>NC_064621.1:515180920-515780920 GCF_023898315.1 Schistocerca nitens
AAGTTCTAGGGGACTAATGACCTCAGCAGTTGAGTCCCATAGTGCTCAGAGCCATTTGGACCATTTTTTTGAGAAGGGAGTGAGGCTGGGTTGCTGCTTATCCCAGATGTTATTCGATCTGTACACTGGACAAGCAGTAAAGGAAATCAAACAAAAATTTTGAGTAGGAATTAAAGTCCATCGAGAAGAAATAAAAGCTTTGAGGTTTGCCGATAACATTGTAATGCTGTCAGATACAGCAAAGCACCTGGAAGAGCAGTTAAACGAAATGGGCATTTCTTGAAAGGAAGATAGAAGATGAACACCAACAAAAGCAAAATAATGGAATGTAGTCGAAGTGAATCAAGTGATGCTCAGGGAATTAGATTAGGAAATACGACACTTAAAGTGGTAGATGATGTTTGCTATTTGCGTACCACAATAACTAATGATGGCCGAACTAGAGAGTAAATAAAATGTAGGCTAACAATGGCAAGGAAATCACTTCTGAAGAAGAGAAATTTGTTAACTTCGAAGATGGACTTTATGTTAGGATGTCTTTTCTGAAGGTATTTGTCTGTGGCGTAGACATGTATGGAAGCGAAACATGGAGGATCAACAGTTTAGACGATAACAAAATGGAATGTGGTGCTATAGAATAATGCTGTAGATTAGATGGATTGATCAAGTAACTAACGAGGAGGTACTGAACAGGATTGGAGAAACAAAAAAATTGGGGCACGACGTGACCAAAAGAAGCGATCAGTTGACAGGACACATTCTGGGACGTCAAGGGATCACCAATTTACCATTAGAGGGAAATGGGGGGGAGGGAGGGTAAAAATCGTAGAGATGATTACATTAAGCAGATTCAGAAGGATGTAGGTTGCAGTAGTTACTCAGAGATGAAGAGGCTTGCACAAGATAGAGTAACATGGAGAGTTGTATCAAACCAGTCTTCGGACTGAAGACTACAACAACGATATCGAAGATGAAAAAGTGCTTGTAACTCTTAAGGTATGCATTTTAGAGCTCATGTTGACTACGCATTTTTGCTTCGAATGATTGTTCCTGTCACGTAACCATTCCTCCTGGGACACCTGGTATATATTTCCCCCATATTTAACAAATTTCACACTTAGTTCATCTACATGTGTAGTGATTTTTGTCCTGCAGTTTTATCTGACTCCAGGGGAAACTTGTAATTTTTTTTCTGGGAAAGAAGTGTGCAAAAAGTCGTGGACAATACTTCTGTTTTTTAGGGGTTAAAATGAAACAAACACTTCTACCATTTGGAGTGAAATAAGTATTTCGTCTTCGTGTTCACTCGCATTCCTTCTCTTTTTTAAATTTGTCTACCACAATAGAGTCTTGGATTAAAGAAAAGTTAAGAAGTTTTAAAAGTTACATTTATTTCTACAAAACGAAATGAACTCGTTGTGTTTATGAAACCTTCTTTGAAGATTCGATATTGCACCATACCTTACTCCTGATACAGAACCACGTCTTTGTGCGACGATTGGCAGAAATTACGTCGGGAATGACAGAGATGTGTTGATACGCAATGCCTTTGCACCAACGCTCCTAAGAGGGAAACGTCATCGAGACTGTCACCAATGAAACTTCTCCTTCTTCTTTAGTGCATCTGTCTTATGACAGGTTTCAGCTGAAAGCTTTCCATTGTTTGCTGTTCTGAGTATCTTCCTTCATCTGTTGGTATGTTCGTTTTCTTCTAATGTCACCCACCATTCTAATTCTGTTCCTAACGATTCCTCACATTCCTTTCACTTTTTCCTGTACAACTGTTTTTGGTGCAGACAATTCGTACGCAGTACATGTCCCAGCCAAAAGTTTTTCCTCTTTCTTATCACTTCCAATAATCTTCCTTCTTCCCCTACTTTCTTCGTCATTTCTTTATTGTTAAGTCCGCCTGTCCACTTCACCTCAAGCATTCTTCTCCATAATCACATTTCAAAACTTTCTAAATGTTTTTTTTTTTTTTTTTTTTTTTTTTTGTAACTGTCTATGATTCACTGTTACAGTCCAGACATAACATTTAGCAAATCTTTTTCTCATTTCCATCGCAATTCTTCTAGACGTTATTAACTGCTTCGTTTTCTCAAATGCTCTCTTTTTCATAGATATCCTCCTCCTTATTTCTTCTGTGCAGCCTCCATTCCACGCCATTACTTATTCTTTTTCCGTCTAACAATATGTTCACTGGAGCTCCCTTCTTGTCATTACTTTTGTCTTTCTTGTATTTCACTCCACACTCCTTGCCCTTCTTGGAAAACACTTCAACATCTTCTGTAGCTCCTCCTGTGATTCCATCATCACTGTTTGATCGTCCGTGTATTTTGTAGTCTTTATTCTTTCTCCTCCATTTACAATACCTTTTGCATCGTCTATACCTTATCTGTCCGTTCTTCTCCACGTATTCGTATACTGAATAGCTTCGGCGACCGTTAGCGTCCTTGCCACATACCCTCTCCAATACTCATTTCTTCCGTCTTCTCATTCCCTTCTCTCACTGTCGCTTTTTGCTTTGTATACATCTCCTTCATTACCCTTGTGTCTTTCCAGTTTATATACATAACTTTTAAATGCTCAGCAATATACAGTTCACTCTATCGAAAGCCTTCTTCCTGTCGGTAAAACAAATATACACTTCCTGGTTTATTTCTGTCATCCTTTCTCCAATCATCCTCAGGCAACGTGTACTGTTTCGAAGCGGTCTTCCTCAGCATTTTTCTCAGTTTTCTTTTCAATTCTCCTTGAGGCTATTGGAACGTGACTGATAAAATGAGCTTACCGACCCCAGAATCTATGATTCGATACTTATGCTGGTCGCTATCGAATATTTTCACATGTCACGGCTTCCCACATGTACCTCCACCCATACCCTCACCCCTGTGGATGGTACGAGTATATTACACAGCATATTTATACAAATAATGAGTAATGTATACAAAAAATTTGCTTTAAGTTGTTCCACACTTTGTATCACCCACTTTTACCCTCATCCACATCTTCTGTGGGAGGTGGGTGTTGTTACCCCTACACGGCTTTTCTCTATACAGGGTGTGAGGAAATACCCGTTACAAACTTCTAGGGCTCGGGGCTTGTAGAGGGGAGTCAGTAGACGATATTTTGTATTGGAACCTTCTCCGGAAACGTACCGTTTCCATGCTATAACCGTTTGAAAACCTGCTCGCAACGAGACCACATTTACGAGAGTTGCCCAGAAAGTAATGAAATAAGTCAATAGAAAATCAACCAGGCAAAAATAAATGGTTCAAATGGCTCTGAGCACTATGGGACTCAACTGCTGAGGTCATTAGTCCCCTAGAACTTAGAACTAGTTATACCTAACTAACCTAAGGACATCACAAACATCCATGTCCGAGGCAGGATTCGAACCTGCGACCGTAGCGGTCTTGCGGTTCCAGACTGCAGCGCCTTTAACCGCACGGCCACTTCGGCCGGCTAAAATCAACCAGAGCAAAACATAAATAAATCAAAGTAATAAACTGATGAAAAATATTTGTAAGGTAAGAAATATGTAAATAACATTTATAGTGTGTAAGAAAAATGTCAAGAAAAATGTTTTGTAAAATTTCTTTAAGTTCTTTGCATATCGATGGCGACAGTGAAGTATCCGCACCAAGCTCTTTGTTGGCGGGAGAGCCCGCGCATTGATACACTCCTGGAAATTGAAATAAGAACACCGTGAATTCGTTGTCCCAGGAAGGGGAAACTTTATTGACACATTCCTGGGGTCAGATACATCACATGATCACACTGACAGGCACATAGACACAGGCAACAGAGCATGCACAATGTCGGCACTAGTACAGTGTATATCCACCTTTCGCAGCAATGCAGGCTGCTATTCTCCCATGGAGACGATCGTAGAGATGCTGGATGTAGTCCTGTGGAACGGCTTGCCATGCCATTTCCACCTGGCGCCTCAGTTGGACCAGCGTTCGTGCTGGACGTGCAGACCGCGTGAGACGACGCTTCATCCAGTCCCAAACATGCTCAATGGGGGACAGATCCGCAGATCTTGCTGGCCAGGGTAGTTGACTTACACCTTCTAGAGCACGTTGGGTGGCACGGGATACATGCGGACGTGCATTGTCCTGTTGGAACAGCAAGTTCCCTTGCCGGTCTAGGAATGGTAGAACGATGGGTTCGATGACGGTTTGGATGTACCGTGCACTATTCAGTGTCCCCTCGACGATCACCAGTGGTGTACGGCCAGTGTAGGAGATCGCTCCCCACACCATGATGCCGGGTGTTGGCCCTGTGTGCCTCGGTCGTATGCAGTCCTGATTGTGGCGCTCACCTGCACGGCGCCAAACACGCATACGACCATCATTGGCACCAAGGCAGAAGCGACTCTCATCGCTGAAGACGACACGTCTCCATTCGTCCCTCCATTCACGCCTGTCGCGACACCACTGGAGGCGGGCTGCACGATGTTGGGGCGTGAGCGGAAGACGGCCTAACGGTGTGCGGGACCGTAGCCCAGCTTCATGGAGACGGTTGCGAATGGTCCTCGCCGATACCCCAGGAGCAACAGTGTCCCTAATTTGCTGGGAAGTGGCGGTGCGGTCCCCTACGGCACTGCGTAGGATCCTACGGTTTTGGCATGCATCCGTGCGTCGCTGCGGTCCGGTCCCAGGTCGACGGGCACGTGCACCTTCCGCCGACCACTGGCGACAACATCGATGTACTGTGGAGACCTCACGCCCCACGTGTTGAGCAATTCGGCGGTACGTCCACCCGGCCTCCCGCATGCCCACTATACGCCCTCGCTCAAAGTCCGTCAACTGCACATACGGTTCACGTCCACGCTGTCGCGGCATGCTACCAGTGTTAAAGACTGCGATGGAGCTCCGTATGCCACGGCAAACTGGCTGACACTGACGGCGGCGGTGCACAAATGCTGCGCAGCTAGCGCCATTCGACGGCCAACACCGCGGTTCCTGGTGTGTCCGCTGTGCCGTGCGTGTGATCATTGCTTGTACAGCCCTCTCGCAGTGTCCGGAGCAAGTATGGTGGGTCTGACACACCGGTGTCAATGTGTTCTTTTTTCCATTTCCAGGAGTGTACATAGGGAGCGCGGTGAGAAGCCGCAGCATTGTCGATACAACACTCTTGAGTCAACCTTTGTGCACAGAAGTTGTGCGTAGAGACAGAGCGGTGTGCCTGTTCGCCACCAGCTATATATTACTTGAAGAATACTATAATTAGATAATCGGTAATTATTTATGAATTATTAAAAATCGACGTCATGAAGACATCAAAGGTATTTAAGCGCAAATTGCATATTGTAAGTTCGTTGTTACATTTTTAATCTGTTTTATGTAAACGATCGGCAAACTGAAGTTTTATAAATTGAATCATTATAAAGAGTTAAAAATTTATATTCAATCATTTTCAGAATAGATCAGTTTATCTCAGTCAATACCGTATTATTTTTCACTGAATCTAGTAACCACAAGATTTAACTTTTGTTGAGTTTTCTCATTTTTTTTTAATAATGACATTGAATTTTGCACCAGTAACTTCAATCAAAAAAGCAAATGAATAATAAGTACAGTTTTAGCTCACATATTTGCAATCCTAGTAAATGCTTGCCAACGCAAATAATTATCAACAATAGATCAGGGTGAGTATATTCAGACATGCAGTCAGATGGCGTTATCCAGAGGCGACCCTGTAAAATAAAAGGTAAGGAAAAAATATACGTATGTTTTCAGGTTCACTGCATAGACAACCAGTACTAAGGGCCACGGCGTAAGCTTATGTGTTCACGTCGAAATAATCTTCTTTTGATCATTCACATTAATATTGTTACCAATAAAGGCACAAGGCGTACAACATTGTGTACGCTAAAGACTATCAGAGCAGACACGTTGTCAAAAGTAAGTCCAGACAGGAAAGCTGCAAGGCACAAAAAGTTCAGTTCTCTTTCTTTCTTTCATTAGGCGGAAAGTAAGTTAAATTATTTTATTCTAGACGGGTAGGTCATCGTCTAAACGCATTAAGTTCAATCATTATTTCTTTTATTTATTCGTCGGGAAGGTTTCAGTAATGCACCATTTTTTTTCTTCAACGATTCGTTATTTAACATAATGAGAATTACACACACGAAAGAATGGTGTTTTATCTACACATCCTATCTTTCCACGTAATCTACGTCCCATTCTATGGCCTTCCTCCAGCGCGAAACAAGGGCGTGTATGCTCTGTCGGTACCAGTCCTTGTCCTGGTGGCGAAGCCAGTGCTTCACTGTGTGAATCAGCTCCTCGTCGTCCTCAAAATGTCTTCGACGAACGGCATCCTCTAATGGCCCAAACAAGTGTAAGTCTAAGGGGGCTAGTTTAGGGCTGTAGGGTGGGTAGGGTAACACTGTCTAACCCTGTTTTGCGATTTGTTAGGCTGTTCTTTCGCGGGAAGCGCGTCCTGAGTTTTGTTAATGTGTTGACATATGCTTCTGAGTCAATGGTACCGCTTCTTGGCATCACATCAATGAGAATCATAGCTTCACAGTCTCAGAACACTCTGATCATGACCTTACAGGCGGAAGTAGTTGCTTTGAAATTTTTTCATCTGTGGAGAGTGGGAGTGGCGCCATTCCATTGACTGTCGTTTTGTTTCGGGCTCAAAATCGTGAACCCAAGTATCATCACCTGTCACAATCCGAGAAAAGAAGGCCCCCCCCCCACACACACACAGCTTCAAAACGTTGCAACAAATCAAAACAAATGTTGTTTCTGTGCGATTTGTGATCCACCGTTAAACACACTTTTGAATATCCAAGAGTGCGGATATTGCATCGACACTTCCTTTGTTGATTGACGGATGCAGCGCCAACTGCCGAGTTGTAATGCGTCTGTCCGCCCGAATGACATCAGCTCGCTGCAACATGTCAGGTGTCGCAGCTGTGGATGATCTCTCCGGCCGCTGCACCAAACCGACTTCTGATGATCTCACCCTGTAAGGGGTTCATTAGGGGTTCATTGCTATTCGCTAGCACACTTGAGCAGAAGTAATTTCGACGGATTGCTCACGCGCTGCCTGCGATATGGAATATGTATGCTACAATAGAATCGCAGGTCAGTGCAGTGTTGGCAGTAAGTCGAGTTTAGTAGCTCGCAGCAGAGAGCAGTCGTGTTTTGTAACTCGCGCAGAGTACTTGAGTTATGGAGTTCGGACAGGGCAGTGCAGCGGTTGACGTGTGTTGGGCCGGTCGTGCAGAACGATGGCGGTGACATATATTATATATTATTGTTCTTTGTTGCCGCACGCATATGTTAATTGCCACAACTGATTTAACCACAATTGTAATGTTAAAGTCCCATGAATTCCTTGTAGAAAAGTTTCAATAAGAACTTTTGTTCTGGAGAAAATTTTTGCCAGTTATTTATCTGAGTTTAAAGATTTTACGATTTTTTCTATGCACACTCATGTTGATTAAGCAAAAGAAAATCAGTTGTTTTCCCTCAAATGAAAATCTAGTGACCAGCATTGCACTGGGCTGCGCCAAAAATTTCTTATAGGAGCAGATATATAGATAGCGTTATCCGGCGACATCATTGTGAGGTAAGAATTTTTCAGTTTATTCAGGATGGTTTCTCAGGACCATGACGCAGCGCTGCTGACGTCAAAACTTACTGATCTCGATAAGTAGTCAGTCTCTAATGGAAGGTCACACTAAAACTTGAAATGTTGTTATTGGAAAGAAATTTTTCTATTGGGAACTTAAACGAGATTTTTCTGTTGGGAGGTTACACTATATGTGAATATTATAATTATTTTTTCTGTTGCGAGGTTACAACCCTTCTGTCGACAGCAGATGCTCCATAGACTTTGCACAACCGTTTATGAATATTCCCCACAGTTTTTTTTTCTGCAGTTAGAAATTCAATGAGGGCACGTTACTTGTAACGTACATCATCTACAGACGTCGTTTTGAAACTGTCCTGTCGCTATGCTATCTTTTGGAAGTGACGGAAACTTGGGGCACTCACTCAGGGGACTTCAAATAATACGTAAGTAACGTTTCGCATTCGTAGCAATGATTTCGGCTGAGAAAAAAAAGAGATGCATTATATTGTATGGAACTGGGGAACCAGAAACTATGGAGAGGCACCGTCCTCGCTGTAGGTCTCAGTAGTTCACAACCGCTACAGCAGTCCACTCACCCCACCGTCGACCCACTCCGAACCCAGCGTTATTGTGCGGTTCGGCCCCCAGTGTCTCATGAAGGAAGAACATGTGACGCTGTTGATGGGCATCTATCCTTCGGATGGGGATGTTAAACACGGCTGCCCCCTTGGTGCTATTCAAGAGTAGTAGTATACGTGCTGCCACTGGGTCTCCCCCTCTCCATTCTCTCGCCATCATAAAATGCATTGGTAATACTACACTATACATCTATCCATTACATTCATCTGTAGTCCATAAATACACATACAACACAACCATCTCATATGGAAAAGTACAGTATGCGCAGGGGAAGTACCCTTTCCGGCTATGCAGGTCTGTGGGATTTCCCAGCCAACAATGCCATATGGCATTTAATTTTTTCCGGGTTTTAGGGAAACTATATCAGTCCACTTTCTAAGCAGGATTTTTAGGTTTTTATGTTGGTAACATCACGTAGCGCTCTGTATGAAAATCACTGACTGTGCTGTGTGCAGTCTGTGGCTGGTTGGCATTGTTGGAATATTCGCTATTGTAGTGTTGAGCAGTTGGATGTGAACAGCGCGTAGCATTGCGCATTGCGCAGTTGGAGGTGAGCCGCCAGCAGTGGTAGATGTGGGGAGGTAGATGGCAGAATTTTGAGAGCGGACGATCTGGACGTGTGTCCATCAGAAAGAGTAAATTTGTAATACTGGATGTCATGAACTGATATATATATATATATATATATATATATATATATATATATATATATATATATATATAACTTTTGAACATTATTAAGGTAAATACATTGTTTGTTCTCTATCAAAATCTTTCATTTGCTAACTATGCCTATCAGTAGTTAGTGCCTTCAGTAGTTAGATCCTTTTATTTAGCTGGCAGTATTGGCGCTCGCTGTATTGCAGTAGTTCGAGTAACGAAGATTTTTGTGAGGTAAGTGATTCATGAAAGGTATAGGTTATTGTTAGTCAGGGCCATTCTTTTGTAGGGATTATTGAAAGTCAGATTGCGTTGCGCTAAAAATATTGTGTGTCAGTTTAGTTTGATCAGAATAAGTAAAGAGAGAAATGTCTGAGTACGTTCAGTTCTGCTCAGTTGTTTCCGGCACTGTCATTTATAAAATTTGTCTAAGGGGTGTTACAACTTTCTTAATCACAGCGCCAGGTCGGACGCTGTCGCTGTTGGAGAGATATTTCGTGTAATAACAAGTTGGAGGAGAGATGTGACCTCTGCGATAGTTAAGTATGCTGTGACTGGAGTCGTCAAGATTTACCAAACCCGGCCATGTAATCTAATAAAGCGCGGAGGGTAGAAACACCCGGAGCGAAACAAAAGGATCATCGTGTTCCCGTTTTCCTAGTCACAAACGTTCTCAATATGGTGCGTTGACGCTGGTGGACACATGGCATTCTGCTACATAAAGCACAACAACTTGTTGGAGGGTGCCTATTCCACATAGAGCTCACACAACATAACGTGGCACTTGAGAGCAGAAACACATTCTCGTCTTGAGCGTCGGCCAATTCAACCTCCGTTGTTCCAAAGGGATGCTGCCTCCGTTGCCTTTCATCCGAGGATCTTCTCATTTCAAGCGTTCTTGTTCTATCGCTTTACAGCATAGCATTCTTCACGAACCATAGGTGCAGTAAAAGTTCTCCACAATCAGGCACACGCGATTATATGCAGTTCCATTAATTTTTCGTTGGAAGAGACAAACGAGGAAGGAAAGAAGTTATAAACTGTGCTTGAGATGGTTGAAGGAACAGATAGATATTGCAGTTGCACAATAAAGGAAATAAAGGAGGGGAAAGTATACCAGCAAGTAGTTCGCAAAGCTCCACTACTTTGGAAAGATGCAGACGGCAGACATGTTTAGGTAACATTTTCAAGCAGTTTGTCAGGGGACTGACACATCAGAGATACAATTTCCACATGATCCCTGTTCTCTTTTTTACATTGTGAATACCGTTGAAAGCGACATCGTCTGCTCCACTACATTTTCCCCCTTTCATGTTTTATGAGATTTACTTCTGGCAGTGCATGGTGAAACTTGTTTGGATTTGATTGATCCTCAGTTTAAAAGACAATTTCAATTTCGGTACTTTAGTGAGGAACTATTGATTCTGAACTTCCATGAATGTCGAATTATTGGTCGTACTGACATAACCTGTTAACACAATCGTCTGCAGAATCGCAACCAGCAGGATGGGGCTCCGCCACACTGGCATCTGGAAGTGCGGGTACTTTTAAATCAGAGGATTACTGAACGATGGATCGATCGCACTATACCAAATGATCCAGCCTTACATTACTAGCCTCCAAGGTCGCCAAACCTGACTATATATGATTATTTCTTGTGGGGATTTATAAAAGACTCTGTTTATGCGCCTCCGTTACAAACAACAATGAATGAACTGAGACATCGCATAACAGCAGCTGTGGAAGCTGTAACTCAAGACATGTTCGCTGCAGTGTGGGAACAATTTCAATACCGCATTGACATATGCCGTGCACTTCACAGGGGGCATATTGAACACCTATGAAAAGGCATAAAAAACTTTTTGAGTTTCCTGTTCATCAAAAAACAAAATTCATTGTACGAGGTGTGTTTTTTAAGTAAGTACCGTTTTGAAATTAAAAAAAGACGTGCTAAGATATCTCAATAAATCTATTTTTACATGAAAGCCTGTACCTTAATCTACTTTTCTACATAATTTCCGTCAATATTGAGGCACTTGTCATAACGTTATACCAGTTTTTGAATACCCTCCTCCTAGAAGTCTGCCGCCTGACTTGTTAACCGCTGCATCACCACTGTTTTGACTTCGTCATCGTCTTGAAGACGCTGACCGCCCAGGTGTTTCTTCAAGTGCAGGAACAGTTGGTACTCACTGGGCGCAAGATCGGGGTTGTACGGAGGATGATTTACAGTTTCCCATCGAAAAAATGTGATGAAATCTTTTGTTTGATTGGCCACATGCGGACGGGTATTGTCTTGCAGCAAAACGATGCCGTTTCTCAACTTCCATGGACTGTTGCTTTGATTCTGGTGTGACGTAGGCCACCTATATTTCATCGCCCTTAACTATTTGGCTTAAGAAATCACCACCGTCGTTATGCTACCGCTCAAGGAAAGTCAATGCGCAGTCTAAACGTTTGGTTTTGTGCACGTCAGTCAACATTTTCGGTACCCAACGTGCGCATAAATTTCGGTAATTCAAGTGCCTGGTCACAATGCCATACAAAACACTACGAGAAACATTAGGATAGTCATCGCGCGAGGAGGAAATCGTAAAGCGTCTGTTTTCTCTCACCTTATTGTCCACTTCCTGCACGAAACTTTCATTAACGACCGAATGACGCCCACTCCATTGTTCATCATGCACATTTGTGCTGTCATCTTTAAATGCTCTCGCCCACTTTCTTACCATTCCATCACTCATAATGTTTTCTCCGTAAACTACACTGATCTCACGATGAATATCGATCGCTTTTAGGCCTTTAGCACTAAGAAATCTTTTAACAGCCCGTACTTCACAGTCGGCGGGACTCACGATTATTGGAAGCATCTTAAACACTCAGTACACAATGTAAACAAGGAAGAATCAGACTGTAATGGCGTCAGTGCGTAAGTTAAGGTACAGGATTTCATGTAAAAATAAAACTATTGAGATATCTTAGCACGTCTTTTTTTAATTTCAAAACGGTACTTACTTAAAAAAACACGCCTCGTATATTTTTACTAGTTTCAGAAATATAGAAGTGCCAAATCGGATGATTCTTTTTGATACACCCTGTTAATCGGTTGTGAACCGACCATAATATGTTTTAATTCGACCCAAAAGATTTGATACGCCCCATATACAGCGAATGTTTGATGATGTGGACTGTGTTGATTTGCCAGTAAACAAAGGTACAGAAAGCGTTACAGGCCTAACAGGAACTTCTCTTTTCATGGAATGACCCACAAGCGGATTTAGTGGTCGTAATGTTGTGGCTCATCAAGGGAAAAACGACATCTGTTTAAAAATCATGCTCTTAGTGTGGCAAGCAGCGAAAGCACATTACCGTTACAAAAGTGTGCGGCCGACCCTGGCCCACACGTGCCGCCGTGTCCGGAGAGCACGCTAGCCGCCTGGCCCAGGGTCGCGCCGGTAAAATTAGCTGCCTTGGCCGCTTCAGTATCAACCGAGGCACCGCATGCAGCGCGGAAATGCGCCCTCCCCACCTGCCGCCCACTGACGTCCACAGCTAAATCCGTCCCTGATACCAGCCGCATTAGCGGACGCGCCGCACGGACGGACCACTCTGGATACTTCGTAGTCTAGCGAGGTGTCACTCTGTGTAAGTGGAGAGAGAGAGTGCACATCGTGTCCTGTCTGTGGGAAAGTTTAATTTAGCCCTTAACTACATTCGTCTGGCAATTTATTACCCCACGCATCACTGTTTGTTTACGATTCCGCTCCTATTACAATGCTGCGACTCCGCTTCTACACTACTGGCCATTAAAATTGCTACACCAAGAAGAAATGCAGATGATAAACGGGTATTCATTGGACAAATACACTCCTGGAAATTGAAATAAGAACACCGTGAATTCATTGTCCCAGGAAGGGGAAACTTTATTGACACATTCCTGGGGTCAGATACATCACATGATCACACTGACAGAACCACAGGCACATAGACACAGGCAACAGAGCATGCACAATGTCGGCACTAGTACAGTGTATATCCACCTTTCGCAGCAATGCAGGCTGCTATTCTCCCATGGAGACGATCGTAGAGATGCTGGATGTAGTCCTGTGGAACGGCTTGCCATGCCATTTCCACCTGGCGCCTCAGTTGGACCAGCGTTCGTGCTGGACGTGCAGACCGCGTGAAACGACGCTTCATCCAGTCCCAAACATGCTCAATGGGGGACAGATCCGGAGATCTTGCTGGCCAGGGTAGTTGACTTACACCCTCTAGAGCACGTTGGGTGGCACGGGATACATGCGGACGTGCATTGTCCTGTTGGAACAGCAAGTTCCCTTGCCGGTCTAGGAATGGTAGAACCATGGGTTCGATGACGGTTTGGATGTACCGTGCACTATTCAGTGTCCCCTCGACGATCACCAGTGGTGTACGGCCAGTGTAGGAGATCGCTCCCCACACCATGATGCCGGGTGTTGGCCCTGTGTGCCTCGGCCGTATGCAGTCCTGATTGTGGTGCTCATCTGCACGGCGCCAAACACGCATACGACCATCATTGGCACCTAGGCAGAAGCGACTCTCATCGCTGAAGACGACACGTCTCCATTCGTCCCTCCATTCACGCCTGTCGCGACACCACTGGAGGCGGGCTGCACGATGTTGGGGCGTGAGCGGAAGACGGCCTAACGGTGTGCGGGACCGTAGCCCAGCTTCATGGAGACGGTTGCGAATGGTCCTCGCCGATACCCCAGGAGCAACAGTGTCCCTAATTTGCTGGGAAGTGGCGGTGCGGTCCCCTACGGCACTGCGTAGGATCCTACGGTCTTGGCATGCATCCGTGCGTCGCTGCGGTCCGGTCCCAGGTCGACGGGCACGTGCACCTTCCGCCGACCACTGGCGACAACATCGATGTACTGTGGAGACCTCACGCCCCACGTGTTGAGCAATTCGGCGGTACGTCCACCCGGCCTCCCGCATGCCCACTATACGCCCTCGCTCAAAGTCCGTCAACTGCACATACGGTTCACGTCCACGCTGTCGCGGCATGCTACCAGTGTTAAAGACTGCGATGGAGCTCCGTATGCCACGGCAAACTGGCTGACACTGACGGCGGCGGTGCACAAATGCTGCGCAGCTAGCGCCATTCGACGGCCAACACCGCGGTTCCTGGTGTGTCCGCTGTGCCGTGCGTGTGATCATTGCTTGTACAGCCCTCTCGCAGTGTCCGGAGCAAGTATGGTGGGTCTGACACATTTCCAGGAGTGTATATTATACTAGAACTGACATGTGATAACATTTTCACGCAATTTCGGTGCACAGATCCTGAAAAATCAGTACCCAGAACAACCACCTCTGGCCGTAATAACGGCCTTGATGCGACTGGGCATTTAGTCAAACAGAGCTTGGATGGCGTGTACAGGTACAGCTGCCCATGCAACTTCAACACGATACCACAGTTCATCGAGAGTAGTGACTGGCGTATTGTGACGAGCCAGTTGCTCGGGCACCATTGACCAGACGTTTTCAAGTGGTGAGAGATCTGGAGAATGTGCTGGCCAGGGCAACAGTCGAACATTTTCTGTATCCAGAAAGGCCCGTACAGGACCTGCAACATGCGGTCGTGAATTCCTGCTGAAATGTAGGGTTTCGCAGGGATCGAATGAAGGGTAGAGCCACGGGTCGTAACACATCTGAAATGTAACGTCCGCTGTTCAAAGTGCCGTCAATGCGAACAAGAAGTGGCACCCCATACCATCACGCCGGGTGATACGCCACGGATGCGACCATCATCATGCTGTAAACAGAACCTGGATTCATCCGAAAAAATGACGTTTTGCCATTCGTGCACCCAGGTTCTTCGTCGAGTACACCATCGCAGGCGCTCCTGTCTGTGATACAGCGTCAAGGGTAACCGCAGCCGTGGTCTCCGAGCTGATAGTCCATGCTGCTGCAAACGTCAAAAATGGTTCAAATGGCTCTGAGCACTATGGGACTCAACTGCTGAGGTCATACGTCCCCTAGAACTTAGAACTATTTAAACCTAACTAACCTAAGGACAACACACACATCCATGCCCGAGGCAGGATTCGAACCTGCGACCGTAGCGGTCGCGCGGTTCCAGACTGTAGCGCCAGAACCGCTCGGCCACCAGCGGCCGGCGCTGCAAACGTCGTCGAACTGTTCGTGCTGATGATTGTTGTCTTGCAAACGTCCCCATCTCTTGACTCAGGGATCGAGACGTGGCTGCATGATCCGTTACAGCCATGCGGATAAGATGCCTGTCATCTCGACTGATAGTGATACGAGGCCGTTGGAATCCAGCACGGCGTTCCGTATTACCCTCCTGAACCCACCGATTCCATATTCTGTTAACAGTAATTGGGTCACGACCAACGCGAGCAGCAATGTCGCGATACGATAAACCGCAATCGCGATAAGCTACAATCCCACCTTTATCAAAGTCGGAAACGTGATGGTACGCATTTCTCCTCCTTACACGAGGCATCACAACAACGTTTCACCAGGCAACGCCGGTCAACTGCTGTTTGTGTATGAGAAATCGGTTGGAAACTTTCCTCATGTCAGCACGTTGTAGGTATCGCCACCGGCGCCAACCGTGTTTGAATGCTCTGAAAAGCTAATCATTTTCATATCACAGCATCTTCTTTCTGCCGGTTAAATTTCGCGTCTGTAGCACGTCATCTTCGCGGTGTAGCAATTTTAATGGCCAGCAGTGTATGTAATCTCAGTACCGGTTGTGCTTTTGCATTGTGCCGAAGTGTGCTAACCAGTGACCATTATTTCCGTATACGATATTGCAGTGCTTATGTTATCCGGCCTCTGTGGCCGAGCCGTTCTAGGCTCTTCAGTCTGGAACCGCGCTGCTGCTACTGACGCAGGTTCGAATCCTGGCTCGGCCATGCAGGTTCGTTAGGTTTAACTAGTTCTAAGTCTAGGGGACTGATAAACTCAGTTGTTAAGCCCTATAGTACTTATAGCCATTTGAACCATTTGAACCAAGTGCCTGTGTTATTCTGATTACGATGCAAAGTTCCATTGGACATCGTAATCAGAATAATACGGGCACTGCAATATCGTATTTCTCTGCCGATACCGGTCAATGACTTTCAAGCACAATGTCTGATCTGTACGGGAAAATACATAATGGATGTATAGGTCGTAGACGCACGGTTGTCGGCATATGGGAGTTTGGGTCGGGCCGTGAGACTTGCGCGGCTAACCAAATGGTTAGCTACCCTCTTTAGTAAAAAACTGAACGGGTCAACGACGAACTTGAACGGGTGGCATGGACGTCCGCCCTGGACAAACGCAACGAACAATAACGAAAAATGAGAACAAGAAACAAAAGAAAATGGTAAGGCGACCGCTCGCGATGAGGGGGGAAATCCGGTTTCGAGTCCCGGTTCGGCACAAATTTTTGTTGTTGGCATTCCATGGTCCCGACCATGCTGAGGAAGCCGTGTTTCTGTGTCATACGGCCACAACAACAACAACTATGGAAACCTACTGTTCGTGGAAGGAGGACGACGTGAAACTGATCCTACAGTGAAGGGTTCCTACGTCGATAGGTCGTCGCCCATGGCTGCTGGAGGCGATGGCGGCCTGGTTAGGACTCGGGACTGTGGTGGAGCTTTATGCCGTTACTTGAGTTGTAAGACTACCGTGGGTTACGGCAGACTACCATAAGTAAGCGCATACTACGGCAGTTTCACTAGTAATTTTGATCAGTTAAGGTCGTGCTCACGTTGTACCCATACATTGGGCATGTAGGGAAGGAATAGTCATGGAGTTTTTTTGTGCGTGGGAGGGAGAAACCGTGATGAGTGGATAAAAGTGTATAGTAGTGGGATACACTTGCGTCCACTCATCGTGATTTCTCCCTCCCCCACGCCAAAATAAAAAGGAACCTCCATCACCGTTCCTTCCATACTCTTACACAATATACAGTATAAATACACAGCTACATAATTTCATAGATTTACACACATACAATAATCTAATAAAAAAAAGACAACAAAAAGGTTGTAGGTCAAAGACAAACTAGTGGAAAGATTACGTTGGCAACACTACAAAACACAAACCACCACACATATCTTGAAGTGCAAAAACAAAAAACAACAGTGGTGTATGTGAAAGTGGCTGTGAGAAACTTTAAGAATTGCATAGTGCTGCAGAACAACTAAAAATTAGATCAAAATACCAGTGTCTATAGCAGAAAAACATCAACGATGTGCTAGCAGACTGCATTTCCTGATATAAGCGAGAAATCAAGCGAGAACCACCGTAAGTGCAAATCAACATATTCTTAACGAACTGTTTTTCGTTCTTAAAGCAAACCAGAACGTAAATAACTTAATTACAGACCACTGATGATGCTTTACCTCAATAAAGCGAAACGCGTCTGGTGCAAAAAAAATCATGCATTTTTGTATTTGCAACGACAGAACAAAAATACCCTTAAGTTCCATGTAATTTTAAGTTATGCTGATGGTCCAGTATACAGCTAATTCAACGAATCGAAATGACATTCGGAGTCAATCACAAATTACCGGCTGTGTTCGTATGAGAATCGTGTTTATAAAGTGTTGACTGGATCGGTAAAAAAAATATTTAAAAAGTAGCAAACCAAAGTTAAAAAAGTGTGTTGTTGTCATGTATATCAAACAAATGCGTTTGACCAGATATTTATGAAACTGTAACTGGATTAAGAATAGGGAAAATATTACGAGGATTATCGTTGTATCTTTATATAAGTTTGTATTAAATAAACCTAATTGAAACATGGTGTTTTAAGCAAAACTAGCTATCAAAATCGGGTATTTTGACCTAGTGCTTCGAATGAAATATCTCAATTGCTTCAAAAGACTTTTCTAAAGAAGTGCCAAAATTAAGATGAGCATTTCCCTTTTATCAAGCTTGGCAGAACTCTATCCCCCATAAAAACCTTTTGTGCCACTATATATATATATATATATATATATATATATATATATATATATATATATATAAGTTTAGCACTCAGTTTGTCAGACTCAGTCTCTCAGTCTTACATTGCAGTGTTACACTTGCGTGGGTATCGATTAGCGTTTGGAATTTGGTTTAGTCAAGTTCGTGTACGTAGAACCACAGAGAATATTTTACTTAAACAGTTTGGTTATTTATTTTTTCAACATTCGTTTTGTAACTGTATGTAGCATTTTCATTTTGTTAATTTTGTATGTTGGAATTGCATGTCACGTATTGTCACGTCACGCATTGTAGCAGTGTCCACTGTACTGCCCAATACAGAGCTTCACAAGATAGCTTGTTTAACTTACAGTTGTACGTTTTCTAATTAATTTGATAAATGTTAATTCAAATACAGTTATACAGTTTGAGATAAGTTGGCGACTCTTTTCATCAGATAGCGTTTCCGTAAGTACACCACGTGCATTGTTCAGGATTACAACACAGACAAACGCACGACATTAAAGACAGAAAAGCAGTTCAGTACAATTATAGTTCACATGGTCAACTCACTATGTCATTTATATTTATTACAAAAGTTACAAAACCACACGAGGTAAGTTTAATGAACGTGATAAAAACGTAGGTAAACCTCTTTTCCGGAACAGAGAAATTCATTTAGATGTGATCGCAGTCTCTATCAATGACCGTACAGTCTGTATCATAATTAACAGCGGAAACTGACGGTGGTGAAAATAGGCAATAATAGCAGCAAAAATGTGCCAGTAAACATGTACTGCAAACAAGCCGTTTATGAGGTAACTGCGAATATGTGGTTTCGAGCAGTCACTGACTTCAGAGTGAAGTATTGTCCTAGTCAGTTCAAATGTATTTAAAACGTAAACTTTTAGACTGAGTTCTCATCTAACTCGGCCCAAATTTCACTCACGGCCACGGGTCTGCCTTAACAAACAATACAATACTACTTCAACACATTACGTGTTACAATTTACTATATATGCCTACCTACTGTGAGAGATGTTCCACGTATTCTCCTCGCATTTGAATGCAATATTGCATCCCCCTCTGCCGAGAGTTACGAACTATTTTCAACATTTACGCTAATCTCATAAAGCTTGACAAGATTGTGTAATCCAACTCCATCAACAAGAGTGCTGTACGCGTCACTTTTCAGAAGACCCGAAACAGAAAAATCGAGAAGGCTGAGGTCGGATGATGTTGAAGCCGAAGGTACAGGACCTGTTCCACCTACCCGTCTAGGTTCATACTGTAGCGTTACATGTCTTCCATCAGAAGCGAACTTGCAAATTGCCCCTCATGTATGTACCATGTAACACGACTCTATGTCGTCACGCATCGGGATGCACATATGTGCATTCGAGAGACGCCGCTAATAAGGAAAGAAACCTCAAATAACTAATAATTAATAGATATCGTTGCAGATTCTAGACTCATTCTTAATGGCAGACACGCTGTTGAATTTGCTATCACTTTATCAATTTTGAATTTCCCAAACATTAAATGTAAGTTAACCCCTAATTAAGAAAATGGTTCAAATGGCTCTAAGCACTATGGGACTTAACTTCTGAGGTCATCAGTCCCCTATAACTTAGGTCTACTTAAATCTAACTAACCTAAGGACATCACACACATCCATGCCCGAGGCAGCATTCGAACCTGCGACCGTAGCGGTCGCGCGGTTCCAGACTGTAGCGCCTAGAACCACTCGGCCACCCCGGCCGGCCATAATTAAGAATGGAAAGGAAATCGTAATAGACAAATTCCTGACATACTGAGAAAGCGTATACCTCAATCTGAATTCGTATACAAACATTTTGAGACGAATGAATTATTTGCTCTCGATGGCGCCAATCGCTAAATTCGGATATAAATTCAAATATCTCTTGTTCCTTCTCGAGGAGGCGCGGTGATACAAAGACGAGCGTGATTCGGCGGTTGGAGTCATGGCACGATGTGAGATCTCTGTGAACAGTAGACGTTGTTGGTCCTTGACCACTGTCCGTCCCAGTGGTTTAGTTCATTGCTCCCACTAGAGAAGATGACAAAGCATTAGCTTGACTGGAAGCATTTAGTTTTCTCATGTTTTCTCAATAATAACCGTGAAATGTTTTATTATGCCTTTATAAGAAACGGCATCTGTTTCTATCGCTGAATTTACACAAAAAGCGTATTATTTTTTTATCACTGTTGCTTAATCCATTACAGATACCTAAACAATATCAAGATAAGAAGAAAATATATTCTAAAACCTCGATTTTAGAGAAACTCTTGCAGTGAGCTAGCTATTTGCAGTCTGTCGTCTCAAAATCTTTGCCATTCACAGAGTTTTAGATCTGAGGTTCAACGTATTTTTATAGGATAGATACATAATGACCCTTATTCAGTTTATAATATTTAGGCACAAACAAGCACCCTCGGACGCAAGACCATTTGCATCCTCTGGGTAACAATATCACTCCTTCACTTTAGCCAGTAAATTCACTAACGTACTCTTCCAAAATGTGTGCGCAATTCTTTTTATGTTTTTAAAATCTGTCTATCAGAGTAACGAAATATTAATTCCTTTCGTACATCTTCGGTTGCAATCAAACACTGCGCAAGATTTCAAAATTATAACAAAGAAACCTGTGCTCAAAATACTACAATGAAGATAAAAATAAATTGAAAAATATTCCTGAAATCACCTGCAAATATATGACACTATTAGTCAGCTAATCAAGATGTTCGTTTCGATACAATGATGTCATGCGCGGTCTATATCATCTATGGTCTAAGATTATGATTTGACGCGTCACGAGATGTCTTTGAAATTTGTGGCAAATTTTTCAGACAGCGGTATGAATCGTAAGTTTTTGCTTATGGTTTAGTTGGTTATATACAACTTTTCCTGCTACCAGTCATGGTTTTTTTAATTTATTTTTTGCAGGACCCGTTTCTGAAAATTGTTCCCATTCCCAGGTTTGTTTTTCGTGTATTGTATCTTTGATGCATGTTGCTTGCAATGTTTAAGATATTGCTCTATTTTGTTACCTTTAGGTTTCACTGTAGACCTCTTATACAGAAACTCCCACATGCTACATATTACTATAGTAACACTCGCAAAGATATTTTACATATTGTCAACAAAGATATCATGTTACCACAGCATAGATATGATGCACCATATCTTTGATAACGATAAGTAAAATATCTTTGCGACTATTTGTTGTTGTACGTTTTTATTTTAATGAGCACTGTACACTGTGATTTATGTATCCAAAAATGGGGTGAATAAAAACAGTTCTCAACTTTAAAAGAAAAAAAATGATATTTTTAAAAAGAAATATCAAAATCTAAATCACATGGGGTTATGGTCTTGTGCCTAGCTTTAAACTTATAATTAGATTTTTGACCTAGCTCGTGCTTTTATAACATAAAAAAATAAAAATTTGGTCTTTCTGTTCACCCAGCAGAGAGGGCTGAATAGAAACAGCTGTGCTACTATTATGATTTTTCTTATTTATTGGCCTTTAGGGTGAATAGGGACATGTCAAAATCTGTTTACGTTGTAGGAAGTTTTATTCAGTACAAAAACTAAAGATATTCCTTGTCTTGTTTTTATTCTGTTTTTCAAACAAAAATTGAAATATTTCAAATTACTTATTTATATTTATTTATTTATTTATTGTTCCGTGGGACCACATTTAGGAGAAGTCTCCATGGTCATGGAACGAGTCAATACATGAAATTATAACACGATTGTAGAAACAGAACGAAATGAAATATAAGAAACATATTCAGGCGACAAGTCGTTAGTTTAAATAAAGAAAATCAAGAATGTAACACTGGAATTTGCTTAATTTTTTAGCTCTTCCAGGAGCTCCTCGACAGAATAGAAGGAGTGAGCCATGAGGAAACTCTTCAGTTTAGACTTAAAAGTGTTTGGGCTACTGCTAAGATTTTTGAGTTCTTGTGGTAGCTTATTGAAAATGGATGCAGCAGAATACTGCACTTCTTTCTGCACGTGAGTCAAGGAAGTGCATTCCACATGCAGATTTGATTTCTGCCTAGTATTAACTGAGTGAAAGCTGCTAACTCTTGGGAATAAGCTAATATTGCTAACAACAAACGACATTAAAGAAAATACATACTGTGAGGGCAATGTCAAAATTCCCAGACTATTGAATAGGGGTCGACAAGAGGTTTTCGAAATTACACCATACATAGCTCGAACAGCCCGTTTTTGAGCCAAAAATACCCTTTTTGAATCAGAAGAATTACCCCAAAAAATAATACCATATGACATAAGCGTATGAAAATATGCGAAGTATACTACTTTTCGTGTTGAAATGTCACTTATTTCAGATACTGTTCTAATGGTAAATAAAGCGGCATTTAGTTTCTGAACATGGGCTTTCCACAACAACTTACTATCTATCCATACGCCTAGGAACTTGAACTGTTCCGTCTCGCTTATAACATGCCCATTCTGTCTGATTAAAATGTCAGTTCTTGTTGAATTGTGAGTTAGAAACTGTAAAAACTGAGTCTTACTGTGATTTAGTATCAAATTATTTTCCACAAGCCACGAACTTATATCATGAACTACATTATTTGATAATGTTTCAATATTACACACAAGATCCTTTACTACCAAGGTGGTGTCATCAGCAAACAGAAATATTTTTGAATCACCTGTAATACTAGAATGCATATCATTTATATAAATAATGAACAGCAGTGGCCCCAGCACCGACCCTTGGGGAACGCCCCATTTAACAGTGCCCCATTGGGACTGAACATCATTACCACTCTCAATATTGCGGAGGATTACCTTCTGCTTTCTGTTCTTAAAGTAGGAGACGAACCAATTGTAAGCTACTCCCCTTACTCCATAATGTTCCAACTTCTGCAGTAATATTTTGTGGTCAACACAGTCAAAAGCCTTCGTTAAATCAAAGAAAACACCTAACGTTCGCAACCTTTTATTTAATCCGTCCAAAACCTCACAGAGAAAAGAGACTATAGCATTTTCAGTTGTTAAGCCATTTCTAAAACCAAACTGTATATTTGACAGCAAATTATGTGAATTTAAATGCTGCAGTAACCTTGTATATACAACCTTCTCGATAACTTTAGCAAACACCGATGGCATAGAAATAGGTCTATAATTGTCAACATTATCCCTGTCTCCCTTTTTATAAAGTGGCTTCACTACCGAGTACTTTAATCGGTCAGGAAACCGGTCACTCCTAAAGGAAAAGTTACAGATATGGCTAAGTACTGAGCTAACATACGTGGAACAATACTTCAGTATTCTGCTAGATACCCCGTCATATCCATGAGAGTTCTTGGTCTTTAGTGATTTAATTATTAACTCAATCTCCCTCTTGTCACTATCATGGAGGAGCATTTCAGGTAACAGTCTCGGAACACTTTTTTCTAAGAGCGCTATATGATTCCCTGTTGGGACTAGGTTTCTATTTAGTTCACCTGCTATATTCAGAAAGTGATTATTAAGTACTGTACATATATGCGACTTATCAGTAACACGGACATCCCCACTACGCACTGATTCTATATTCTCGACCTGTCTCTGCAGACCAGCCACTTCCTTTACGACTGACCATATGGTTTTAATGTTATCCTGAGACTTAGCTATTCTATCTGCATACCACACACTTTTTGCCTTCCTTATAACTTTTTTAAGCACCTTACAATACTGTTTGTAATGGGCTGCTGCATTTAGATTGTGACTGTTTCTAACATTTTGATATAATTGCCACTTTGTTCTACAAGATATTCTTATCCCTTTAGTCAGCCACCCAGGCTGCCTGTTTGTGCTAGTACCCTGTTTTGAACGTTCTAACGGAAAGCAACTTTCAAAGAGCACGATAAAAGTCTTGAGGAAAGCATTATATTTATCGTCTACTGTATCAGCACTATAAACATCTTGCCACTCTTGTTCCTTGATAAGGTTTACAAAAGTCTGTACAGCAACTGGATCAGCTTTCCTAAAAAGTTGGTAACTATATTTAACATGTGTTGCAGCACAAAAATCTTTTAGACTTAAAATTTGTGCATCATGATCTGAAAGGCCATTCACCTTTTTGCTAACAGAATGCCCTTCTAATAATGACGAATGAACAAAAATATTGTCTATGGTTGTTCTACTGCTCCCTTGCACTCTCGTTGGAAAGAATACGGTTTGCATAAGATTATATGAATTAAGGAAGTCTACCAGCATCCTTTTCCTTGCACAATCACTTATACAATTAATTTTGAAGTCACCACATATAACTAACTTTTTGTATTTCCTATCAAGTGAACCAAGAACCTCCTCCAGCTTTAGCAAAAATGTTGTGAAATCGGAGTCTGGCGATCTATAAATAACAACAGTAAGAAGTTTAGCTCCACTAAATTTAACCACACCTGCACAACATTCAAACACCTTTTCAGTGCAGTACTTTGAAACATCAATTGACTCAAATGGGATACCGTTTTTCACATACATGGCTACTCCCCCACACCGCAAAGAGCTCCTAGAAAAGCTGCCAGCCAACCTGTATCCTGGTAAAGGAAGCCTCTGAATTATCTCCTTATTTAAGAAGTGTTCAGATATACCAATAATTTCAGAGTCAACATCTATAAGCAGTTCACTAACTTTATCTCTAATACCTTGTATATTTTGATGAAATATACTAATTCCCTCATTAATCGGATACCCAAGCTTTGTAGAAATTGGTTTCTTTGTTAGAGAGACTTCCCTTAAGCAGGAATACCTATCAGCTGACTTCAATCTAAAAAAGGTACAGCTCTAACACCCACAACTACCGGGATTTTCCCATGAGTGATCCCACCACCCCCACCTATGCTGTCACCTATAAGTTTTGCCAACCTCCCCTTCCCATACCTGTTGAGGTGTATTGTAACATTAAATTGATGACTGGTTTGTTTGTTTATTAACACATTCAGTCAATGACATGTCTTTAAATCTGCAATTCGTACCCCCAGAAATAATGAAGAGCTTCTGAATAACATCTCCTTGACCAAGAAATGACTTCTCGTCTATTAAAATAAGTGTGTTTACCAGCCTTGATTTTTTTAAAAAAAAGATCAACTATACCTTTGCCTTCCAAATAATAAATTTTACATGCATGCAATCTAAATGATTGCTTAAGTTTTCCATATATCTTAATCACAGCGTAAGTTTCCGAGTTGAGGGCTGTGCCAGATGATTCCTCATTTGCGTCAAATGCACGGTCTTCTTCTGAAGAAACATTGGCGACTACTGTTTCTATTCATCCTAAAAATTCTAAAAACACAACTCTACATTTCCAGTTTGCCGAAACCCAAGTGAGATTAAAGTATACTTTCAAAATGCAGTTTTGAGTTTTGAAACGGGATTGAAAATTTGTTTACCAGGTACTTAATTTAAAACAACACAATTTAGATTAGTACTTACAAATAAAGTTCGAAGTAAGCAAATTCAGCATCATATCCGATGTTGAAGACAGAGTGAACAAAACATCGACTGACAGTGTCGTACTTTGAGCTCATGATTTTCTTATTAGATTGGTTCACCATCAACGTAGACAAACAAATCTTTGAATGATACTACCATTTGTCTTCCGACACGATAGCATAAAACTTTTTTAGAAGTTTCGTTTCTATTCACTCTATTGTTTCTTTTCACCCAGTTTTACGATACTTTTTGTTCAACCTGTGTGATTTTACGCATAGAAGGACTACGAGTCATCCTAAACATAACAAAATAATGCAGCACCTCACATATCGGAAACATCAGGTATAAAAGCCACAATGCATGAAAAATGCACTTGAGAATGGGAATCATTTGCCCAAACGCGTCGTGCAAGAAATAAAAAAAAGAAAATCGTGACTGGCAGCAGGTTAAGTTGTAAACCGTAAGGAGAGAAGATATGAAATACCGCTAATGACAGATAACGACCAAGTTTTTTAAGTAATTAATATCCATTGTTCATGTTATTATTTGTTTCATTAGAAAGGACATTGTTTTCCAAGTTTGCATTTTTTTGTACGATACAAATAACAATGTTTTGAGCCACGGCGAAAGAACTAGATGGAAAAAATAAAAGTGGTCCGTCAAATATTTATAAAGCTAACACGGAACTGACCTTTTTTAATGAACAATGGAATTGCCTTTCATAGAGTTAAAGCGTCCGACGAACTTTCGCATGTTGAGTTCTGCCGGTGGCTCCTGAGTGAAGTGGAATCAGAACTTTTGGGTCCTCAATTTTTCATTCCTTCATATTAGGTCTTTTTCAACCTGTCTTGGTATGTGAGCTCACAGAAATGCTCCATTATGCATCAGATAAACTCCATCCATACTTCGAAGAGTCCTGCATAGTATCAAGATTAGTGTTTCGTTCGTAACGTCTGGTGTCCACACAGTAAAACGATTCTTTCACCAAATTTTTAACACTAACCAGCGTGCCCAGCAAACGTTTAAGGACTTCAACTGACAGAAGATGAACGACTGTATGGATATTTTCAGTAAGGCGGAGCAACAGCACACACCCCCTTGACAATCTCTCACGGTTGCATGAAGACAATCAGCAGAGGCAGTACAATCTCCTGGCCACGTCGATCGCCTGATCTCTCCCTCTATGAATTTTACCCATGGGGCAAAGTAATGCGTCAGATGAATTTAAATAATCCTCACACACTGGAAGAGCTGCAGCAGAACAATGGAAACGCTATTGCGGCTACCCTGCAGGCAGAGCTGGTACGCTTGTCTCATAAATCGAGCACGGCCGGGAATCGACGTCAGCATCATTTGTGATCTACATCTATGTGATTACTCTGCTATTCAGAATAAAGTGCCTGGCAGAGGGTTCAATGAACCACCTACAACCTGTCTCTATCGTTCCACTCTCGGACGGCACGCGGGAAAAACGAGCACTTAAATTTTTCTGTCCGAGCCCTGATTTCTCTTATTTTATCGTGATGATCATTTCTCCCTATGTAGGTGGGTGCCAAAAGAATGTTTTCGCATTCGGAGGAGAAAAATGGTGATTGAAATGTCATGGGAAGATCCCGTCGCAACAAAAAACCCTTTGTTTTAATGATTCCCACTCCAATTCACGTATCAAGTCTGTGACACTATCTCTCCTATTTCGCGATAATACAAAACGGGCTGCCCTTCTTTCTACCTTTTCGATATCATCCGTCAGTCCCACTCGATGCGGATCCCACACCGCAGAATAGGGCGGACAAGAGTGGTGTAAGCTGTCTCTTTAGTAGACCTGTTGCACCTTCTAAGTGTTCTGCCAATGAATCGCAGTCTTTGGATTGCTCTACCCACATTATTATCTATGTGATCGTTCCAATTTAGGTTATTTGTAATTGTAATCCCTAAGTATTTTGTTGAATTTACAGCCTTCAGATTTGTGTGACTTATAGCGTAATCGAAATTTAGCTGATTTCTTTTAGTACTCATGTGAATAACTTCACACTTTTCCTTATTCGGGGTCAATTGCCACTTTTCGCACCATACAGATATCTTATCTAAATCATTTTACAAGTCGTTCTGATCATCTGATGACTTTACAAGACGGTAAATGATAGCATCATCTGCAAACAATCGAAGACGGCTACTCAGATTGTCTCCTATGTCGTTAATATAGATAAGGAACAATAGAGGGCCTATAACACTTCCTTGGGGAACTCCGGATATTACTTCTGTTTTACCCGATGACTTCCCGTCTATTACTACGAACTGTGACCTTTCTGACAGGAAATCACGAATTCAGTCACACAACTGAGGCGATACTCCGTAGGCACGCAGTTTGGTTAGAAGACGCTTGTGAGGAGCGGTGTCGAAAGCCTTCTGGAAATCTAAAAATATGGAATCAAATTGACATACCCTGTCGATGGCGCTTATTACTTCATGAGTATAAAGAGCTAGTTGTGTTTCACAAGAACGATATTTTCTGAAACCGATCTGACTATGTGTTAATAAATCGTTTTCTTCGAGGTACTTCATAAAGTTCGAATACAGTATATGTTCCAAAACCCTACTGCAAATCGACGTTAGTGATATAGGCCTGTAATTCAGCGGATCACTCCTACTTCCCTTTTTGGGTGTTGGAGTGACTTGAGCAATTTTCCAGTCTTTAGGTACGGATCTTTCCTTGAGCGAGTGGTTGTATATAATTGCTAAATATGGAGCTATTTTATCAGCATACTCTGAGAGGAACCTGACTGGTATTCAATCTGGAGCGGAGGCCTTGCCTTTATTAAGTGATTTAAGCTGCTTCGTTAATCCGAGGATATCTACTTCTATGTTTCTCATCTTGGCAGTTGTTCTTGATTGGAATTCAGGGATATTTACTTCGTCTTCTTTGGTGAAGGAGTTCCGGAAAACCGTGTTTAATAACTCTGCTTTAGTTGCACTGCCATCAGTGACTTCACCGTTGTTATTGCGCAGTGAAGGTATTGATTGCGTCTTGCCACTGGTGTGCTTTATGTATGACCAAAATCTCTTCGGGTTTTCTGCCATATTTCATTACGACTGTCAGTCCTGCGGCAGTCTTATTGTTAATATTTTTCTGACCTGTTTTATTTTGGCCGCCCTGTGAGTTCAAAGTTCACACTGCCAATTCAGACCAGGTGTGGCTTGACCATGCTTTCATAAGTTTCGAAAACATCACGCGGTGCGTTAAACCACAGTAATTGAATATCGTGCAGTATGTTATGCGTCTTGTCACACACATCATCGCTGATTGTCTGACTGTATGAAAAAGAGAACACATTTCCTAGATAAACAACTTAACGACTTTTACGTGGGAGGGACGGTAGAGGGGTTCTCAGCCTAGCAGTAGCAGACTGAAAAGTTCTTCATTTTTAAGTCGGCTCAACTTTATTTCAGTGAGTGGATTCCACTCCAGAAAAGTGATTCAGGGAGGTTAGGTCTTCTTCGTTGATTAAACAGCTTTCCACATGTGGGAATAGACAGTTGTCATAAAGCAACAATTCTGTTGAATTGGATGGATGTTGCAAGAATGCCACAATTTTGCTATTGCCTATGTACGTTTGTGGGTCGCTGCATTGTCTAGCTCGTGGTCGTGCGGTAGCGTTCTCGCTTCCCGCGCCCGGGTTCGATTCCCGGCGGGGTCTGGGATTTTCTCTGCCTCATGATGACTGGGTGTTGTGTGATGTCCTTAGGTTAGTTAGGTTTAAGTAGTTCTAAGTTCTAGGGGACTGATGACCATAGATGTTAAGTCCCATAGTGCTCAGAGCCATTTGAACCATTTTGCATTGTCTAGATATAATACGGTATCTTGTTTTTGCAGTCCAGACCTCCTTTCACCTAATACATAATGTGGCAGAAAAACAGGTCGATTTAGATACAACGAAACACGCCGAGGATTATACTGTAAAACGTTTTCAATCACAAAGAAATTCTTGCGTGTTGCCATTTACACTGCTTATGTTTTCAGATAGGAAGTCATGCACGTGACCACCATTGTCACGTTGACACTCAGTTTTCGTTGTAAATCGTTCATGGCACGTTCAAAGATCTGTATAGGAATGTTTCTGATTTCTGCACGAGCGGTGTCTTTCAGTTCCGCAGTTGTGTGTAGCCATGCAGCATACACCCCTTGTTGCAGGAACTCCCAAAGAAAGTTATCACAGACCGAAAAGTCGGGAGGTCTGGGAGGCCACAAAATATCGGCATTCCTTGAACTGATGTGGTTACCAAACACTCGGCGCATTGCTGCCACTGAAATTTGAGCAGAATGAGACGGCGCACCATCTTGCTGAAACCAACACTCATTTGTAGGAAACTAATCGAGTTCAGGTGCGAGGACTGTGTGAACCGTTGCAGCATACTGCTGAGATGTGACTGTTGTTGCTCGTCCACAATCATCCTAGAAAAAAGAAAGGGCCCAGTATGCCCATAGAAGAGACATGGAGCAGACAGTGCACGACACTGTGACTTGCTAGTTGTTTGAGGAATTTCCTAGCAACAGTAACGGTGGTTTTGTTTTTTGACATAACCATTGAGATGAAATGCGGCTCGTCACTCATGCATAGCAAATTTAAGAAGCCTTCGTTGTTCCTATTTTTACTCAACAGTTCAACAAAGACAATCATACGCTTTCCATAATCAGTTTCATTTAACTGTCGCACAATCTGTATCTTGTAAGTTTGCAACTTTAAATCATTGCCTAAAATTCTGTGCACACACTACGACTCGACATTCCCACTACTGCTACAATTTGTCTCACAGAACTCATTGGACTGTTGGTTACATCATCTTGCACTCCTCTATTCGTTCCTGTGAGCAACAACGTCTGGGTCTTCCTGACAATTTCAGTTGAAGTGCGCTTCCTGTTGCTTCAAAGATTTTCACCCATAACCTTATTGCATGTACCGTTATTACAGGATCATTCTGCCCGAGATTAAAATAACGACAGAATTGCCGCCTAGCAGCAGCAACAACACTGACCGTCTCTGTAGAGGGCCTTCACAGTCGCAGCATGTTAAGGCCTGCTCCAGCGCACACCTATCCGACACATATAACAAACATTCATTGTTGACAATAATAGCCGGCTGCAGTGGTCGAGCGGTTCTAGGCGCTTCAGTCTGGAACCGCGCGACCGCTACGGTCGCAGGTTCGAACCCTGCCTCGGGCATGGATATGTTTCATGTCCTTAGGTTAGTTAGGTTTAAGTAGTTCTAAGTTCTAGGGGACTGATGACCTCAGAAGTTAAGTCCCGTGGTGCTCAGAGCCATTTGAACCATTTGACAATAATACCATTCCACTTGTAGAGAGTAATTAAAACAGTTCGTTTTTCTGCCACACCCTGTATTCTATCCAGTTTGTGCATAAAAGACAGTAGCGTTCACTAGTTATTATTTTACGCTTTGCAAGATAATCTGTAAGTAGTACCTTTTCCAACCCGGAAAATAGTAACTGTAGATCTTCCGCCTGTCGAAATCGACTTCACCTTTCCTGGTGCAGGACAACCTGCCACTTTCACTGCTATTTTGTTTCCTTTCGTCTCTGGCACATAGTGGTAGACCCACGTAGATACACAAAATCAGTTGGATTATTTTCATAACGATCCATACATTGCTGGAAAACGCTTTCCGGATTAGTTTTGATCAATATTCAACAAATGTGGCGCTCATCTCGCACAAAACTTTCTCATTGTCAATTCTCCATGTAAAACACGGCCTACTCTTTCTTGTTACATGCCTACGGCATCAGCTATTTCATACATCTTTAGTCAGTGACCGTCGAATATCATATTATTCATTATTCACTTTCTCAATGATATCAATGGTTCTTCGCGTGGATCCTATTCAAGAGAAGTATCGCCACGTTATAGTGCAGCAGGTAATTTCTTAGCTTCTGGGAACGAGAATTATCCGCCGAATAATCCAAATCAAATAGGTTTATCCATTTGAATGAAAGGTATGCGTCAAGACTGCTTTAAACTATCTCATAAACGAAAATATTCTGCAAATCAAGTGGATATCTGACTTAAGGTTTTTGCTTACACAGCTTGTAGCAATTCTAGAAACAAAAACTTTTATTGGTATATCAGCATCTCTGTGCCAAGTCGTTATGTTTTTACATTGCCCTGGTATCATGCCTGCGATTGTGTGGTGATTAAGTGTGGACAACGTCGTATTACCCACGTTCGTAGAGATGTTACTATTACCCTAAGAATTATCGGTGCAGTATCACAGAACGTTCGTGATTTCCGCAGCCAGTAAATTATAGTTACTTTATCCAGTACCCTTCTTAATGGTGGTAGGTAAGAATTTCATGGTAACCTCACCTTGGTCCTCTCAACAAAGTAACAGGTCGTATTTTACAGCGGAGGAAGACTAGGATTCTACTTCTACGAAGATGAGTCAACTGAAAATCTTAAATATTTTTTTAAATATTATTTATTGTGCAGAAGTGGTACAAAGCTGTATCACTTTTCAACGTAATCTCCCCCACGCTCAATGCAAAGTGCATAAATTCCTTTAGAAAAGAATTCTTTTGGTAGTCCGCGCAACCACTCATGCACCGTGTGGCGTACCTCTTCATCAGAACGGAACTTCTTTCCTCCCATTGCGTCTTTGAGTGGTCCAAACATATGGAAATCACTTGGGGCAAGGTCTGGTGAGTATGGTGGATGAGGAAGACACTCAAAATGCAGATCTGTGATTGTTGCAACTGTTGTACGGACAGTGTGGAGCCTTGCAATGTCATGTTGCAAAAGGACACCTGCTGATGGCAATCCACATCGCTTTGATTTGATTGCAGGTCGCAGATAATTTTTTAGGTGATCTGTGTATGATCCACTGGTGGCAATGGTCCCTCTAGGCATGTAATGCTCCAAAATGATGCCTTTTTTGTCCCAAAAGAGAGTCAGTATAACCTTCCCTGCTGATGGTTCTGTTCGAAACTTCTTTGGTTTTGGTGATGAGGAACGGCGCCATTCCTTGCTCGCTCTCTTCGTTTCCGTTTGGTGGAAGAGAACCCAGCTTTTGTCCCCTGTAACGACTCTTGCAAGGAAGCCATCACCTTCTCGTTCAAAGCGCCGAAGACGTTCTTCACAAGCATCAACACGTCGTTCTCTCATTTCAGGAGTCAGCTGCTGTGGCACCCATCTCTCAGATACTTTGTGAAAGTGGAGCATCTCATGCACATTGTGGTGTACTGACCCATGACCAATCTGTAAACATGCTGCAATGTTATTCAGTGTCACTCAGCGGTTTTCCTTCACTATGGCTTCAACTGCTGCAATGTTCTCTGGAGTCACAACTCGTTGTGCCTGACCTGGACGAGGAGCATCTTCCACTGAAGTAACACTATTTGCGAACTTACTACTCCATTCGTAGATCTGCTGCTGTGACAAACATGTATCACCGTACTGAACCTTCATTCGTCGACGAATTTCAATAGGTTAAGACCTTCATTGCGGCAAAAGCCGAATAACAGAACGCTGTTCTTCCCTGGAGAAAGTCGCAATTGGGGCGGCCATCTTCATACTGAAACTGCGACGGTATGTGTGCATCTGCACTATGCTGCTACCTACAGGCCATTCTGCACGCTGTTTGTAGCACGCTTACCAACTTACAGGATAACGGCGCGGAATTTCGATTTGTTATTACGATTTAAGGTTTTCATTTGACTCACCCTCGAACATACGTACACCGCAAACCACCGTACTGTGGCTGGCGGAGGGTACCCTGTAACACTAATAGTCATTTCCTGTTCCACTCGCAAACAAAGCGAAGGATAAACAAAAGTCTGGCTCCATCGAGCCCTAATTTCTCGTATCTTATCTTCGTGATCCTTACACGAAAAGCACGTTGCCGCAGCACAATCGTCCTGCAGTCAGCTTCAGAAGACGGTTCTCTAAATTTTCTCAGTAGTGCTATTCGAACAAAAAACGTCACTTTGCCTCCAGGGATTCCCATTTGAGTTCCCGAAGCATTTCCGTAATACTTGCGTGATACTCGAACCTATCGGTAATAAATCTAGCATCCTGCCTCTGAATTGCTTCGACAGCTTCCTTAATTCTACCTGGTGAGTATCCCAAAACCTTAACAGTACTCAAGAATAGGTCGCACCACCGTCCTGTATGCCGTGTCCTTTAGAGATTAACTACATTTTCCCAAAATTCTCCCAAAAAACTAAGTCGGTCACTCCCCTTACCCACATGTTTAACGCTACGTCGACAGTGAGGCGATTAGAGATCAGAAGCTGGGGTGCGACAAGTATGGAAAAGTCTAGGTCCTCTTCTTAGGAAACGTCAGCACATTTGGCTTAATTCCAATGCGAGTGCATTGTCTAAACCACTGTGATATTTCTCTCGATGTTGTTGGATCAGATTACTCTACGTGCATTTCACGAGTTGTTTAATTTTGGGGCAAACTGTAGCCGTAAGACACGCTACTGTTGGTTCACTGTTGTTTCAGGTAACTTCGTTCACGTGTTACGATTATTTTATACCGACAGGCGCCCTGTGTTAAGTAATACGCGGTGGGGACGGGGAAAGAAAACAAGTCACCGGAGATGGGTGACATGGGCGGGGTATAGCAGCCATTAAGACAGGGTATTTATTATCTGGAAGTGTGAGTTTCAAATTCCTATGTGCACATCCAGAGTCAGGCTTTCTGTTGTTTCCTGGTTCAGACTGCTTTCTTCCCTCATTCTTTCCCATTTAAGCTAGGGCTCCATCTATAATGACTCCGTTGTCAAAGGAGGGGACACTGGTAAATCTCTAAATCAGCTCATTATAAAGTCGCTTCCCCTACACTGAGGGAAAAAATCCCAGAGAAGGAGTTGTACGAGATAAACGGAAGTTGTTAGTCATGTTTCGCCAGTCGCGTAAAAGAAGCGCTAGTAGCGCCACCAAGAAGATGCGAATCAGGTTTGCTTTAAATAAACATTGTAACGGCTGTGCGCGTTAGTTACCTTTGAGACTGGACATAGTGATACAATGAAGGCTTTCGCGACCGGATGTTTCAGTTGCTGAGAATTCTTCCGGGTTGTATGGCCGTGGCCAAAAAAATGGCTCTGAGCACTATGGGACTTAACATCTGAGGTCATCAGTCCCCTAGAACGTAGAACTACTTAAACCTAACTAACCTAAAGACATCACACACATCCATGCCCAAGGCAGGATTCGAACCTGCGACCGTAGCGGTCGCGCGGTTCCAGACTGAAGCACCTAGAACCGCTCGGCCACACCGGCTGGCTGGCCGTGGTCCACGGAACTCTTCAATCCCTGACGTTTCATCCAAGGCTACGTTGTACATCTTCGGAGGTGCTCCTGATTGTGTTGAGTCTTGCTGTCGGCAAGACAGCACAACCAGGGCCACCTCCGAAGATGTCCAACTTCGCCTTGAACGAAACGTCTGGGATTGAAGAGTTCCATGGACCACGGCCATACAACCCGGAAGAATTCTCAGCAGCTGGATGTAGTGAGCTGATGTCAGTCAAGGATGCCTTTAAGCTAACGAAGACGTCATTATCAACAGTTCACCGAGTTCGAACGAGGTAGTGTAATAGGGCTACGAGAAGTAGGATGTTCCTTCTGCGATACTGTAGAAAGACTTGTCAGGAATGTAGCCACTGTACATGATTGATGGTACGGGTGGTCACGAGAATGTACGGTGGCAAGATGACCGGGCTCCGGACAGCCACGTGGCACTACCGAGAGGGAAGACCATCGTGGTCGGCGTATAGCTCTGGCGCATCGTGCTGCATCTGCAGCAGCAATTTGAGCAGCAGTTGGTACCACAGTAACACAACCAACTGTTACAAATCGGTTACTGCAAGGACAGCTCCTAGGCAGACGTCCTGTAGCTTGCATTCCAGTGACCCCAAACCACGGACTTTTACGACTTCAATGGTGTCAAGCGAGAGCTCATTGGACGGTGGAGTGGAGTCTCTTGTGTTTTCTGATGAAAGCTGGTTCTGCCTCGGTGCCACTGATGGTCGCGTTTTGCTTAGGAGGCCAGGTGAGGTCCTGCAACCAACCTGTCTGCTTGCTAGACGCACTGAACCTGCACCTGGAGTTATGGTCTCAGGTGCAATTTCGTATGATAGCAGGAGCACTCTCGTGGTTATGCCACGCACCCCGACTGCAAATTTGTTCGTCAATCTGGTCTCTCGACGTGTTGCGCTGCTGTTCATGAACAGCATTCCAGGGTGTGTTTTCGAACAGGATAACGCTCGCTCACATATTGCTGTTGCAACCCAAAATGCTCCACAGAGTGTCGATATGTTGCCTCGGTCTTCTCCATCAGCACATCTGTCTCCAGTCGAGCTGATATGGTGAAACCTTCCCGTCCCCCTCTTTTGTTAAGCAACCTTTCCTTCTACAATAACCTATGAAACCTTCCCTTAGGATTTCTATCTCTTGTTTAATAATAACAAATTAAATCTTCCCTTTGAAATTAATTCTCTTTCTCAGTAATAATAAGTGCAATGTTCGCATACAAATTTAAATGCTGCTTATTAAAAGTGATTTGCTGATCATTTCGACGAAACATAGAATGTGACGTCGTCGTGCCCTCAGTCGTTACCTGCAATAACCCAAAACTGTTCCTTACCTATTTCACTGTTACTGGATCGCCATCTGACTGCTACATCAAACTGCGACATGAATATACTTACTCTGTTTCACTATACTCTATTAGCTGCTGGTGGGCTTTTACCAAAGCTGACGTTATTCTTTAATAGCAAAGCTGACGTTATTCTTTAATTAATTTGACTGAAGTTACGTAATTCATAGTTAAAATTTTTCTTGACAACAATAAAATTTTGCAAAGTTTTACGTTGATGGTTTTTGGGATGGATTATAATCAGTAATGCAATATTGCTGGCAAAAATTAATTATATTCTGAAAACGATTCTTCAGATATTTACTGTTGGTAATGAAATGATTTTACAAACGTTCAAATGGCATTTACTTTTTACAATAGTCTTACAACTAGCATTGCGCAAAACATACCTTCAGTAGTCTTGAGTTTCTCAAAAAAATAATTCAATAATATTAGTTCCTCTTATGATAATAGTTAGCTGATGTCTCTGTACATCCGTTTATAGTCTCTTGTAAATCATAGCTGGTGGCTGGCAGGCTCACCGCTCCTCTCAACCTCTCGCTCCAGACCTGCTACCGACTCGCTTCACATCTCACTTATTAGTAACTACTAACTTCCTACGAACGCTAAAGTGCGGTCTCTCCCGCCAACAATGCTTTCTGGTGCACACAATCTCTGCTACCATTACAAAATGAATCAATGCGCGGTCTTTCCCGTCCTTTTCTTAAAATGTATCCATACGCAGTCTCTCCCACCCTTTTTAAAATTATATCAATTTTCGGTCTCTCCCGCCAACAATACTTTGGTGCAGACATTCCCTGCTACCACAATTATTTCCAAAATGACAAATATTAATTATTCGTACTTAATCCTGTTAATAAAATATAAACATCTTTCATAAATTGTGGTTTGACAATAGACAATAGAAATATACACGTCTTACAGTGGGACATGGATGTGTGTGATGTCCTGTGGTTAGCTAGGTTTAAGTAGTTCTAAGTTCTAGGGGACTGATGACCTCAGCTGTTAAGTCCCATGGTGCTCAGAGCCATTTGATCCATTTTTTTTTTTTTTTTTTTTTTTTGACAACGGGACATCATCGGACGACTACTCCAGCGTCATCCACAAGCAGAGTTAACCGTCCCTGTACTGAGCGACCAAGTGCAACAGGTAGGGAACCTCGTCCCACAAACTGACACCCGGCACCTGTACAACATAATGTATCCACGTCTGGACGCTTTCATTCAACATTCTGTCAGTTGCACCGGTTATTAATGCAACGGCATTTCACATTGACAATGGCTTTTCTCGCGCTTACGTTAACCTGTGATCTTGCAACGTTAATTACGTAAGTATGCTAATTATACCAATGTAATCCCGAAATTTCATTGCCCTACATTGATTATTTCTTGGTGGTGGGATTTTTTTCAGTCAGTGTAAATAGCCACAAAGATTTAGGCCAAAATGTTACATCTTCACTGCTGTATGGTTCACTCTGCCTCCTCCACCATGATACTCTGCCGCAATCGAGTGGCGCTCTGCCAGCTGCTAGACAGTTCGGCGCCGACGTGCGAAATATTTCATCACAGGTGTTAAAGCGGCAAAGTATGGGGCGAGCCAGGGTGCGGTTCTGCGGCAGTATACTGTGTGCCTTGGCTCAGAATTCAATACGAGGCACAGAGGCAACTGGTGCAGTAGTGAACACAATATAACCGAATTCTAGACGAGTGGGGTTCAAATACGCGTCCGGCTATCCTGACCCGTAGTTTTTCTAAATCGATTAAGGTGAGCGCCGGGTCTGTTTCTTAACAAGAAGATGGATCGATTTCCTTTTTCGCCGTTCCCCAACTTGGCATGAAGCTGAACGTTAACCATCCTTCACCGTGAACGTAATACTTAATGTCTTATTCCATAAAAGCGAAGGACGGATCGTCCTTCAAATTCTGAGGTTAGGCTGGGCGTGTCGTTTCATGTGCTTTTATACAAGTGAGTCAAGTGTGTTACACCTGGCGTTACAGTCTTCCGTCAACTATCGTCCTCAACATGGTGGTGCAATGGTCAAGAAATTGGACTCGCATTCGCGAAGAGTGCTATTCAAATCCTTTTTGCCACCGAGACATAGATTACCCATAATGAGACTTTCACTCTGCAGCGGAGTGTGCGCTGATATAAAACTTCCTGGCAGATTAAAACTGCGTGCCGGACCGAGACTCGAACTCAGGACCTTTGCCTTTCGCTGGCAAGTGCTCTACCATCTGAGTTCATTCTGGAAACATTCCCCAAGCTGTTGCTAAGCCATGTCTCCGCAATATCCTTTCTTTCAGGAGTGCTAGCTCTGCAAGGTTTGCAGGAGAACTTCTGCACAGTTTGGAAGGTAGGAGACAAGGTACTGGCGTAAGTAAAAGCTGTGGGGAGGGGGCGTGAGTCGTGCTTGGGTAGCTGAGATGGTAGTGCACTTGCCCGCGAAAGGCAAAGGTCCCGAGTTCGAGTCTCGGTCCGGCACGCAGTTTTAATCTGCCAGGAAGTTTCAGGTTATCCATAGTTTGCCTAAATCAGGTCAGGAGATTGTTATGATGGTCCGTTGAGTGAAGACACCATCTACTTCTGACCTCGACTTCGATGTCGTTAATTTGTGGTATTTGTTTTTTCTTCCACCTCCCACCTTAAATTATAATTAATATATTAATAGTATATAACGACGTGTATCAAATATTTTGAAGAGAATTTTTTCGTAATTGTGCTTTTTATAATTTTAGCATAAGATCTCTCTTGTGAAACTCATGACATCCGTACCATTTCCCTCCCTGTTCCCTTTGCCGTCTCCCAATCACCCTCTCCCAGCTGTCAGCTTCCCCTCCCTGTCCTTCCTCATTAGCCCCTCCCCTCTCCCATATCACCACCAAATATCAGTTTAAAACACTGACCGCAAATGGAAAACATAGTACTCTGATATGTGATTCTGACAGAGACAAGACGGGTAGCTGGCGCGAGCACTTAGATAAATTCCACATTTATGTACAATTATTTTCTACTTATTGTAAAGTATTAGACGATACATATTTAGTTTCGCTTTGTTTTAGATCTGAAGAGGATCCAGAGAGATCGAAATATGACATGTCAGTAGCTGAGACAACACTTAACAACAATTGTTTTAAATATGAATACAGTTGCCGATTATCTCGATACGTATATATCAGCTATAGTAAAATGGTATTTCTCTTCTGAAAGTGGTTTCTGTTCATAATTCGTGTCACAGTCACACAAAAAATAAAATCTGTAATGAATATCATGTGCTAGAGATGCAACAGCTTAACTTTAACTCTTTTTTTTGCATTTCTTTTAAGATTTTGCTATTTGTAGAGCCCGGTTGTTTCCATTTTACAGATAAACCTGGCGAGCTTGGAGTGAAACAAGCATGTTCCCAAGCGGGAATATTTGGGACGGGGGTGCTATTTCCTGTATTTGCACAGCAACCAAGTGAAACTTACCGAAAACCTTGGTCGGAATTGGGAAACTGGAACTATTTTTATTTCTGGTACGACACATTCCGGACAAAAATATGAAGGCCTAATGTGCGTAACTGTTAGTGTGTATAGCAGAGTAATCTTGCTGACCTGTTCAGCATGTGATGCAGTATACCTTGGTCGTCTACTTTCTCAGGAGAAGGGATACAGAGCAACAAAGATTCTAAAGGTTGAGAGAGTTTAGGCCTCGTTCAAAGAAACTTGGAAAGACCGAAATTCGAAATCGAGCGCAGCAGGACTTTAGTTTTTTATGGATATCGGGTTGCATTGGAACTTAAGTGTTCTTCCCAGATCTATGTTCCCAGCTAGCAAATACGAGGTGTGTTTTTTAAGTAAGTACCATTTTGAAATTAAAAAAAGACGTGCTAAGATATCTCAATCATTTTATTTTTACATGAAGGCCTGTACCTTAATCTACTTTTCTGCATAATTTCCGTCAATATTGAGGCACTTCTCACAACATTGTACCAGTTTTTGAATACTCTCCTCATAGAAGTCTGCCGCCTGACTTGTTAACCACTGCATCACCACTGTTTTGACTTCGGCATCGTCTTGAAGACGCTGACCGCCCTGGTGTTTCTTCAAGTGCAGGAACAGATGGTCGTCACTGGGCGCAAGATCGGGGCTGTACGGAGGATGATCTAGAGTTTCCCATTGAAAAGATGTGATGAGATCTTTTATCTGATTCGCCACATGCGGAAGGGCATTGTCTTGCAGCAAAATGATGCCCTTGCTCAACTTGCCACGTCTTTTGTTTTGAATTGAACAGTGCAGATTGTGCAATGTCTTACAGTAAGCTGCTGCATTGATTGTCTCATTACGAGGCAGAAATTCTACAAGCGATACTCCTTTTCTGTCCCAAAAAACTGTGCACATGATTTTCTGCGCAGAAATTGTTTGCTTAAACTTCACTTTTCTGGGTGAATCTTAATGCCGCCATTCCATGGAGTGTTGCTTTGATTCTGGTGTGACGTAGGCCACCCATGTTTCATCGCCTGTAACAATTTGGCTTAATAAATCATCACCATCGTTGTGGTACCGCTCAAGGAAAGTCAATGCACTGTCTAAACGTTTGGTTTTGTGCACATTTGTCAACATTTTCGGTACCCAATGTGTGCACAATTTTCGGTAATTCAAGTGCTCGGTCACAATGCAAAACAAAACACCACGAGAAACGTTAGGAAAGTCATCCCACAAGGAGGAAATAGTAAAGTGACTGTTTTCTCTCCCCTTATTGTCCACTTCCTGCACCAAACTTTCATTAACGACCGAAGGATGCCCAGTTTGTTGTTCATCATGCACATTTGTGCGGCCATCTTTAAATGCTCTCACCCACTTTCTTACCATTCCATCACTCATAACGTTTTCTCCGTAAACTGCACAGATCTCACGATGAATGTCGATCGCTTTTAGGCCTATAGCACTAAGAAATCTTATAACAGCCCATACTTCACAGTCGGCGGGACTCACGATTGTCGGAGGCATCTTAAACGCTCAGTACACAAGGAAGAATCAGACTGTAATGGCGTCAGTGCGTAGACAACAGATGTAGGTACCCAGTGCGCATGCGCAGAAAGCCGACCGCAGCGCTGTGGCCGCGGTGTGGCAAAACGATACGTACTTTAAAAACACTCGTCGTACTTTACAATAAAAGTTGAAGCACAGCCGATAGGAGCTTACTCACAGCAGCTAGAATTAAACAGTGGGATAATGATTACGTCCCAGAGGACGTTCTCCAGATGTTGTACATGAGATCTGCCACGTGCTGTAGGCCTAGGGAACCATGATGCAGCCTTCTATAGCGGTGCCAGCTACATTCAACAACCAAAGGATAATATCCAAACATGTTTACGAGATACGATGCTCCAGTTTAAGAGGATAGAGCAGTATACATCAACCTCGTCGCAGACTCAGAAGAAAGGCAACCAACTACAAAAGATGAAGCTCATCGTCACCACACGACGTCCGTGACATGATGTAGACATGCTGAAGAAGCCAAAGCCACCTGACATATGTAGCAGTAATATCGTGAAGATATTTGTAGTAGACGTCGCAGCTAACGTCTACCAGCTGCAATACACCATAACTTGTCTATACTTAGATATATGTACTATAGTATAACCTATCTACTTTCAGGGTGGCAGTCATAACGATTGCAACTATTATTTGACCAAAGATTTGGCTCTTTTATAAAGTTACAAGTTTTCAACAAACAGAAAAGTACCATTCAGCAAATGCCGTGTAGCGGATGTCGACCACATGAGCAATTTAGATGACCTTTATGACATCATAACTAATTTGTACGAAATAGTGTAATATTTAACAGGTAAACTGTAAGGCTTTATTTTGGAAAATAGCTGCATAAAAACAAAAGGATTAACCTGTAATGTAATTAATACTTTTAAACTGCATATAAAGTATTGAAGTTACATGTTATGAATGTTGTAAACCTCCACACACACCAGATAGCTATTTATTGTTGACTTTATCAGAAAACGAGCAGTAGTTTTCTGCTGTCTTGCTGTTTTTGAGCAGTGTCTTGAATGATTTCGTGTGCGCAGTGCACGGGTTTTGAGTAATCTCTTAGTGAATGAAGGTTATAGTGAATTTCATAGTGTAAAAGAGTTCCTGGTAGTTTCGCCGAGACAATCACACGTTGTCCACTACAAAATATGCTGAGACCACACTGTCTTTGGAGCCTATGGCAAACAAACCTCTAGATGAGAACCTTTCCATGCATACGGAAGGATTAGATGTCCCCAAACGTCAACGGAGGATCATGAACCAAATACGATGAGGAAGAGACAGATTTGGTTATTGAAACTGCAGAGCATGGGTGGCTAAGGGGCAGGGGGAGGGGGGGGGGGCTGTAGCGTGCTAATGCTTTTACTGAATATAAATTTCAAGTCATCATTTATTCATAAACAGACAATCAGCATATTACACATCACGGTAACAGCAATTACGCAACACAGTACCATCCACATGCATTTCATCAGGTTTTGCATATAAAAAAAGTCTTTCAACTTTCAAGTCACTAAAAGCTTTTACGAGTTAGATTTCGATGTCTTTTAAAAGCACTCTTCGACACTCAACTCTAAAAACATATATAGCAAACATATCATTTGACTTCAATACATATTAACACCTAACGTAATCTTAGCGCCAGTAGCTCATTAAACCTTAACACAGTTAATGGCAGCAACCTCACATCAATAGCTCTCACATATATTCTACCATCTCTCATGCAATCCCAGCACTGCCAGAGCAGTAAACACTTACAAGCTAGCAAATGATGGCAACCTTCAAAAATTAAACATCCAATCAAAAATCAGAGTGCTTTAGATTGCTTAAAATACACACGGCTAAAATATATGTAATCAATAAAAGCCAATTTAACATAAGGAACGAACGAGGAAAAATCTTGGCATCCAAAGCCCACATTTGTAATTCAGAGAAATACACTGACATATACAGCTGAAAAATACACTAACTCGCTATAGTAGGCAACACTGACACAATACATTTCACGAAACCTGACGAAAAAGACACAGCTGAAGGGAAAACTCCGTAATAAAATACAACAATAACTTGAAACAACGTCGTTCATACGCCGATTAACGTCAATGTCTGACAAAGAAAGTGATCCAAAACAATGATAACTACAAAATAATTTCACTCGGAAACTGATGAAACACACTTAATGTACACACCTCAGTACTACAGCAGTATATAGCAGTAAAGAGGGAAAACAGACAAAATAGTCTTTGCAACAACAGACTTCACGCTCAGCTGCGACAAAAAAGAACAATAATTACATTACATCAATTAACCCTTAATTCGAGATGTGACTTTTCTGTAACGTATACCACGAGGTGGGGTCTCAGGGATCCCTATGTTTAAACCCAGATTTAAGGCAAAAATCATTTGGAATTTTCAATTTATGCTATGTAACATTTATTTTTACTATTATTTCAGTGTTGTTTAAATGTTTCTAGTTTATTTTATTGCACTAAGCAAAGCCTCCAGCATTTTACTATTTATCACACAAAAGCACATAATTTTGTGGGGTTCTTTTAGACAATACACATAAATAGACTGTTAGAGTACTGAATTTTACATTTTAAATAATCTCTGCAGCAAATAAATTTCCAAATAATACTAAATTCCGTGGTATAAATTTGCGCATAAAAATTCCACCCGATAGGTATAAAAAACAAAAGTCTGTCAAATTGACGTTCATTGCTGGGAACTACACTTTTATCACCACTCACTCAGAATAAATTCGATTTTAACAGACACTTTAAGTATTTCATTGAAGAAACAGACAGATCCCCATCACAACTTTCCTGAAGTTCTTCCTCAGAATACTATTGTTTGATAACAGAACTGTGATCACTGGCTAATGTAAAATCGTCGACTTTTTCGTTTATTTCTTGATCTATATTACTGACACCCTCCTCCATAGACCGACTAACAATTTCATCACAGTCGGGAAAGTTAAAAATGACACATTCTTGCCAACACATTTTGAGCTGTACGGTACCGTAATGAAAAAAGCAGGTACGTAGTTCACGAGGCGCGGTCTTGGAGACTCCAACACCTATAAATAAAACGTGTCAACAATAAACACAGACGCGATAATGGAACCAACAACAAAACATCGTAGTCTTGGCAATTTAAGAAGCCTCGGAGAGCGTGTTCGAAAATTTTCGCGCGGTCTGAGAGATCACTCCTGATGAGTAAAGAGTTCAAGGTGTGGCGGTATCTGTCCTCTTTCGAACACAGTAGCGCACCATGGTAACGTGATTAGGTCACTTTCGCATCTATTGTTATCAGAAAGTGACAGCCGTCTTCTATCTATGGCAGTGAGAACTGGCTCACAACCAGCCTGCACTTGTTGCCTGTGACTCAACAACATCCATCCAAGTGCCATATTCCGGACATGGCAGCGAGAAGTGGCTGGCAAACAGCCTGCCCTTGTTGACTGTGACTCCACAACAACCATCCAGGTGCCTTACTCCCTACACGGCAGCGAGAATTGGCTGGCAAACAGCCAGCACTCGTTGCCTGCGATTCCACAACATCCAACCAGGTGCCATATTCCGTACATGGCATTGAGTTGTGGTTGGCAAACAGCCTATCGTTTTTGCCTGTGACTCCTCAACAACCATCCAGGTGCCTTACTCCCTACACGGCAGCGAGAAGTGGCTGGCAAACAGCCAGCACTCGTTGCCTGCGATTCCACAACATCCATCCAGGTGCCATATTCCGTACATGGCATTGAGTTGTGGTTGGCAAACAGCCTATCGTTTTTGCCTGTGACTCCTCAACAACCATCCAGGTGCCTTACTCCCTACACGGCCTCGAGAAGTGGCTGGCAAACAGCCAGCACTCGTTGCCTGCGATTCCACAATATCCATCCAGGTGCCATATTCCGTACATGGCATTGAGTTGTGGTTGGCAAACAGCCTATCGTTTTTGCCTGTGACTCCTCAACAACCATCCAGGTGCCTTACTCCCTACATGGCAGTGAGAAGTGTCTGGTAAACTGTCTGCACTTGTTGACTGTGACTCCACAACATTTATCTAAGGTGCAGTACTCCAGACAGCATTAAGACGTAGCAGGCAAACTGTCTGCACCCATTTCCTCTAGCCCCGCAGCATCCCTCCAGGTATTGTTCTCTGTATAGTGATAGGTACAAATGTTCCTAGAACGTCTCAGTTGTCTAATGTACCTTTGGTGATGGGCTTATTCTGAAAACTGTGACTGTGGTGCCTCCTTACAGTCTATCCACCAAATTATCACTGTCTTTCCTCCTCGAGCATACAAAGGCATGATAATGAGCAATCGTCATGCATCTGATGAAGTGACCACTGGAGGTGTAAGATGGCACAAGCTTGTGAGTGTGCACATTTGTCCATAAAATTGAATGTATGTATTTCTTTTAATTATACAATAAATAAATGGTATACATCTAAAAACTTTAAGGTGCTCCATAGTTCTGATTACTTTAAACACTGCTGCCTATCCAGCCACCATTCCAAACTAAAAGTAAAAGCACAGTGTTCCACAGCTGTTATATTGGAAAACCAAGCTTTTGGTTTGACAAGCATGTTATTTGAAATAATAACTTCCGACAATCGAAACCTGGATTCAGAAGATCCTGACATTGGTTGCTGCCTAGTATCACTATGTGCTGTCATGTTCTTGATTGATATGTGTACAGGAATGCCACTTGTTGTGAGCAAACAAGCGCCAGAGAGGATGGGTGTGCCACGACTGTCAACATATGCACCCAGTAGCCAGGCCCATCAACTTCTGCGGCGAAACTTGCGTCACACACCATGGACACAGCTAAGTCTGGGAATGCGTGCAATGGTTTCTTAAGCAGTCATCAACCTGGTGTAAGAGAGCCTGTGTGTGCTCTTAAGTGTTTTCATGTGCGACGACCACTGTGACTTAAAAGAGTATGCAGTTCTGAAAAAGAGTCCATACATTAAGTCATTATCACAGTTCAAGATTCTGGTGTGCTACAGAATGATATCACATGACATCGCTAACTGATCTCAAGACAGGCTTGAGATGCCATCAAGTATTGTCATAAGCAGTCACACTCCAGACCCAAGAAATGTTGTCACATGCTGTTACAATTGGAGATTCAGAGAGTATAAGCTACCAAAGAGCGGCAACGTAAGCGTAAGTAGGCTGTTTAGGTTTTTATGTTGGTAACGCCACGTAGTGCTCTATATGAAAATCACTGACTGTGCTGTGTGAAGTCTGTTGGCATTGTTCGAATAGTCGTTATTCTAGTGGTGGGCAGTTGGATGTGAACAGCGGATAGCGTTGCGCAGTTGGTGCTGAGCCGCCAGCAGTGGTGGATGTGGCGAGAGAGATGGCAGAATTTTAAGAGCGGACGATTTGGATGTGTGTCCGCCAGAAAGAGGAAATTTGTAATATTGGATATCACGAATTGATATATATATTATGACTTATGAACACTATTAAGGTAAATACATTGTTTGTTCTCTATCAAAATCTTTCATTTGCTACTATGCCTATCAGTAGTTAGTGCCTTCAGTAGTTAGAATCTATTATTTAACTGGCAGTATTGGCGCTTGCTGTATTGCAGTAGTTCGAGTAACGAAGATTTTTGTGAGGTAAGTGATTCATGAAAGGTATAGGTTATTGTTAGTCAGGGCCATTCTTTTGTAGAGGTTATTGAATGTCAGATTGCGTTGCGCTAAAAATATGGTGTGTCAGTTTAAGCACAGTCATTTATAATTTTTCTAAGGGGACGTTTCATAAGTATTGGGACAAGGGGAAACGAGCACAAAGTACTGTTATAGAAGATGGCGGAGATGACGGCATCCAAGATGGCGGCCGTGACGTCACCTGATTACTTCATCCAACATGGCGCCTTTTGGTGGGAAGTTTGAATTTTGGCGGGGAGATAGGTCAATTGGGCCACCTCCACTAACCTAACCCCCTCCCCCAGAAAATGGTGGGAAGTTCAAAAGCCATCTGGATAATGCGGCCTCTACTAACATAAGAAAAATGGCGGGAAGGAAAGGGCAGTTGGGGTACCTCCACTAACCCAAGTCATCCAACCGCCACCTCTTCCTGGTGATTGGCGCAAAGTTTGAATTTTGGCAGTAAAGAAAGGTCACTTGGGCTATCTCTTCTAACCTAAGAAAATGGCAAGTAAGAAAAGGCACTTGGGCTACCTCCACTGACCTAAGTCATCCTACCGCCACCTCGTCCTAGGGATTGGCTGGGAGAAGACTAGACATATGCTGGACCTAAGTCTTTATTTTGCATGCACTATTTATTTAAACAATTTGATGCAGTACAGCCATCCAGTGTGTTCACCACTAGGTCCAGAGTCCAACTAACCTAGTACACAGTACTGCCACCAAAGAACACTGTCATCCATTCCATGACATAACCCAAGATGGCGAGGGAAAATGATGGGGAAAAAGCGTGGTAACCATGTGGTCCAGAGTCCAACTGACCTAGTACACAGTACCGTCACCAGAGGGTGCATTTGTCCATTCCATGAAGTAACCCAAGATGACTGAGTGGTGGGGAAAATGACTCAGTCTGCACTGGGCTGCTGGAGAGGGGAAGAAGAGTAGTTTATTTATATTGGAACAATTTATTTAGGGATGGATTTGAGATAGTATATTTATCACACTGATACAAAACACAGCCCACAGACCTGTAAACTACCCCTAAACAACGTTCTGCAGACATGCAAACAACTCCTAAGTAACGAAAAATTTCAGTACAGACATGCAAACTCCTCCTAAATTATGCAGTACACTGATGTGCAGACACGAAATCAACTCGTAAACTGTCCAAATAACACATAGCACAGCCTACAGACCTGTTTGCGGAATAATGCAACAGACACGCAGTCAACGTGGGCAAGCATTGCTCAGTGCCCCCTGTCCACTGGACTGCTCAGGAGGCTACCGGTAGACCCTTCCCCTGCGAAGTGACGTGGCCGCCAGCTGCCAAGCCATGCACAGGTGCGCGTTTGGATCCCTCAAGCATGAGGTGGCAGCATCCCTTTCATACCTGACACTTGAGAAATTCCTTTCGAAATACGTGATTACCTAGACCCTGTTGCTGATGCGACCAGATGGGAGAGACCTATTTGCAGAGGGCAGGCGCTCCAAGGGGAAACATGTGTTGACGCCACCGCTGGACGCAAACCAGTGCGAGCCATCGCTCTCATGCTACGGCTGCCTATAGCGAGCAGATGAAAGTTGCCTCTATTTTCGGGTATACGGTTAAAGTTCTTCAAGTGTTATACTGAGGTCACAGAACAACAACGCACACTCACGCCGGCCCCATATTCGACACACCTCTGGGCAGCAAATGTGTTTACCATTGCTGGTGCGATACCTATGGATACTGAAACTTCCTGGCAGATTAAAACTGTGTGCCCGACCTAGACTCGAACTCGGGACCTTTGCCTTTCGCGGGCAAGTGCTCTACCAACTGAGCTACCGAAGCACGACTCACGCCCGGTACTCACAGCTTTACTTCTGCCAGTATCTCGTCTCCTACCTTCCAAACTTTACAGAAGCTCTCCTGCGAAACTTGCAGAACTAGCACTCCTGAAAGAAAGGATAATGCGGAGAAATGGCTTAGCCACAGCCTGGGGGATGTTTCCAGAATGAGATTTTCACTCTGCAGCGGAGTGTGCGCTGATATGAAACTTCCTGGCAGATTAAAACTGTGTGCCCGACCGAGACTCGAACTCGGGACCTTTGCCTTTCGCGGGCAAGTGCTCTACCAACTGAGCTACCGAAGCACGACTCACGCCCGGTACTCACAGGCAAAGGTCCCGAGTTCGAGTCTCGGTCGGGCACACAGTTTTAATCTGCCAGGAAGTTTCATATCAGCGCACACTCCGCTGCAGAGTGAAAATCTCATTCTGGACCTATGGATACTGATGTCACAGAATAGCACATGGAGCATTGCTCCTAACGGAACATGCGATCAATATACATCTTCGATATGTTAAAAGTTCTCGACGCTTAAAGCCTGTGCACACTTTCGGAAACAGAGTTAGTCATAAAAGCGTTCTTGTTGTTTGGAAAGAGAGCACTGACTAAGCATAGACAGGGGGAAATCAGAACAATTACGCAAACAGAATTCGAGGCACTGTCTTACCGAAGAGAAAAAATGGCCGGAATTTTCGGTACCCTACAGCTACAGGTCTCGAGATGTCTTAATGCCACAGTGGTGCAACTTTCACCTGCTCGCTGTAGGCAGCAGTAGCGCAAGAGCGATGGCTCGTACTGGCTTGCGTCTGGCGGTGGTGTTGACACCCGTTTTCCCTTGGAGCATCTGCGCTCTGCAAATAGGCCTTTGCTGCCATCTGGTCGCATCAGCAACAGTGTCTAAGTGATCATGTATTTCGAGAGGAATTCCTGAAGTGTCAAATATGGAAAGGACGCCGCTGCCTCATGCTTGAGGGACCCGAACAGGCACCTGTGTGTGGTCTGTGTGGTCCAGTGGACAGGGGATGGTGGGAAGTGCTTGTGTATTTGATTGCATGTCTGTTGCATTATTTTGCGAGCAGATCTGTAGGCTATGCTGTGCGTTATCTGGACAGTTTATGAGTTGATTTCGTGTCTAAACATCAGTGTACTGCATTATTTAGGAGAAGTTTGCATGTCTGTACTGAAATTTTTCGGTAATTTAGGAGTTGTTTGTGTGTCTGCAGAGCGTTATTTAGGGGTACTTTACAGGTCTGTGGGAGGTGTGGCATGACCCCAAGCATGTCAGAGCATGTGTTTTGTATCAGTGTGATAAATACAGTAACCCAAATCCATCCCTAAATAAATTGTTCCAGAATAAATGAAGTACACTTCTTCCTCTCTCTAGCAGCCCACGAGGGTTGAGTCATTTTCCCCACCAGTCAGTCGACTAGGGTTATGTCATGGAATGGACGATAGCGCCATCTGGTGGTGGTTCTGCGTACTAGGTCAGATGGACTCTGCACCCCAAGGTGAGCACTCTGTCACGCTGTTTACCCTCACACAATGGACAAAGTGTCCTCTGGTGGCAGTACTATGTACTAGGTCAGTTGGACTCTGGACCTAGTAGAGAACACACTGGATGGCTGTACTGCATCAAATTGTTTAAATAAATAGTGCATGCAAAATAAAGACTTATATCCAGCACATGTCAAGTCCTCTCCCAGACAATCCGTACCTGGGTGGTGGTCAGGTGACTTAGGTTAGTGGAGGTAGGACAAGTGCCCTTTCTTTCCCACCATTTTCTTAGGTTAGAAGAGATAGCCCAAGTGAGCTGCACAGAGTGGCCGTGCGGTTTGAGACACCATGTCGCGGACTGTGTGGCCTCTCCCGCTGGAGGTTTGAGTCCTCCCTCGGGCATGGGTGTGTGTGTTGTACTTAGCATAAGTTAGTTTAATTAGTGTGTAAGTCTAGGAACCGATGATCTCAGCAGTTTGGTCTCTTAGGAATTCACACAAATTTGAAAATTTTTTGAGCCCAAGTGACCTTTCTTTAGCACCAAAATTCAAACTTCGTAGCAATCTGTAGGAGTAGGTGGCGGTCAGATGACTTGGGTTAGTGGAGGTATTCCATCTGCCCTTTCTTTCCCGCCTTTTTTCTTACATTAGTAGAGGCTGCATTATCCTGATGGAATTTGAACTTCCTGTCATTTTCTGGGGGAGGGGATTAGGTTATTGGAGGTAACCCAATTGACCTATCTTCCCGCCAAAATTCAAACTTCGCACCAAAAGCCGCCATGTTTGATGACGTAATAAGATGAAGTCATGGCCTCCATCTTGGATTACGTCACGCCACCATCTTGGAAAACGGTACTTAGTGCTCATTCCCCCTTGTCTCAATACTGACTTAGTGGTCCCAATGACTCAGTTTCTATTACAATAATGACAGCTGAGAGAATGAATGTGGATTTCGTGTTATTCATGTCGTTATCTCAGTACAGTCCAGAAAAACAGATAAACATTTGGAAACGATGAGTGGTTGGAGGTGATAACACACTGTGATCGATCAAATAGACTACACAGTTGTGGCGAACCTCATGCCAGCCACGCCGACGCAAGGAAGTGGTTATCACCTGCTTAAGAATTGGACAGTTTCCATCGGCACGAAGTCCCCATTGGCTGTCAGCTGGCATCATATCTGAAACTGTTCATAAAGTCAGGAATGTGATCCTGCAAGACCTAAACAGACCATCCAAAACCTCTGTAACACCTAGGGAATAATTTCAATAAGATCATTTTATCTGTTGATCCCGTCATTATGAAACAATAAATCAACTAAAATGCCGACGTTTCGGTCGACTTTGCAGCGTTCCTCTTCAGGACGACTAACTGCTGGATTCTAGTAATGGTCTTCCCCTATAAACTGCTTTGTGTTAGTTGTTAAGTCGCTAAAGACGTCTAGTTTTTTACAGTAGGCTGCTGTCTGTTCTACTCTGTTATGTTTGTTGTTTTAGTGTTTCACAATGACGCGGTCAGATACGCAAAACGATTTCATTCAAACTGACGCTTGCCACGGAAGCCTGCGAAATTATACCTTGCGAATAAGTCATTGCACTTACGAACGGTTTCTCTTTGACAGATTGTGGCGAAGTGCGTTCCACGACTACTTCGAGACGATCAGAGTTATCATCCCGTGGAAGTCTGCAGGGTCTTAAACAACCGCTTCAAGACGATCCTCAAATCTCTTTTATAGATTGTCATTGGTGACGAAAATTACGACTTTAAAATTAAGCAGCAGTCGTCGCGACAGCAGAATGTTTCTTCACCTCGGCCAAAAACAACTTGATAAGTCATGAGTAACATTCAGATGATGATCATCTCCCTCTCTGTCTAAAAAGCTCGTCCCTCCTGATAAGACGGTTAATAAGAATTTATGTCGTGATGTTCTAAGACGTCTGAGAAAGGACTTGAGGAGAAAAAATCCACAGAAGTTGCGGTGATAATGCACGACCGTTTACGCCCTACATTCCCCTTCTTTTTGATTCCTTTACTTTCCGTGGATTAACTGTGCCTTGAAGCGTGCACATTGTTCCTTTTCAATTACCACCTTGTGTAGACTTTGTTCGAAACATTAGACAGTGTGCCGGCCTCTGTGACCGAGCGGTTCTAGGCGCTTCAGTCTGGAATTGCGCGACCGCTACGGTCGCAGATTCGATTCCTGCCTCGGGCATGGATGTGTGTGATGTCCTTAGGTTAGTTGGGTTTAGGTAGTTCTAAGTTATAGGGGACTGATGACCTCAGATAAATGAACGACTGTGTCTGGTGGCATGACTTCTGTCCTTTAGGTACCCACATGTTAGTGATCTCATAGCCTTCAGTTAAAGTCACCATGCACTTTGGAGAGAGCGAAATTGTGTACGAAATGAGTACCCACGTGGGTGGGGAATTTACGTTTATTGTCTGTTATCGAGTTGTGACCAAATTTTTGCGACCACGCATCTGTGATGCTATACCGCTCATGCACCCTCTGCTCATTATCTGTTCGCGTTGGAGGGAGTAGATTGTAGAATTAAATATTGCCCATTCCTTCACTATATGAAAGCTTGGAGATTAAACTAGTCTCGTCCTATCATTCGTAACTTTGATGCCTTGAATACGAGTCCGATCCTTCACAACAGAATCAATATTCCCTCTGAATCCCACATTGATTCTTATTAAGGAACCCTCAATTTAATAAATAATTCCGAAGTGGAATCGAATATTAGATTGCGTAACTCTTTTTGTGTCTTGAATATTCTGTATAACGGATGTGTTTGTCGTCGGCAGTGATATGGCTGATTTGAATAATTTGTCACCTGGCTTTGTCAAATGGTCTTCATACCATGGATTTCGATTTTCCTCTTCTCATACATGCCTGAAAGATTAGTGAAAGTGAAAGCAGCTAAGATGCAGATTAAGAGATGTGACATGAAATAACTTACAGTGCGGCCTCCATAACGTCATCTTCCCCGCATACTTTTTGAGATACGGGTTGTCTGAATAATTATTTGTCTTGTTTTAGGAACCATATTAAAGTAAAGGGTATCTCAAAAGAAAGTTTATACATGAAGAGCTCTCTGCGAATGCGCAAATAATCAGAGGAAAGTTGGGAATACGCTCATTGCATTCTTGGCCTTTAGGAATTCAGTCGATATGGAGCGCTTCTCGGGAGTGGACCGTGCTTTCTGTGCCTGAGAAGTTTATAAAAACGTTGGTTCGGCGACTGTAGCACGGAAGAAAGTTTGCAGTGATCGTGGATTGCATAACTTAATTTATTGTCCAACTGGTCCCCTTACTCGGAAATGAATCAAAACGTTTGAGGAGACCGGTTCGATACTGGCGAAACCGAAATCCAGCGACCGAGGTCATCAGGAACGAACGAATCCGTGTAGAGCTAAATTAGTCTGTTCGTGACTATCCTAACCTCTCCATTCGTAAGCGTTCAAGTTCTTTAACTGTGCGTATAACATCATTGGACCGCATACTGCAAAAAGATCTTAAACTGCACCCTTACTAAATCGAATTGGTGCAATAATTAAAGCCTCGAGATGCCAGACATTAGGCTGCAATTCGATAAAGATGTGACGATCACATTTTGGTGCTCCAATTGCAGGATTTTCCTGGTTACAACCAAAGAACAGGGTTTCACAAATACGGAGCCACAGCACACGGGTCCATTGCGTCTATACTACGAGTTCCTGAAATTTTTCCTGGGAAATTGATATCCAGGAGGGGTGGCATAAATTGGCCCCAGTCCAGATTTTATCCCAATGGATTTTTTCTTGTAGGTATATGTCAAATTTAAAGTGTGCCAACAACCCGACTTCTCTGGAGCACCTGAAAACAAATATCTTTACCGGAGTGGCAGCCATCCCAGTGTCTACGAGGGTCGTTTGAAAAGTTCTCGGAACGGAATAGAAAAAAAGTACTTACATCACTGAAACTTTTTTTTATTTTTCAATGTAGTCCCCTTGTAGATTCATGCACTTGGTCCAACGATGTTCCAGTGCCAAGATCCCATCACGAATATGAGTTTCCTCCAGGCCTGCAAAATAGTTGTCAACTCCGGCTATCAATTCTTCATTCAAAGTGAATCTTCGTCCACCAAGAAAAATTTTCAGTTTTGGGAAGAGATGGAAGTCTGGAGGAGCCATATCAGGTGAATAAGGCGGGGGTGGCAACAATTCATACCTTAGTTCTCGTCATTTTGTCATGGCGACGGCACATGTGTGCAGGCGCGCGTCACCCATTTTGTACATAATTTTTTCACTTCTAATTCTTCAGTTAAAATTTGATGTACCCTTTCAGATGACAACTGGCAAGCGTGAGCAACTTCACGCACTTTCAACCGGCTATCCTCCATGACCATTTTGTGCACTTTTGCAATGATTTCTGGAGTAGTGACACATCTTGGCCGACCACTGCGCGGATCATCATCTAAGCCCTCCCGACCAAATTTAAATTCACTTCTTCATTTGGCAGCAGTTGAACATGGAAGAGCAGGGTCCCCCAGTGTATTCTGGAAACCGGCATGAATGTCCTTTGCTTTCTTACCTTTCTTTACGAAGTACTTAATAACCGCTCGAATGTCGATTTCTCCCATCTTCGCAAATCACTACGCGGGAACAACAACAGAGCCACGTTACCGCCACAGTTCTCTTCCAAGAGCACTAACGTGGCAAGTGTTTACAGGCAACAGTCCAATGAATATCACATGAACAACTTGTTGCGCTTTTCAAACCACCCTCGTACATGCCGAGTCGTCATGCAAAATGATAAAGAGCAGTTTCTTCGTTGGCAACTACCAGCACCTTTCAAACCTAAATTATTAATTATCTAACTCTATAAAATTATCTGTACTACGCGGAAGTATCTTTGAAGTAACTCCAGAGCTGTTACGTATCTGTTCACTTATCACATTCCTTGGAACATCAAATCACCAACCGATGTAAACAAATGTATCCGTCATCCTGTTTTTTGTTTTTTTTTTTTTCAGTTCATGGATCAGTATGCATTGTGAAAGATAGCCAAACCTCTGCCTTGTAATATGTGAAGAGGGACTCCAGGAAGTAAGTACAATGTATAGAGCATATACAAGTGTAATACGATGGAATCACAAAACTTTGTTATATTTTAGGATGCAACTGTAAAATGAAAAATCCTTTGTAAACTATACATCACAAAAACTTTGGTGCATTTTAGGACACTAATCTAAAACCTGTAAAAAGTCAGCGCTACCATCTGACGACGCGCTCAGGCCCGAAACTAGAACTTGTATAATAAATCATTTCAAGAAAACTTGTGGCTGGTTGCAGTATTTTCTACAGAATAATCTAAACGAGTGCTGGATTGCATTTGAATGACATTGTCTTTAAGAATTAAATTCCTAAACTGAATATTTGAGTAATAAATAAAGATTTTGTCGATAGACTTAAACATCTATTTTATTCTGACACATCAGATATAAACTTTCTTTTGAGACTCTCTGGATATTAATCGTTGAGGCAGTGAATATGACGTAGATGGGAGCGCTTGTTATTCACCAATATATGCACCAAGTTAAATTAAACCCTCTTTCATTTAGCGTCCATGCTCAGAACAATTGTCCATCGAAGTTATCAATTAAACACCTCACTTTTAAGTGGGTCCCTGCTGAAAATAATTCTGCACACAGGTAAAACTAAATTCAACACCTACCTTTTATGTGGCGACCCAACCTAGCAGTAATAATTAAAAACCTATTTTTAATCGTAACAAAGAAAGGCTTTCAGGATGCATTTCAAAAGCGGTAGAATCGCTTGGATCGATGTATTCGCTCCCAAGGGGATTACTTTGAACGGGGTGGTGCAGAATAAGATATAAGTAAGAAGTAATAGTTTTAATTAACATTATCATTCGTGAATTTTTAAAAAAAGTCATGAAAGACCACTGTTGCTGTAGCTACCAGAACCACAAGTCACATGTCACAAAATACCCTTTGCTAAACTGCGACCTCCAGATGATTAAACGTATAACTTCCGACTGGTTTATCTTCAGTTGCTGAGTGACAATCCAGGTGTTGCACGTTTTCCAGCAACGCAGTTCCTGTTTTAATTCTGCTTTTACGTGACCGCCGGCGGACTCGTGTCTCTCGCTTGGTTATTTTGCAAATAGAGGACTCTTTGTGTACATCCGCTGCCTGTTATAATCTGTGTTCGCAATATGCGTCCAAAACGACCTCGGCGGTTACGGATTACGGACATTGAACAAGCGCTGTGGCAGCTGTATCACGGTGTTTCACAGGCTGCAACTACCGCCACTACCTCCCAGTTTACAAAAAAATGCTTAGAACGTGACGATGTCGGCCAGTGAACATAGCTGTAAAACAGATAATCCAAGGGAAAGATTGGCAATACGACGGGAATAAAAGACACGAGTTAAACTCGTAGCATTCATGTACCACAGATATTCTTCTTCCACCAAATGTTCCTGTACTGTTTTACTAGCGTAAAAGAAATTGCAGTGCGTTTAAAATTAGTTGCGACTTTTGACGTTTGGCTCACCGGAGGAGATGTGACGCCATTGCCCAGATAACACTAATTGCGAGCCGGCCTTCACCAAACCTGCATAAAAGGGGGGCAGGGGGGCAACAGGGGTAACAGCCCCAGAGGCTGATTTCAAGTGGCGCCAAATTCGTATTCTTGAAGAAGAAAAACCTTGTTTCACTAAGTGCCTATCAGTTATTTATATGATTTTGGAACGCATCCCTGTTGGTTTTTTAGCATTTTTTAACAAATTCTAAGACGATTTCAGAACGAATCATAAGCTGATTTTTGAGTGTGTGTTGAGACGCCCTACTAAACCGCAGGACAGGACAGGTTGTTTAAATTGTGGAAAGGGGCCAAAATAAGCAACTGTCTGTTACACTCGAACATACAACCTTTTATTTGATCAAACGTTACAAGAGCCAAGAATTTTTTTTTTAACACAGCTTTAGTTTTGGAACTTAATTAGCAGCTGAATGCGTCGTACAATCTCATGCCTTAAGGGCAAGACCACCTTAATTTAAAAACGGTTGAAAGCCAATAACTTAAAGCTCAACCAAAATCGGAAATTTTAAAAGGCAAAGCCTTATCTTAAAACAGTTTCTCAATGAGACTGAAGGCCCAAAGAATCTGACACTTCAAGAGCAAACAACTTAAATTCAAAATCGGCTGAAGACCCAAAACTTAAGACTCAATAACATTAATTTTGAAAATGCCAAAGGCTTTACGTAAAACAGTTCTTAAAATTAGGCTGAAGGCCCAAATCATCTGACGCCTTAAGGGCAAAACAACCATAATCTAAAAATCGGCTAAAAGCCATACAAGTATAAACAACAAGAACAAAGAAGAAAAGGCAGTACACCCAACGGCGCTCAGAAGTTCCGAGGGTCGGCCTGGAATTCAAACCCTAATGCTCGCTTAGGTGAGACAGGCAGTCGGCCCAACCATTGTCGATCCGTTGACAACCCAACTAACAGACAGTCAACGGACCCACCAACAAGATAGTCTCTGCTTCACCCAACCAGCAGACAATAGGGAGTTCAATGGAACAACATAGAAGGTATTGGCGCCCACAACCAATAATACATTGCGCTGTCAAACTACACACCATGCTAGACAGCGACAACACGATGAGGAAAATACACTGCTTGAATTTACGTCAACAGCCAGGGCAAGTAACTGGAACGTTAATGTCCACAAGGCAGAAGATTCCGCTCGTGCACTTCAATTCAAATAACCAAGTACAGTTTAACCCCACCGGAGGGTGGCTAAAATTTGCCAACTTGAAAACACACATTGTTGCTCGTGGGAATATCCCAACAGCCAACAACGAACTTCAAACGACACAATGTGAACAGTCGTGACTTGCTGGTAGATTAAATCAAATCTCAACTTTCATGTCCAGGATCGGTGAGCCACGAACCTCGTAGCAATGGGAACAGTACCACACACTCCGACACCGCATAGAGGCCACCAGCGGGCCCGGCCAAACTATGCACCGTGGAAATTTCCTCGCTGCTCCATGCCAACCGACCAACTGCCCACACACAGCCCAGCCGGAAACTAAAGCGCCAGGCTAAAATTAGGCCAAGGTGCGAATATCGATACACACCGCTACTGCCACCTGTAGAAAGAGAGGATAACAGCATAATCGCGATAACCACGGGAGACTAAACACAGAATAGCAACCAAGGTTTAATCCAACGCATAGCACGAGCCAGCCACGGCTCACGTGTGTAGTGTACGTGCCGGCCGGGGTGGCCAAGCGGTTAAGGGCGCTACAGTCTGGAACCGCGCGACCGCTACGGTCGCAGGTTCGAATCCTGCCTCTGGCATGGATGTGTGTGATGTCCTTAGTTTAGTTAGGTTTAAGTAGTTCTAAGTTCCAGGGGACTGATGACCTTAGAAGTTAAGTCCCATAGTGTTCAGAGCCATTTTGTAGTGTACGTACTGTCTGTGCCAGGGGAATCCCCATCGCATCTAGAAATAAAAAAACTTTCCCGCAGACAAAAAGGGTCAGGGCTATTCAATTTGAGCCGAATAAACTCGAACAGATGAATGCCAATCGCCTTTTGTTTATGTGGTTGATTTGGTGTGCGAATGACATTAACGAAATCCATAGATTCAGGCCACCAGTGCAGAAATAAAGGAACAACAGGTAAGAAAGTCTACATATTATCTAATCGGTGCAGCCAAGAAAATGAAATTTTGACAGAAAATTTTTGCCAGAGCGTTACACTATTCAGGGCCAGTTCTACAGTCCCTGGTTATCATTCTCGGAATAGCGCGGAAGAAACGTTGTACCAACACGTAATAACGCCTAACCGGAGAATATGCTTGGAATAACTAAACCGGTGATTCTGGTAAGGTTAGTGAAGTTAACCAGAGAATAAGTTTTAACATTGGCAGGCAAAGTTACAGAATTAGTGATGACAAGATCGTTTGTTAGAACGAGGAAGGAGAAAAAACGGGGACATCACAAAATTATATGGAAGAAAATGACAATTCCGAATTTATATAAAAATTTCGTACTACTACTGCTTTTCGATCTCATGCTTGAGAAGCTGAAGCATATGAATGAAATGTGAAACTAGTTCCAAACAAAAAGGTTTTTGCTTGTAGTTGGCCTAAAAGGCATTGGATATTGGTGAAACAAGGAGTTGCTTCGTCGATGATCTAGGTAGCCATATCGTGGTATTCAGTGGACCCCACCGTTACTCTGCAAGGTCGCATTACTGCCAAGCTCCATGCGACCATTTTGGCTGATCGGGCCCATCCTATAGTAAAATGTTTGTCCCTCAATGGCGGTTTGTGTTCCAGGACGACTGGCCTCCTGTTCACAAAGCTCAAGTCGTCCTGCACTGGTATTGTGAACACGCTGATAAACTGTCGTAAATCCGCTGGCCAACACCCTCACGACATCTCTGTATTACTGAGCATCTGTAGCGTATTTTGGAGAGAAGTGTGCGCAATCGCTATCCATCTCCATCGTCATTTCCTGAAATTTCCAATATCTTGCGAGAATAATGGAATAAGACTCCCTTGAAAACGAAATGTGACTTTTACTTATCCATTACGAGACGACTGGAAGTCGTTCTGATGCTAACGGATTTTGTTGACCGTATTAGGCACGGTAAGGCGTTCTGTTTTTGGTTTTCCATATTTCTGTCCATCTCCTGTATTAGAACATGGAAACGTTCTCATCATAAACAGTTAGTTAACCTTTTTTGATCGCTAGCAGAAGACCTCAGGGGGCACAAGAAGTGTTCCCCATACCACCTAGCATACCTACCACCTAATGTGGAGGAGCAGTGTTGGATGACAGGCTCCACCTTTCTGACGCAATGCTCACACCAAACGCCATTCACCACGTAGGGATTACTGCAGTTCTATGCACAAGAGGTGGTTTAAATTGAAAGAAGTAGTATCGACGGCAGTTGAGACACATAGACCAAATAAATTAATACGTGATGGTACTGATCGACCATGGTAATCGAAACAGGTCAGAATACTTTTGCAGAAGCAACAAAGAACACATGTCAAATTTAAAAGAATATAAAATCCCCAACATTGTCGAAGTTCTATTGAAGCTCGAAATTTAGCGCGAACTTCAATGCGAGATGCTTTCAATACTTTCCACAACGAAACTCTGTCTCGAAATCTGGCAGAAAACGCAAAGAGGTTTTGGTCGGGAAGTACACCAGTGGCAAGACAACCAATACTTCCAATGCGTGATGACAATGGTTGTGTCAGACCGACGACCTCAGCAACCACAATGGTTGCGTTATCGATGACAAGTGCCACTAAAGCTGAGTTAAACACCATTTTCCGAAACTCGTTCACAAAAGAAGGCAAAGTAAATATTCCAACATGAGTAACTTAGAAGTTGGTATCCTTGGTGTAGCGAAGCAGTTTATAACACTTAAGAAAGACAAGACTTCCAGTCGAGATTGTGCACCAGTCTGGTTCCTTTCAGAGATTGCTGATACAACAGCTCCATACTTAGCAATCATATACAACCGATAGCTTGTAGAGAGATCCGTACCCAGAGACTGGGAAGTTGCACAAGTCAGACCAATATCCAAGAACGGAAACAGAAGTAATCCACTGAATTACAGACCCATATCACTAATGTCGGTTTGCACTAAGATTCTGGAACATATACTGTGCTCGAACATTATGAATCACCTCGAAGAAAACGATTGATTGACAATCAACACGGATTCAGGAAATATCGTTCTTATTGGGACGTCCCCTTAGAAAAGATAGTGAATTACTGTGCTGGTAAACCCCTTACGTTATTTGATTTTCAAACAGCTGAGCGAAACTGAACGTAGTCAGACATTTCTTTCTTTACTTATTCTGATCATCACTAAACTGACACACAAGATTTTTAGCGCAACGCAATCTGACTTTTAATAATCCCTACAAAAGAATGGCTCTGACTAACAATAACCTATACCTTTCATGAATCACTTACCTCACAAAAATCTTCATTACTCGAAACACTGCAATACAGCGAGCGTCAATACTGCCAGCTAAATAAAAGATTCTAACTACTGAAGTCACTAACTACTGATAGGCATAGTTACCAAATGAAAGATTTTGATAAAGAACAAACAATGTATTTACCTTAATAGTGTTCAAAAGACATTATATATCATGACATACAGTCTTACAAATTTACTGTCTCTGATGGACACACGTCCAGATCATCCGCTCTCAAAACTCCGCCATATCTCTCCCCACAACCACCACTGCTGGCAGCTCACCTCCAACTGCGCAACGCTACGCGCTGTTAACAACCAACTGCCCAACACTACAACAGCAAATTCCAACAATGCCACCCAGCCACAGACTGCACACAGCACAGTCAGTGATTTTCATACAGAGCGCTACGTGGCGTTACCAATATAAGAACCTAAACAGCCTACTTACATTATGAAACACAATCAGCTCTTAATTCTCACGAAGCAATGCGTACTATCGACAAGTAACGTCAAATTGATTCCATATTTTTAGATTTCCATGAAGCATTTGATACTGTTCCTCACAAGCGACTTCTAGTTTAATTGCGTGCCTGTGGAGTGCCGTCTCAATTGTGTGACTGGATTTGGAGCCGGCCGTGGTGACCGAGCGGTTCTAGGCGCTACAGTCTGAAGCCGCGCGACCGCTACGGTCGCAGGTTCGAATCCTGCCTCGAGCATGGATGTGTGTGATGTCCTTAGGTTAGTTAGGTTTAAGTAGTTCTACGTTCTAGGGGACTGATGACCTCAGAAGTTCAGTCCCATAGTGCTCAGAGCCATTTGAACCATTTTTGACTGGATTTGTGATTTCCTGTCAGAAATGTCACAGTTCGTAATAACTGACGGAAAGTCATCAAGTAAATCACAAGTAATATCAGGCGTTCCCCAAAGAAGTGCTTTAGGCTTCCTGTTGTTCCTGACCTACACGAACGATTTAGAAGACAATTAGAGAAGTCCTCATAGATTGTTAGTAGATGATACTGACAGTTACCGTAGTGTAATGTCTTCAGATGACCAAAACGAATTGCAGTATAATGTAGACAAGATATGTTTAGTGCAAAAAGATGCAGTTGAGTCTAAATCACGAAAAGTATGAGGTCATCCAAACGATCACTAAAAAGAATCCGCTAAATATCAGTTGCACGATAAATCACACAAATGTCAAGGCTGTAAATTCAATTAAATACTTAGGAATTACAATTACGAATACCTTAAATTGAAAAGATCACACAGATAATATTGTGGGGAAAGAAACCCAAAGACTGCGATTTATTGGCAGAACACTTAGAAAATGTAACAGATCTACTGAACAGACTGTCTTCCGGAGTCTGCTGTACGGTGTGGGATCCGAATCAGATAGGACTGCCGGAGGACATCGAAAATGTTCAGAGAAGGGCTGCTCGCTTTCTGTTATCGCTAAATAGAGGAGAGAGTGCCATGGATATGATACACGAACTGGGGTGGCAGTCATTAAAACAATGAAATTTTCCGATGTGGCAGGATCTTCAAAAATGGTTCAAATGGCTCTGAGCACTATGGGACTTAACATCTGAGGTCATTAGTCCCCTAGAATTTAGAACTACTTAAACCTAACTAATCTAAGGACATCACACACATCCATGCCAGAGGCAGGATTCGAACCTGCGACCGTAGCGGTTGCGCGGTTCCAGACTGAAGCGCCTAGAACCGCTCAGCCACACCGGCCGGCGGCAGGATCTTCTCGTGGAATTTCAATCACCAATTTTCTCCTCAGTGTGTCAAGATATTTTGTCGGCGCCCACCTACACAGGAAGAAATGATCATCTTAATAAGATAAGAGAAATCAGATCCTGCACGCAAAGATTTACCGTAAGCGTTGGTTTCTCTCGCATTCTTCGAGAGTGGAACAGGAGAGTCCTGGCTTAAAGGTGGTTGGATGAACTCTCTGCCAGGTATTTATTTCTGACTTGTAGAATAATAATTTAGATGTAGATGTAGATGAAGACGAATAATGTTAGATGTCCCAGGTTCAGACACGCTAGACACGAAATACAAGCAGCCAAAAGTGCGACGACCATTGCAGGCTTGGAACTGGTGGAACCTCAGCCAGTTATTGCAAACAGAATCTCCACCGTTTATGAAAGACATTTTTATATTTAAGTTGTTGTCGTCTTCGAGTGACCGAGCGGTTCTGGGCGCTACAGTCTTGAACCGCGCGACCGCTACGGTCGCTGGTTCGAATCCTGCTTCGGGCATGGATGTGTGTGATGTCCTTAGGTTAGTTAGGTTTAAGTAGTTCTAAGTTCTAGGCGACTGATGACCTCCGAAGTTTAGTCCCATAGTACTCAGAGCCATTTGAACCATTGTTGTTGTGGTCTTCAGTCCGAAGACAGGTTTGATGCAACCTTCCGCGCTAGTGTATCCTCTTCGTCTCTACAGAACTACGGCAACCTGCATCCATTTGAACCTGCCTGATATAGTCAGGCCGTGGTCGCCGTCTACAATTTCTACGCCCCCAAACTTGGCTCCATTACCAAATTGACGATTCCTTGATGCCACAAATTACTTTTCTCTCCGATCCAGTTCATTAGCGGCTTATTTATTCGATCTACCTATCTAATCTTCAACATTCTAACGTAGCACCACATTTAAACGGCTTCTATTCTCTTCTAGTCTGAAAATTTTATCGTGAACGTTTTACTTCTATTCAGTGATACAATCTAGACATCTTCGGAAAAGACGCCGACTATTTAAATTTACAATATGTTCCCAAATTCCCGTTACAAACTTCTAGGCTTTGCAGAGGGGAGTGAGTACATAATAATTTTAAAGGAACCCACGTCCGGTAACGTATTTCCGTGTGAAAGCCGTTTTAAAACATATTTGCTAGGTAGGTTTGCAACAGGGTAGTAACGGTGGTGGGGGGGGGGGGGGGAGGGAGAGGGGTGCTTAGGTCGGATAGGCTGATACCATATGACGTCTGTCCTACCTCTCTCACCTGGTTCGAGCCTCTTTCACGTGTCTGTGAATGCTATAGCCACTTGGTTGAGTACACGCTTGCAGGATACACCGACATGATCCTTATATATGGCGAATTTCACGGTAATGGAGGGGTCGTCGCCTTTATCAAGATCGTTATGCACAAAGTCCGACTCCATTACGTACCTTTTTCGCCACAATTACGCAGCGGCTTCGAGAAAGGCTTACCCTCGCCGTCAGCAGACCTCACTGTGGTGCTCCAAGAAGACGTCGCACACCCGGGCTGGAAGAGGTCGTACTGCATCATGCTGAGGAGAACCCGTCAAGGAGTACACGAGCAAATCCGGGTGCAATGGATGTTGCTCCCAGCACCGTCTGGTATGTCGTGGATGAGCAGTAACTACATCCATACTACCTCCAACACTCCATGCCATCTCTGATACTTACAGATATGTAAATGAGGTTCCAATCAAATGAGAGAGGTTGTATGGACGGCATATGACATAAGCCAATCCACGTAACCATTACTCACCATGACTACCCTGTTGCAAACCTACCTAGCAAACAGGTTTTAAAACGGCTGTGGTCCGGAAATAATACATTTGCGGACACGGGTTCCTATTCAAAATATAATGAACTCACTCTCATCTACAAATCCTAAAAAATTGTAACGGTAATTTCCAAACACCCTCGATATTCGATGTTAACAAATTGCTCTGCTTCAAAAAAACTTTTTCCCTATTGTCAGTCTGTATTTTACATCCTCTTTACTTGGGCCTTCTTTTATTTTGCTTCATAAATAGCAAAACTCATCTACTATTATTAGTGTCTCGTTTCAAAGTATAATTCCATCACCATCCGACTACATTCCATTAACTTGTTTTACTTCTATTTATGATGCGCTCTCTTAACTACAATTTCATTCCGAAATTAATCTTTGTTTTCCTCTACTGCTTGCTCAATGCACAGATTGAATAATATCGGGGGAAGACTATAACCCTGTCACCCTCGTCTTAAGTAAAGTTTCACTTTCATGGTATTCGACAAGTATAACTGATGTCTGGTTGCTGTACAAATTGTAAGGAATCATTTGGTCTTTTTATTTTATCGCTGCTACCTTCAGAATTCAGTGTGCTCCAGTCAACATCGACAAAATATTTCTCTAAATCTAAAGTATGTTTCCCTTTCTTCATTCTGTCTCCTAAGACAAGTGATATGGTCAGTATTGCCTCTCGTATTCTTACAGTTCTTCAGAACCCAAACTGGTCCTCCCCGAGGGTGGATTCCAGCAGATTTCCCATTCTATGTAAACCATCAAAAAGTGGCAAAAATATTTATTGTGCTCCCACTAGTTTCGACAGTTTTTGACATTATCTGGCTGACTTTAAAGTTTAAACCTGGGTTCACCAAAAATGAATATATGCTATACACAACTTTAGTCTGTCATGTGATGCGTAAACTATCGATACTAGCTACAGCGAAATCAAGATTTTAACTGGTTTTTGGTGGTATACATTAAAAATATATTGTCCAAATAGTTTGATATGCCAGCAAACTTCGTTAAAGGTTCACTAGTCCAATTAGTGAGGCGACCGAATCACTCCTATGAACAGCATAGTTGTATATACAATGAGGTGACAAGTCATTGCATAATGATGTGCACTTATGCAGACGGCGGTAGGAAGGGCAGTGCATTGGTGGAGCTGTCATTTATACTCAGATGATTCATGTCAAAAGGTTTCCCACATGATTATGGCCACACGACGGGAAATAACAGACTTTGAACATACAGTGACAGTTGGAGCTAGAGGCATGGGAATTCAATACTGCAGGATCCACAGTGTCGGGAGTGATCCGAGAATACCAAATTTCAAGCATGACCTCTTACCACAGACAATGCAGTGGCCGACGGCCTTCATTTAACGACCGATAGCAGCGACGTTTGCAAAGAGTTGTCAGTGCTAACAGACAAGAAACACAGCGTGAAATAACTGCAGAAATCAATGTGGGACGTGCGACGAACGTATCCGTTAGGACAGTGCGGTGAAATATGGCGTTAATGGGTTATGGCAGCAGACAGTCGACGCAGTTGCATTTACCAACCACATCATATGACCCTGCAGCGCCTCTCCTGGGATCGCAACAACATCAGTTGGATCTTAGACAACTGGAAAAGCATGACCTGGCCTGGTCATGTGAGTCCCGATTTCAACTGGTAAGAGTTGATGCTAGGGTTCGAGTGTGGCATAGACCCCACGAAGCCATAGACCCAAGTTGCCAACAAGGCACTGTGAAAGCTGGTGGTGGCTCCATAATGGTGTGGGCTGTGTTTACATGGAATGGACTGGGTCCTCTGGCCGAGGTGAACCTATCATTGACTGCCAGCATTTGCAGCATTTGTTGCCATTCATGGATTTCATGTTTCGAAACTATGATGTCATTTTTGTATGTGACACAACTGTTGGCGACTGCTTTGAAAAACATTCTGGACAATTGGAGCAAATGATTTGGACACCCACATCACCTGAGATCAATCGCATCCAAAATTTATGGGACATATTGAGAGGTCAGTTCGTGCATAAATTCCTGAACTGGCACCACTTTCGCATTTCTATCTATCTATCGCTGGTGCCTTTTTCTCATGTCATGCAGGGTCAGCATGGTTAATCGGATTTGGCAAAGTTAGTTTAAGGGGTGGCCAGATGCCCTTCCTGCCACCACCCTGTGCCCCCCTGGAACGAAATGAGTGTACCCCAACTATCTGGGATTAGTGTAATCCATGGAAAAGTGCGAACGTGTTCATATGTTCAAATGGTTCAAATGGCTCTGAGCACTATGGGACTTAACATCCAAGGCCATCAGTCCCCTAGAACTTAGAACTACTTAAACCTAACTAACCCAAGGACGTCACACACATCCATGCCCGAGGCAGGATTCAAACCTGCGACCGGAGTGATCGCTCGTTTCCAGACTGAAGTGCCTAGAACCGCTCGGCCACTACGGCCGGCTTGTTCAGATGTCTGCGAGCCATGTAACTGAGGCGGGACGTGGGGACCAGCCTGGTATTCACCTAGCGGGATGTGGAAAACCGCCTAAAAACCACACCCAGGATGGCCGGCACACCGGCCGACGTCGTTAATCCGCCGGGCGGATTCGATCCAGGGCCGGCACGCCTATGCCAGTCCAGGAAGCAGTGCGTTAGCGCTCTCAGCTAGCCTGGCAGGTCAACACATTCGCTTTTATGGATGCTTATATGTCTACAGGAGCTTCCAACGTCACGTGGAGTTGCTGCACTGCGCTGGGCAAAAGGATGTCCGATGTGATGTTTGGAGTTATCCTATGACTTTTGTCACTTCAGTGTGTAAATGACTGATCACAAATAAACTACACCAATAGAAAACGTCATACGTCCAGAAACAGTGAAGCTGGTCGTGGCCTCTATAAAAAGTGAAATAACTACAATAAAAAGCATTATCCATATACAGGCGCTACTGAACCAACTACAAGCACAGTCCAAAACGAACATGCAAAAAAGAATTATGTAAGGTTGTAAAAGACAAGTGTTGATGTAAAATGTTTTCTGCCTCAACTAACTATTCATCTGTAAAAATCTGAAAATACTGATCGTTCAAAGTTTCAAGAAATCCATTTTTGTTTTTTTGTTTGTTTAGAATGTTCTCTGTGATATCTGCTTTATTGTGGTGTTCATTCCACGTTTGCCAGAGTCTCCACTATCGAATTTCAAGCCTATTTGTGAAACAATGTCTCCGAAAACCATTCACAGCAGTAAAAAATAGTGCATACGTAATTTCAACAGCGACCTAACGGGCAGTATGGAAATTATGAACGTGCTCAAACTTGATATCGGAACAGCCTGTTACAACTTCTGCACAAAAGCGGACGACAAGCTTATTGAGCAAGCAGAACAGTGGACGACAGAATCTGCCAAAGAGGCCCGTAGAATCACCATAGCCAGATGAAAATAGAAGAGTACCTACTTTTGGATATAGAAGAATTTCTGTATAGTCCAGGTGTCGCTGACTAGAGGTTTAACTTAACTACAAAAAATCGAACCCAAAACTTGAAATGCCTTTTTCTCAAAACAGAAGTTTTCGGATTGGAGGAGAACATATCTTGAGAACGGTACATACGATTTTGATGCCGGTACTCTAAACTGAATTTTCTATCAGCGTATGTAGCCGTTTTGCGATATCTTCAAAAGTCTGTTTTCGATGCATGCCTTTGTCTCGATTTTGTGGGCGAAGAAAATGACATTTGTTTCAACACGTCACCATTTTGTTAGAACATAATATTTTACAATTATCCTATGTCTGGTGATAGAAAATAAATTGAAAATGACTTATAATAAATTACTTTGTTACAGGTCCAGTACGAGGACTTCAGGAATTCCCGCCGAAGACCGATGCTCCGGCTGCAAGGGGTTCTTCCACCTCGTACAGCGGTTACAAGGAGCGTGCGATGTGGGCACAAAAATTATTTCTTAAAGACAAAAGTGTATGAAATAAAATTACATCATCAGTTTTAGCATTAGTTTTTATTTTACTTAAAAAATCACCCCTTTTTCGTGCCTTCAAAGAGGGCTACCCCCTAACATTCCCAGTTAGTAAATGAGTTTTGCAAGCGATTTTGTCTTCAACATTGAAACTTCTATATATTTCAATTGGCCTTATGCATTCAGCAGCAGTTAATTCCGTACTTGTGCGCAACTCGTGTCTGACACAGCTGTGAAGTTACACGATGTCCACTGAAGTCATATATGACTTTGTTCAAAATGGTTCTGAGCACTATGGGACTTAACATCTACGGTCATCAGTCTGACTTTGTTAATCTCACTCTAAACGATTGATTATGTTTGTTATCTTTCCTCAGCGTCCATGTATCTCACAACAATTAACATTCTTCTTAATTTTATTCCACACGTTCTATATACTAGAAATCTCATCTTTATGGCAACAATCCCCGACCGACACTTGATCCATCAATACTATCCGTAGGTTGAAATGTCTTGCGATTATTTTTGTCTTGAAACTATTCTTTAACAGTGAAGTTCACAACAGTCAAATTATTTCACATAATATCACTTGAAGTGACTATCCCATCCACAACACATTTTTGTCTGCAGTTCGCATTACCACCTCAAAGTAGTTCGCCTATGTGCCACCATACATCTCAATCTCACTATTTCAGTATGTGACTCTACCAAATGTCAGTATGAAGAAATAAAAATCCACAGTGTAATTGCTTTAAACAACAGATTTTTCCCTTAGACTGTGAATGTAAAAATGTGAACAATCGTCGGGTTTCCATGGAGGTTTCAAAAAACTTTCATAAAACCTTGATCAGTTTTTTAACTAATACACTAAAGTGTGATAAATTGTCAGACATCAGGTGCTATAAATGTTGATCAGCACTCTCACAGACTTACCATAGAAAATTATAATTATCTCTCGCTGGTGCGGAAACGAGGATTTAGTAAATCGTGCTGTGTCAACGTACTTTTCCGTGCAGGGGAGTTACTCCAAGTCGTTCAAACACAAAAACAAATTATATTGACTCAATCCCAAAGGGAAGTCATAACAGCTCTATTCAGGATCAAAAGGAGATTTGTGGTGTTTCGGTGATAGCTATGTATCTATTTTTTAAAAAAATCAAACGATAAATTATTTTACGATCGCAATGTAACCATTTTAGAAGATCTGACGGTAAATTATTTTGCCATCGCCTTTATAATATCCACCTCGTGTCCAATGCTAACATATTCTTTTTGGACGTTAAGAACTAGTTTCCGACCTTGATTCGATGAAACAGGTGATGGAATTTTATGAGAAGCGTTTTAAAATATATCTGAATTTACGTCTATATTCCGCTAGCCAAGTTGCGGCATGTGGCGGAGGGTAATTCTGGTTCCACTATCTGTTCTACCCTTCCCAGTTCCATTCACGAATGGCACGGGGAATATTGACTGTCGGTAAAGTTCCGTATGACATTTAATTTTGCTGATTTTCTCATCGTAATTGTGTTGCGAGACATGTGTGGGACGATATAATATGTTGCTCGATTCTTCTTAGGACCTAAGCTCGAGAAATTTCAACATTAAACCTCTTCAAGACCCACAACGCCTTCGTTTAGATTCTGCTACAGGAGTTTGTTGAGCATCTCCGTAACGTTATCCCGCCGAATAAACGACCCCCTGACGAAACGGGCCGATCTTCGATGGATCTTCTGTATACCTTCCATCAATCTTACTTCGTAAGATTCCCAGGAAGATGAGCACTACTCAAGAACTGGTAAAACGAGTGCTTTGAAAGACATTTCTTCTCTGGATGAACTACATTTCCTTAATATTGTCCGAATGAATTTTGAGTTTCCTTCCACACTAAAAAATGTAAATGTTGTGTGACCAAGGCCTCCCGTCGAGTAGACCGTTCGCCGTGTGCAAGTTTTTCGATTTGGCGCAACTTTGGCGACTTGCGCGTCGATGGGGATGAAATGATGATTAGGACAACACAACACCCAGTCCCTGAGAGGAAAAAATCTCCGACCCAGGAATCGAACCTGGGTCCTTAGGATTGACCACTGACCACCCAGCTACCGGGGATGGACCCTTCTTCACAGACAGAAAAGAAACGTTAAACCAAAAAATAATTAATGTAGAGTAATTAAATTTCGGCATTACATTTCTCTAGGTAACACATTTAAGTGGCTAACATTGCAAGATCACAGGTAAACGTAAGCGCGAGACAAGCCACTGCAATTATGAAATGTTAGTAAATTAATAACCGGTGTAACGGCCAGAATGCAAGCATGCAAACCGCGTGCATTCTGTTTTACAGGCGCAGGATGTCAGTTTGTAGGAAAGAGTTCCATACCTGTTGCACTTGGTCGGTCAGTACAGGGGCAGTTAATGCTGTCTGTGAATGCCGCTGGAGTTGTCGTTCGATGATGTCACATATGTGCTCGAGTCAGGTCTGGTTATCGAGCAGACAAAGGCAACATGTCGACACACTGTGGATCACGTTGAGCTACACTCCTGGAAATTGAAATAAGAACACCGTGAATTCATTGTCCCAGGAAGGGGAAACTTTATTGACACATTCCTGGGGTCAGATACATCACATGATCACACTGACAGAACCACAGGCACATAGACACAGGCAACAGAGCATGCACAATGTCGGCACTAGTACAGTGTATATCCACCTTTCGCAGCAATGCAGGCTGCTATTCTCCCATGGAGACGATCGTAGAGATGCTGGATGTAGTCCTGTGGAACGGCTTGCCATGCCATTTCCACCTGGCGCCTCAGTTGGACCAGCGTTCGTGCTGGACGTGCAGACCGCGTGAGACGACGCTTCATCCAGTCCCAAACATGCTCCATGGGGGACAGATCTGGAGATCTTGCTGGCCAGGGTAGTTGACTTACACCTTCTAGAGCACGTTGGGTGGCACGGGATACATGCGGACGTGCATTGTCCTGTTGGAACAGCAAGTTCCCTTGCCGGTCTAGGAATGGTAGAACGATGGGTTCGATGACGGTTTGGATGTACCGTGCACTATTCAGTGTCCCCTCGACGATCACCAGTGGTGTACGGCCAGTGTAGGAGATCGCTCCCCACACCATGATGCCGGGTGTTGGCCCTGTGTGCCTCGGTCGTATGCAGTCCTGATTGTGGCGCTCACCTGCACGGCGCCAAACACGCATACGACCATCATTGGCACCAAGACAGAAGCGACTCTCATCGCTGAAGACGACACGTCTCCATTCGTCCCTCCATTCACGCCTGTCGCGACACCACTGGAGGCGGGCTGCACGATGTTGGGGCGTGAGCGGAAGACGGCCTAACGGTGTGCGGGACCGTAGCCCAGCTTCATGGAGACGGTTGCGAATGGTCCTCGCCGATACCCCAGGAGCAACAGTGTCCCTAATTTGCTGGGAAGTGGCGGTGCGGTCCCCTACGGCACTGCGTAGGATCCTACGGTCTTGGCGTGCATCCGTGCGTCGCTGCGGTCCGGTCCCAGGTCGACGGGCACGTGCACCTTCCGCCGACCACTGGCGACAACATCGATGTACTGTGGAGACCCCACGCCCCACGTGTTGAGCAATTCGGCGGTACGTCCACCCGGCCTCCCGCATGCCCACTATACGCCCTCGCTCAAAGTCCGTCAACTGCACATACGGTTCACGTCCACGCTGTCGCGGCATGCTACCAGTGTTAAAGACTGCGATGGAGCTCCGTATGCCACGGCAAATTGGCTGACACTGACGGCGGCGGTGCACAAATGCTGCGCAGCTAGCGCCATTCGACGGCCAACACCGCGGTTCCTGGTGTGTCCGCTGTGCCGTGCGTGTGATCATTGCTTGTACAGCCCTCTCGCAGTGTCCGGAGCAAGTATGGTGGGTCTGACACACCGGTGTCAATGTGTTCTTTTTTCCATTTCCAGGAGTGTAGAACAGCGGTACGTCGCCGAGCGTTATCCCTTCGCAAAAAAACACCACTCGAATGGTTTTCATGAATGGCAGCACAGCAGATCGAATCACCGACTAACGTACATTTTTGCAGTCAGGATGCATAGGATAACCGCGTGTTATTCGAAATGAGGACCATAACTCCAGGGGTATATCCAGTGCATCCAGCACGTGGACAGATCCAGTGAGTCCAGCACGTGGACAGGTTGGTTGTAGTCTCTCAACTGGACTCCTCCCAACCAACACACGGCCATCACAGGCACCGAGGCAGAACCAGCTTTCATCAGGAAACACAACCGATCTCTACCCTGCCCTCCAATGAGTTCTCGCGTGACAGCACTGAACTCGCAAATGGCGGTGATTTGGGGCCAGTGAAATGCACGCTACAGGGCATCCGGCTCGGAGATATCCTTAACGTAATTGATTTGTAGCAGTTCGTTGTGTCATTGTACTGCCAACTGCTGCTCAGTCAGCTGCTGTAGATGCTGTACGATGTGCCAGAGCTGTACGCCGAACACGATAGTCTTCCCTCTCGGTAGTGCCAAGTCTTCCAAGTCCTGTCTTCTTGCGACCATACGTTCCCGTGACCACTGCTGACAGGAGTAGAGTACAGTGGCTACATTCCCGCCAAGTCTTTCTGCAGTACTGCAGAAGGAACATCCAGCTTCTCGTAGCTCTGTTACATGACCTCGTTCAAATTCTGTGACGTGTTGATAGTAGCTTCTTTGTCGACTTAAAGTCATTCTTGACTAACATCGACTCACCACGTCCAGCCTCAAAGGCAAGTTATGCTCAAGACCGTTGCAGCGTGAACCTAATTTGCATTCTCTTAGTGGCGCTACTAGCGCCACTCTTATGCGACGGTGCGAAATTTGAAGAGATATCATTTTTCAGATGTAGAAACACGCCTACCAACTTTTGTTTATGTCGCACAGCTCCTTGATGCTGCGTTTTTTACGTCAGTGCATTTGTTTTATATGGACATCCACTTAAGATCGCTCCGGATGGTTATTCCTAGGTGTTTGTGGCAGTTACTGTATTCAGTGGTTTACTGGCAATATTGTAATGGAACAATAGTGGACCTCTTCGTCAATATACGTGCAACGCGTTACATTTACTTGCCAGCTACCAGTCCCTATACCAATCGTCGGTAATCTTCAGCCGGCCGCGGTGGTCTAGCGGTTCTAGGCGCGCAGTCCGGAACCGCGCGACTGCTACGATCGCAGGTTCGAATCCTGCCTCGGGCATGGATGTGTGTGATGTCCTTAGGTTAGTTAGGTTTAAGTAGTTCTAAGTTCTAGGGGACTGATGACCACAGATGTTAAGTCCCATAGTGCTCAGAGCCATTTGAACCATTTTGAAGGTAATCTTCAGGTTTCCTGCATTTTGCTAGTCTTCTGGCGTTGCTATCTTCCTCTAGACAACAGCATCGGCCATGAATAGCCACAGGGAGTCTCCAACGTTATCCACTAGATCATTAACACAAACTGTTCGCAGATATGGCCCTGTAACATTTCCCTTTGGGGTACTTTCAAAGTATCTTTACATTTGTCGATTTGGTTCCTTCGAAAACGAAGTGTTGCGTTTTGTCTGCAAGAAAGTCCAGTACGCAGACACAAAGCTGGTCCGATGCTCAGGAAGCTCATGTTTTGTTCAGTAAACGACAGCGCGCAACTTTACCGAATGCTTTATGGAAATGAAGGAACGTTGCACCATACTGGGCGCCGTTGTTTACGTCGCTCTCGATCTCATTTACGAAGAGAGGGAGCTGAGTTTCGCCACATATCTTTTTCTATAAAAGCCGGCCGCGGTGGTCTCGCGGTTCTAGGCGCGCAGTCCGGAACCGCGAGACTGCTACGGTCGCAGGTTCGAATCCTGCCTCGGGCATGGATGTGTGTGGTGTCCTTAGGTTAGTTAGGTTTAAGTAGTTCTAAGTTCTAGGGGACTGATGACCACAGCTGTTAAGTCCCATAGTGCCCAGAGCCATTTGAACCATTTTTTTTTTGTATAAACCATGTTATTTTTATAGAGGAAATTTTAGTTTTCCAAGAACGGCACTATGCGTGCGCATAAAACATGTTCTATAATTCTACAACTCTTCCATTACGGCTTCAGTGCGATGACTGAAAGGATGAATCATGTTACAGTTTTCCGCGGTGAAATAATTTAGGAAGAACGAATTCAGTATTCCGGCTATCTTCTGTTTCTGTGCCACTATGGTCACTGAGCAATTGAAAATTATGATTTCGATCCGCAGTGCTTCTCACCTCTCTCTCCTCATGCTCATGTTCGCTACATTTAGCTTCTATTTGTCTGCTAGGCGTTGAATTCGGAGATGAATCTGTATACGCTTTCGCAGCAACCTTCTAATATGCATATTTAATTACGGTGAATCTTTTGCGTCTCTCACAATCTCGCTCGTCACTTATTTGTATAGGCATTTTGGCAATGCTTCTGAGCTTTACCCATTTGTGGTTCAGGCTTTCCACCTCAGAGCAGAATATTTGATGACTGCTTAGATACTCTGCAGTTTGTCTTGTGTCTCTCTTGCTAACCAAAACTATTCTCCCACGGTTTTAACATTTCTAGTAATGGCTAATGTGAAATTCACTCTTAAGCGCGTGACAGAAGGTTAATAGCTGTAGTCATTGATGCTATCACTCATATATGGTCACTGTTTCACTGCTCGATGTTAACTGATTCGAAAGGTTCGGGTTGTAACTAAAAGGTCTAAGACATTGCCCTCACGCATTGGCGCTCAAAGTAATAGGAAATTTTCAGACAAGTCATCCAGTAAAATACCACATGAAGTCCTGTCTCTGGAACTAGTTTTAATTGCATGACACTCCCAGTCTATAGATGGCAAGTTGAAATCTCCTTCTATTACAACAGCATGACTAGAAAACCTACTTGTGGTACCCTCCTTCTTGTCTGTGGAGCTCTCTGCCACTGCAGCTCCTGACACTGGTGGTCTATAAAAGCATCCGATTACAATTTTAGGCCCACCATTAAAAGTAAACTCGTGCAGCATGACTGGCAGGTTCACCATCCTGATTCGTAAGGTTTTTCCTGTCCCTGGCGCACACTAGCATCTTCCCTTCGCAAATTGTGAGAGTTTTGTGTTAAGTGTATGAGTAGGTGACTGTAATGGGTGTATCTGTAGTGTGGTGTCATTTTTGCGTTGTACGATGATGAGAGAAGGGAGAGGATGAAACCCGGTGTCGGCGTATAGCCTGCTCCTCTCGAATAGCAGCATGGGGGCCGTCAAACTTAACGTCCCCATCCAAAGGACGGATCACCACCAAGGCTGTCACATGTCCTGACTGCCGGGTGTTTTGGATTTTATTCCAGGGCGCTGGCGTAAAGTCTGGTGATCACGAACTTTGCGCCACCATCCCTCCTCCCCTTTGCGGGAAAGGCAAAGGGAGAATCGCCAACTGCACATGACGTACTCTTTTGGTTACCGTTCAAATACAGGCCATGCATGGCATCGTTTAACTTCGGTGATCTGAAGGGACCCGGGACCCACCTTTGTTACTTACCTTTAACCAGAATCACATTTTGAATCTGTAAAAACCTTTGCTTTCATTATTTTGGGAGGAGGTAGTGTGGGCGAAAACAAGAAAAAATGTCCAATGAACATGAACTCTGAAATGCATACCTTAAGAGCTATGAGCACTTATTTAGTAGAATAATGTGTTTCACAGTAGCGAAGTTGAACAGGTGCTCATAGCACTTAAATAGTTCACTTTTGATTCCATATTTTCTGGGTTCTTTCTTCTTTTGGCCCATAGTCACCTCTCAGAATATGGAAAGCGAAGAGCTTTCACGAGAAGAGATGTGTTTCACACTAGGGAAAATGGACAACTGGTCATAGCTCTTAAGCCCTGCCCACTACAAATAGACATTTTTCTTCTGTTTCAATCCATTGCATAAGCTATGAAAGTTTTTCGATGGAGTTTTTTGTCCACCTTGTGTATTCCAGACGGGATTTTGTTTTTCGGTGCTGTTCATTTCCGGTTTCAGACAAATATACACAACGTTACTTGTGGTGTGGTCGTGATGTATACGTTTGGAACCATTAATATACAAAAGTAATCTAGAAAGTAAGTGACCGTTAGACTCTAATAAATTCAAGAAATGTACTTTACTAACAAAAAGCATGTCACGTACAAAACTGAAGCTTGCGTTCTTCCTGTACATAATCAGCTCTGGTATTCGAGCTTTTGTCACATCTGTCCACAGGCCTTCGAGTTCTGTGCCGTAGACGACTGCCGCCAGTCTATTAAACCAGTTGTTCACTGCATTTTCCACTTCGGTATCCCTTCCAAAACGCTTCCTGCCTAACTGTTTCTTGGACTTCTTAAACAGCTGTCTCGCTTGCTCTCGCTCTTCGCTTGGTACTTCAAATCATTTGTGATAACACGAGTGACAGAAGTCCGCTTTGAGTTTCGTGATCCACATTTGCTCCTCCATCGTTGAACATTGCATGCCATTTTCTTACATTTCTTTCGTTGTTATTATATTATCATAGACTTCCTTTGCTTGGCGGCAAATTTCAACTTCTGAGCATTCAAAAACCCAAAACTCTAACTTATCATGGGCAGCGCTCTGGCGTTTGCATCACAAATGCTCAACATCACGCTGTGGCCGAGCGGTTCGAGGCGCTTCAGTCCGGAACCACACGGCTGCCACGGTCGCAGGTTCGAATCCTACCTCGGGCATGGATGTGTGTGATGTCCTTAGGTTATTTAGGTTTAAGTAGTTAAAGTCTAGGGGACTGATGACCTCAGATGTTAAGTCCCATAGTGCTTAGAGCCATTTGAACTATTTTTGCTCAACAACTTGTCTCGACTGGCACTCATACCACCGTATTACAAGACATGAAGAAAAGAACTCGACGAAGGATAGAAACCTGTCTTTAATGAGTCAAACGGCGACGACACGTTAAACAATAACCTTCCTTCCTTCCTCTCTTTTCTGATCCAGGGCACACATCAGGGGACGAATTGTTATGCTGTGGCTCCATGCTTCAATTCTGGTATTAGTACTGTCAGAACGACCAAACGCTACCACAAATCTTCTCCGATATTGTGAACAAACAGCTACCACAAGGTCACGCCGGGCCCCATGTCCTCTGTCGCAACCCTCTCGACAGCTGCACACTTCCGCCAACGGTTGCTTATTAATAGCACGCCCATTAACTTGTCCATGCAAGCCGGTAGTCGTCAGCTTGCACCGTGTCAGCTCACTTCTCATCCAGAAGCAAATGGCTTGCTGAAGCCCGGAGTCTAAGTACTGCTTGAATATAAAGGCCAGTTTCCTTTTATGACGTGTATCAGTTCGCTCATCTCATCGGCCTAACATTACTTCTAGTTTCATTTTTTGGCAATATTAGTTCAACGATCACATGTACCCGGCAGTGCGTCCGGCGATTTTTAACAGGAACACCGGGAACTATGATTGCAGTTGAAGGCTTGTTGATGTGGGTTAGCATATTTAAGGAATTATTCTGGGTTTCATCTTACACCTATATTTAAATTTACAAGTACACCGATCAGCCAGAGCATTATGACCAGCTACCTAATAGCCGGTATGTCCACCTTTGGCACCAATAACAGCGGCGACGCGTCGTGCCGTGGATGCAATGAGGCCTTGGTGGCCGCTAGAAGGAGTTGGCACCACATCTTCACACACAAACCACCTAATTCCCTTAAATTCCGGAGAGGGGGTTGATTAGCTCTGACGCCCCGTTCAATCACATCCCAGACGCGTTCGATGGGGTTCAGATCTGGCCGGTTCGGAAGAGGGGGGGGGGGGGGGCGAGCACATCAACTGGAACACGTCACTGTGTTTCTCGAACCATCACAGTCCTGGTCTCGTGACAAGGGGCATTACCTTGTTGAAACGTATCTTGTTGAAAAATGTCACTGCTGTCTGGAAACATGGTATTTTGCACGAGCTCCACTGGACCCATGGATGTCTACGTGAATGTTACCCTGAGCATTATGGAGCCGCAGTCAGCTTGGACCCGTCCCGCATGATTGTTTCTGCCGCACTTACATATACATGAGCCAAAAGTCACATAACCCTAAATTCAAAACAAAACAAAAAATAGTATGGTGAGAAACTGAGTTTCTTATCGGCAGCAATGTTTACGTTGGCAACAGATGACCTTGTGGAAGACGCATAACACGAGATATCCAACCAATTTCCTGCCTTTTTGATACTACCGTTGAATTAGCTGTATGCGATCGAACATGCATTCTTTTTTTTCAGGCTGATCATGTGTTCTGCCTTGAAGCAGCAGAAAACGACTGGCTCGCTGGCATATCCTGCATTTACAGTACAAATGGAGGCAGCATACGTAATTCGTAGTAACACGGAGGGGGGTAAGTGATGGAAGAATAAACGTGGGAAAGGAGTGTTGATTTGGACAGACTAAAACCGTCACATTCAATACTTAGCTCACTTAATATTTTGGTTGATGGCAACTCCATAAAACCATTCATTTTCATCTATAGTAATTTTCTCACCCCCCCGCCCCCTACCCATTTTTTCCCCTTAGTACTGTCGTAATACATTATGTGATCATTGCCCTTGTAAGTGCCGAACGAGTAAATAAATAGATAACAGAGCTAGGCTCTAGAAGATAAAAACGAAATATTCAGCTGTTCAAAACAAAATTATGAACTATAGTTGTAGTTAGAAATAAAAAGTAGAATAACACACATACAGTATGAAGTTTACTAAGCGGGCTACTGATGACGCAATTAGGGAAAATGCTGCGAAACAAGCACAGCTCTACATGATTGTTAAACGTCACATCTAGAGAGGTCGCTGAAGAGAACCTTGGAACCTTGCAGGTTCCATGCATGTTCAATTGCATTCATGTCTGGGGAATGCGCTGGCCAATGCATTCAGTTGATGTTTCATACGAATTTTAATAACGAAGGAGATGCCGGAAACAGGGAGCAGTTAGATGAATGAAAAAATTTAAAAAGTCTTTCCGTAATAGAAAGGCGGAGAAGTGGGACGAATTCAAAAGTAATCACGATTTGTCAACATGATTGTGACGACGGATGTAGGAAGAAAAAATTGTAAGGAATAGCGCCAGTTCTTAAAGGACCACTATTCTGGTAGGCAAGTAGGGATGGAAAGACAGGCAGAGAACATAAGGAAATCGATATATCGGTCAACATAAAATATTGTTGCAGAACTAAATGAAGTGTGTTAAAAAAGTAATGGGAATTTTTCTTTCCTGGAAAGGATTTTATTTCATCATCTACACACCTCAACGAAAGTTTGGAACATCATAGAGTTCACTACAGTGATTTCTTATAGTGTACCCACTGAGGTTTGTACAATACTTTATTAACAAAATAAACATAATTCCTTCTGAAAACAAAAACGAATTTGCTTGGTAACAAAAAATCATTACACAATAAAGCACGCTCTATCCAGTGAAAATCTTTATCTCCATGATGATGATTATCAGTCTTAGTGGCGAGTATGTCCTCCCTGCACACGGATGAGATCTTCCACTCTGTGAGTCATGTTATGAATGAGATCATCAAGTTTATCTTGGGGTATGAGGTCCCACTCCTCGATGGCAGCTTCACTGAGGTCCTGAAAATTGTCAGGTGGGTTCGGACGCTGTACAACGGCCACCTTCAGCAGATCTCATGCATTTTAAATTGCATTCATGTCTGGGGAATGTGCTGGCCAATGCATTCAGTTGATGTTGCATATTTGAAGATACCGAGACACTGCTGGAGTACGGTGCGATCTTGTATTGTCATTGTCTAGAGTGAAGTTGTCTCAGATTTCATATCTGGAGGGCCTTGTAGGACCTCTTGGAGGTATCGGTGACCAGTCAAATTGTCATAGATGGGAACTAGAGGGGTCCACCGTCCCATTATTACTGCCGCCCTGAACATTACACGTTCACCTGCAAACGGGTCGACTTCCTCAAAGTACCGGCATCCCTGTTATCGTCTAGCACTTCTCCAAACCCGAACGTGTCTAGTGTCCGGTCGCAAACCAATCCTGGTCTCATAATCAAACATGACATTACTCCATTCTGCAAATCCTGGTCTCATCAGCAAACATGACATTACTCCATTCTGCAATGTTCCAATGTTGATGTGCAACAAAATAGTTCAAATGGCTCTGAGCACTATGGGACTTAACATATGTGGTCATCAGTCCCCTAGAACTTAGAACTACTTAAACCTAACTAACCTAAGGACATCACACACACCCATGCCAGAGGCAGGATTCGAACCTGCGACCGTAGCGGTCGCGCGGTTCCAGACTGTAGCGTCCAGAACCGCTCGGCCACCCCAGCCGGCGATGTGCAACAGCCCAGGTCCTTCGATTGCGTCAGTTCCGTTGGTTCAGTGCAAAACTTCCCATTGGTCTTCTGAAATGAAGAGCATTCTGATGCAATCTTCTTCGCACTGTCTGCTCTAAGATATGAATCCCTGTTTTCCGGGAGAAGTCATTTCCAATATTGCTGGCAGCTGACGTTGACCGCCTGAGAGCCGACAGTTGAAGGACATCCGCATTGGTGTTGTCATACGAGGACGACAACTACGTGGTCTGTCGTTCCATTTCTCGTCTCTTCGTACTTTCTCGACACCTTAGATGCACCACTTTGAGCGAGATGTAACCGATCAGCAACATCTTCCTGTGTATAACACGCTGAAAGTAAAGCCACTCTTCTGACTACATCAAAGTGTACATGCCTCTACGTGGCGTGTTACTCCAGTGCTGAATACAAACTGAATGAAGCTGTTGTTGATGCTAGAGTGCTCGCAGTGTGCCGCTGTGGCAGCGGTATGTTTACATGACTGGGAAACGACCACGAAGCATGCTGGTAGTAAAACACCGTCCAGTATATGGGCTCTAACTGGTCAATAACACCTCTACATTTTACAATAGTATTCGAAATCTTTGTTGAGCAGTGTACATCAATCTTATCCCCTTCAAAATAATCCCTATTATGTACTATACATTCATGTCAGCTCTTCTTCTGGCCCCCGAAACACTGCTGGAACTCGACCTTTGAGATAGATTTTAGCTCTCTAAGCGATGCGTTTTTAATCCAATCTATACTTGTATAATGACAGCCCTTTAAATTTTTCTTTAGTTCTGGGAACACAAAAAGTCACTTCGGGCCTTATATGTTGAATGTGGAGACTGGAGAATCATTACAGTATTCTTCTTTCTGTTTTTTTTTTTTTGCGCCAAAAAGTCACAAAAAAGAAACGAAGTGCAAATAGGGGTATTACTATGACGTAGAAACCACGAATTGTTTCGCCACGAATCTAGTTTTTTAAGAACTTCATGCAAACGGCATTGAACTTGTAAGTAGTGCTTCTTACTGATAGCTCGATCTTGCCGCAAGAACTTGTCGTCCACTGTGCCGTTAAAATCTAAGAACACAGGGAGCTTAACTTCCACGTTTGGCCGGACACGCCGCTGCTTTTCGGGCTCGACGATCCACAATGCGTCCACGGGGACGATTAGGCCTTAGATTCGATGTGATATCCGTAAAGCCATGTTTCATCACTTTTATGGCAAGTTTCAGTAGTTCTCCATGCTTGCTGACTTCAGCTAGCGAATCATGAACGACTTGTGTTCACCACAGTTTCTGTTCGAAATTCAATAATTTTGGAAAAAAATTTCTGTCACACGTTTTCTACCCATAAAAACCGAAAAAATTTCGTGTTGCTTGCTAATTGATATTCCTACATCATCAACATCATCAGTGACTTCTCTGACTGTGATTCGGAGATCATTCATTGTTATTTCTTTGACTTTCTCGACGATTTCATCGGTTGATGTGTTGGGCCTTCCAAGGGCGCTCGTTGTTTTCAGTGCCTTCGTGGTCATCATTGATACGCTTATACCACTCATAAATCCTTGTTTTACTCATAACAGACTTACTAAATTCAATATTTAGATTTCTAAAACTTTACTTCGTTCGTAGGTGTGCAGCAAAATTTGATACAAATTTTCTGATCTATTTTTGTACAAAATAAGTAACCGTCTGTACTATCAAATCACGTTACATTTTTTACAGTTCACAACAAACTAAATATCCAATATGGCTAACACTGTACAGACATTTTTCAGCCACAATTACCGACGCAACAACGAAAAATCGTGCGAATCGTGCTAAGCAAAATGCGAAATTACAAAATTCCGCTTACTTTTTAACACACCTAGGGTTAGTAGCCGCAAACAAGGTGTGTTCACATTTTTTTCGTTCACGATTCTTTTACGTAAGAGAAAGATAATTATTCGTTTGGAGTGAACAGAAATATGTTTTGTAAGAATCCATATGTTTTGTAAGAATCCATGTGAGCAATTTGACGAAGAATGACCGGACTAGCAGGGGCTAAGAAGTCTGTTGCTAACAAATATTTGCATAAAAATAAAAAAGAAGTTAATTTAAGTTCGTAAGTTTGAAGCACAACATTGTTTGTATGTACGGACGTGAAATGTGGAAGGGGAAAAGCAAGACAGAAGAAAATGAAGTCATGTAAGTGAGATGCTACAGAATAAAATTATAGACACTAGACAAAGTAGTATTATATGTTGAGGTAGAGGGGTAGCTACTTTGAAGATATATTTAATTCGCTTCTTGCTGAAAAATACAGCTATTTACAAGGGCAAATTAACAATCACACACCGAGCGAGGTGGCGCAGTGGTTAGCACACTGGACTCGCATTCGGGAGGACGACGGTTCAATCCCGTCTCCCGCCATCCTGATTTAGGTTTTCCGTGATTTTCCTAAATCGTTTCAGGCAAATGCCGGGATGGTTCCTTTGAAAGGGCACGGCCGATTTCCTTCCCAATCCTTCCTTAACCCGAGCTTGCGCTCCGTCTCTAATGACCTCGTTGTCGACGGGACGTTAAACACTAACCACCACCACCACAATCACACTGCAACGCTACAAGATAATTCATAATTTAAAAAACAACGTATTTTGCTTGTTTATTGTCTTCAAGATAAAAAATTAAGAAGGCGTGGTTAAAACCGAAGAGAAAGATTACAGATTATTAAAATACACTGCAAAGGTACTCACGTGCCTGTTAAATTTCATCTGTAATCTTCAACAGTGTGTCTTACGGTACTATAGTCCGTACAGTGAAAGAAGAGCTTTCACACTTAAAGTGGGGTTGGCACAGCAGCTTCGCTCCTCTACGTCCATCAACCACGTAATGTGATTTCGTATACGTTTCCATGGCAATGCCCCAGTGTTGCTTCTGCACTGTAGCGACGTACGTAGCTTCCGTACTGCCAGCAGCCTATCGAGCTTCGCAGTTGAACGTTGCTTTCTGTCAGGGCTCCTCATTCTCTGTACGTGGTATTATTAAAATAGGTAAATCTAAAGTATTCTCTTTGTAAATACAAATTTAGAAACGACAATACAAGGTGATTATAAAAGCCATGAAATATTTTTAAAATTGTTATAGGTAAATGGATCAACAGGTCATTTCTAAGAACGCTTGCTTGCGATATACAGCCGGATTCAACTGCCCTTGTACTTATTTCATGCAGTCCGTAACGTTTTCTGTCCTTAAAAAAAATTACTCGTGAGATTTTCATTTTCTCTCACTCGCTACGTGCCAACTATAAGTTCTACAGAAAACTGAACAGGACTGTTTTGTAGGAAATTCAGTGTAGTTAAATTTGATACTGGGATACATTTTCGCTAGAGACCGTAGCTTCCGAGTTACTCAAGGCGAACGTACAAAAGTGAGCTCCAAAGGCACCCCGTGCTCCACTCTCAGCCCCAACCGGTCAGAATATCCATTATATTGCTCATGTCACTTCCTCCTACCACTGTACAAAAATTTGTGACAGCACGAATTATTTCCCACGTTCTGCCAATTTTGGTCTTCATTGATTGGCCTTATAACGCCACCTGCTTAGTCGAGCACTTACAGATTGTAAAATTGGTGTTCGTGTAAATTGTACCACCGTCGTATTCGTCAGGACTTCTGATTACGTATCTACAGTGCATGTAGTGGTTAAGTTTCGATGGAATAGTCGATGTAATTAGATTTAGTGTAACGTTTTCAAAAGTCGTTTTTCTTTAATGACACCCACTGGCACGCTTAAATTAATAATGTTAACGAAGTAGCAGATTATGCTGGTGGCATAATAGCCATATGAAAAGAGACCAAAAAAGGTCGATATGGGGAATAACTCGTGTAGTCAGAATTTTCTGTGCAGTAATAGCGGGATTTCCACGAACAACACAGTAGAAATCACGACTGGTGAGGGATGTGCGTGGAGGTGCGGATGCGTTTGAAGGTACTTTTGCACGTTTTTCTTGAATAACTTGAAAACTGTGTCCTCCAGCGAAAACGTATCCCAGTAGAAAATTTAATTACGTAAAATTTGCTATAAAAATGTCCTGTTCATTTTACTACAGGACTAATAGTTTGCGTGTAGAGAGTGAGAGAATTTGAAAATCTCGCTAGTGGTTTTTGAAGGCCGGATATAACATTGCGGGTTCCATAAAACGACATCGGTAGGGGCTGCTGAATCATCCTGTACATCGAAGGCGCAACTGTCACAGAGCCAGATAGCGATTTTCTTCACAGCGATGACAACTACAACGACAAAATATAAACGAAATGGAATTTGGTTAAAATACCGTTGGCAACAACAACGACCAGACATGAATATCGTCGAATGACTTCATTACATGTAATTTCACTTACCTTACTCGTCATCGATATCTTCAGAAACAGATACCGATCTTGCTTACAGTGTTCACATAAGGTCACAAATCACACACTAAGTGAAAGCCAAACTCTCAAGGGTTCAGGTTTACCACCGACCATATATGCTGACAATGGTGGTGATCCAGGCAGAGATAATGTTTTGTGTGCTAGAATTTGCCATTTGACAATCGGTAGAGCGTGGCCAAGCAGTTCTCTGTGGCAAGTTTCATAAGACACCAGCAGTTTATAACAGCGTAGTGAAGCAGTACAAGAAATTCGAGAAAGATGGTTGTGCGAAGCAAAGCGCTCGGACTGACCTCGCTTGTCAGAACAGACAGTGGACCGTTGAGGGATGTGATGTTGCGAATGCCCCCAAAGGCTGCCTATCGAGCTAGTGCAGAACTGAACATCCCTCAGCCAACGGCGTGGAAAATCCCTCGCAAGCATTTAAGAGGGAACCCGGATAAATTTCAGCTCCTGAAAGCCATAAGCCATGACGACAAACTGCGCCGTCTGCAGTTGAATTGGCATGATGAACCATCTTGAAAATGACGACTTCGCAAGACAATTAATTTTCAGTGAATAAGACACTTTTCATCTGCCGGGAAAGCTCAATCTACACAACACACGCATATGAGAGGCAGAGAACCCACATGCAAAAGTCAAACAAGTCCGGAAGTCCGAGAAAGTTAATGTGCTCTTGTGCCATTCCAAGAAGACTGTCAGTGGGCATGTCGTTTCGCTGAAAGAACTATCGATGATATAATCCATCTTGTACCATAACTTGAAACTGATAGTCCGGGAATTTCATCTTTCAACAAGATGGGGCGTCTCCACGCTTCCGCAACTGTGTACGATATTACCGGCAGAGCGGCCTGAGCTGGCGAGGCGAGCGCATCGCTGCCGTTGCGCGCTTCGCTTACTCGGCCGTTGAGAGCTCGTGAAGAGGTTTTTCTGTGCTGTGGGCGCCGCGGAGAGCAAATTGTCGTGCGTTGTTTTGACAACGCGTGCAAATTGTCGTGTTCCGCGCCTCGCAGCATGGGAAAGAAGGGTGCGCAGAGGAAACCTGCCGCTACGAAGGGTCCTTCGGTTGTGCGACTCACTGAGTCTGCCGACCGTGCAAGGAACTCCAGAGAAGACGAGTCGCGGCCTGTCCCCCCTTTGTACGTCAAGTGCAAAGGCGGGTGGACAGCGCTGTTCGACACCATGACGAGCTGCGCTCGGAACGAGGTGGTCTACGAGTCTGTCGACACAGACTCGCTGATCTGCGTTCGAGCCGCAAACGTGGCCGACCACAGGGCGATCGAGGTCGCAGTGGCCGACCACATCGTCGACGCGCCGCCGGCGCGTGAGAAAGCACCTTCCGTAGGAAGGATGAAGACGACTAAGGCACTCCTCAGGGGGTTGCCTCGGTGCTGTGATGAGGCAGCGGTCCGGGAAGGGCTGCTGCGAGCCGGGTTTGGTAATGCAGCCGCAAGGCTGCACAACCGAACCAACAGGAAGAGGGCGCCGCTCTATGCCGTGACCGTGCAAACGGTCGACTGCGGGAGCGACATCTTCGACTTGCGGAAGTTGCTGGGCTTCCCGGTTACGACAGAGGCTCTCCCGACCGCCATGGATCCTCAGCCCCAGTGCTTCAGGTGCCAGGGCGAGGGCCATGTTGCGAAGTATTGCCGCAACGCGGTGCGATGCGTCAAGTGCTCAGGTGAGCACGACAGCCGCGCCTGCGACCGCGGCAGCAACGCTCTGCCGACTTGTGTCCGGTGTGGCGGCCCGCACGTCGCCAGTTGGCGCGGTTGTGCGGCTTTCTCAAGCCGCAACCGTGCCGGGGGCGGCGACGCGGCCGCACCGACGCAGCAGCAGAAGAGAAGACGACGTCGGAAACGGCGTAGGGCGCAGAACAGCCCGGCGCAGCTGAGGGACGGCGCAGTAGCAGATCCACCTGCCAGGGGCGGGGACGGCCGCTCGGAAACGGGCAGCCAGGACGCAACTCGCCCTCCCGTGAAGAGGTGTGACCTCGAACTCGGCACCGCCGTGGAGGAGGCCACAGCGGCCCTCAAAGCCGTCATGGCGGCGGAGAGGGCTGCCTTCGCAGCCGCCGTGGCTGCAGAGAAGGAAGAGGCCTCGAGGCAACTGCGAGCAGTCTTCGCCCAAGGCCTCAGCGCAGTCGTACCTGCGAACACTCCTGCGACCTCGCAGAAGGACGTTCGCGCGCCTATCCCAGCTTTTGTTCCAGCAGCACCGCAGGTGAGAGGCGCAAAGAAGACAACCGCCGCCCCAGCGGAACCGGTGGCGACGCCGACGACCGCGGCAGCGACCCTCATCGGGACAGCGAGAGCGAACGGCCTGCATTTCTCCGACGCTGAAGCGGCGCAGCTCACTGAACAAGCGGAGCTGCTCGAAGCTGCTGTGCAGAAGTCCTGCGCCGTGCAGTAGAGGAGGACGCTGAACGGTAGACGATCGCCGCCGTTCTGCACCAGCCTGATGAAGCTGCACCAAGTCACTGACGACAAGGTGCAGCAGAGGGCCTAACAGCAACGCATGCGTTGCCGCGCCGGACTCTTATGTTACAGGGAAGAAGCCACTGCGGCCGGCCCAGGAGACTACAATCGAGCCCAGCCGCAGCACCCGGACAGACCCAGCTAACGACCACGCAGCACATAGGTAACGATGCACGATACCTCACGCTAACCTTCCCTCACCTTGCATGCTCTATCGCAGCTAGCAAGCCACTACTGCCCTTACTACCCGTCCTACTGTCGCAGAGGTTTTTTTCCCTTGGCGCTGGCCTTGGCACTTTTTTTCCTCTGCCCTTACAACCGCTGCCCTTCAATCGTTTTCGACCACTTCTATCTCCTGATGGACCATGTTAATGAGTAATCTTACCCAGACGCATGGATAACATCACAGCCTGCATCCTGTGACGCCTGATTCAAAAACTAACATGTTTACGGAGGTGACAGTAGAACTTTTGGTTTGGTCACCACGTTGGTGCGGGCGTGGAGGGGCCCCATCCTTTCTTATACGATATTACCTGATGAGATGTTGGTACGCCGATGGATATGCCGTGTTGGCCTAAAGTCTGGATCAGGACCAGCGGCTGTCAAGGCGATGTATCTCTACTGTCCATATGTTGGCAACGCGTAAGGTTCGCGTAGCCAATGGGATAATACCTTCACGTTAGCAATGAGAGGTGAGATACGAGGCAATGAATATCTAGCGCCGAAATCGAGACCATTTTCTTTTTCGCTGTTGTCACAAATATTTGCCGGTTTTTTTTGTCGAATGTCACGAATTACGAGGTTGTATTACGTTGGGACCTAAAAGCACATACGAAAATGGTGCGAGTGAAACAAGCCACAATTAAATGTATAATCTACGTTGTCACAAATATTTGACTGTTTTTTTTTTCGAGTATTCACGAATTAAGAGGTTGTGGTTACGTTACAATGTGACAGTTTGGTTATGAGTTGGCAAAGTCAACTAACGTGAAACCGGAACGATCTGGTTGTGGTTACAAACTGTCTGTATCTTAGTCCCAGGTTTAGGTTCGGTTGGAACGTGACAGTTAGGTTGTGAGTTGGTGAAGTCAAAGAATGTGATAGCTAAATACCAAGGTGTGGTGTCAGACTGACTTGTAACAACCCGAGGGCTAGGTTATCTTGTTATACGACAGTTCTTCTCGCAAAAATTAAATTAATAATCTCTGTTGTCAAACATATTTATTTCTCCCGAATATGCCACGGATTACGAGGCTATGGCTAGACTGGAACCTAATAGCACAGCTTAAATTAAATTAATAACGTTGGTTGTCAAAATATTACATTTTTTATGTTACAATTTCAGAAGTTCTGATGTATTGATGTGAGAATGTGACAATATTCATTCCAAACACGTACTCCGTCCTCCGCTCTCTGGCTGCGTTGACCCAGCTGCTGACATACCTTCTTTCCTTCCCATCATATCTCATGGTGAACTGTGGTAACATTACTGAACGAAACACGTCAAGTACGTACGCCACTGGTTCTGATCTAGGCTTGTACTCAGCGTTGCGACCGCTGAATCAGGCGCTATTCGAGTGACCACCAGGGTTGCCAGACTTAGCGCCTCTCGACTTTTTCGGATAAATTACAGCGTGCAAAAATGCAACAGACACAAGGTTTCTAAAGGGCGACCAATACTGGTAAACGCTTCCACGGTGCTGAAATGTAATCACGAACTATAGAATCACATAAGTTCTTAATAATAAATATAGAAACCAATGGGTCAACCGCGGCAAAATGGAGTTCTCGATGGGGAAAAACTAGCATGTAACGTAGGAACGTCAGAATCATAGTAATAGTAAAATATAGGAAACGAAACACAGAAACTAACAATATAAAGCTAAGAACCACGAAAAATAACGAAACTTGGAACTACCAACTTGAACTGACCTACTGGGTAGTTATAATTAAAGTGCAACTATTCACGGCTGACACGTTATGACATTCACGCTGTAATTTGACTAGTCATAACGTTGAGTGAACAGCATTGCTATCGAGAAGAGAGACTGTTTTATGTAAACGGCAGCAATTACAGTGCTGGCGTTCTCAATTTCCTCTTCGGTCTCTGGTATGGATCGACGTTGGTGACATGTGGCCGGGAAGTATTCTATGCTGCAAGAAGGTACAATTTACGCTATAGGGTGCAATGAATACACAGTACTGCCGAATTTGGGATATGTGTTGTGCACAAAGAGCCATTGCATTCGCTGTGTTCAATCGTGTGGTGTGGATTCACAAACACCTTTACTATCACTCCGTTCGTCTTCGAAGAGAATACGCCCACAGAGTTCGTCAGGTGAACGGCGATATCTGCACGTTATCGAGATTTTCTTCTACAGCACGAGATTCCTGTCTTGGAAGAGCGCAAGTGTGTGGAAACTACTATTTTCATGCAAGATGAGGAAACACCTCGTGTGGCTCGCCCAGTGAATGATTTGCTTAATGGAACCTTCCACGAAAGTTCTGTCTCCAGAGGTTTTGCAGACGCGTGGCCTGCAAAATCAACTGATCTGAATCTATGTGACTTTTGGCTCTGGGGATACCTGAAAGAAAGCTTTTACCAGGGCCACGTTCGATCTCTACTTGGCCTGAAGGCCAATATACAGGAATACATTGCTCAGATTTCACCGGAACTGCTGCGAACAATTGTTGATTACGTCATTTTACGGATGAAGCAATCTCGCCGAAGTCTCCAATGCTGATAGTCAACATATAGTGTAACAGGTGGTTAATAATAAAATCACATTATTCCTTTCTCACTCGTTTGACATTTTCTGCCCTCGTCCGGTTCCTAACCCATTACATACGGAAACATTTCTATACATATTTCTTGCATTCACAGTTCCAAATTTGCACCTGGTGGCCAAAACTGGAACTAATTTTTTTTTTTTCAGCGTAAATCTGTTCCATGTTAACGCATTAGAATATCTACCAAGTTTCGCCACCATACGATAATTACAGTCCACACTGGGCCACCTTGGGTAGCTGCACTTTAATTATAACCACCCTGTATACAGCTGAAGCAGACAAAGTTAAACCAAAAACATTCCTAAAAGAAATCACACTACACACCTGACGATAATTCGCAAAAACGTCGAATCCAAAACTTGAAATGAGTTGTATGGCTCAAGTAGACAGAGTGATACCAAAAACATGAATCCTAAATGAAATCATGCCATATACGAAAGAAACAGCCAGATGTTTGTGAGAACGAGGATTATAAATGTGACTGCTACGCGTTTCATTCGCAGCAATGAAGCTTGGCTCTTTGTTTACTATCCAACCTCACCATTGAAAATCGCGCCACATTCGCAAATATTTGTGAAAAAGAAGATTACAAATATAATCGCTACTCATTTCATTCGCAGCAATGTAGGTGAACTGTGTTCTTAGATTCCTTCCAAACCACACCCTCGGAAAGTGTGACATGTTCGGAATAGCGGCATAGCTTGCGCCAGTTACTAAGACAACAACAGATCGTATTTAATAACAGGCCGTTTACATCCTTCGCATCGTAAGCTCATAACATCACATGACGTCGTGGCTCAAACCTAGTATTGGAATCACTCAGTACAACTGACCCACTGGGTTACATCAAGGACAGCGTTTATGTTCGACCTCTGCAAAAAATCTCGAAGATGTGCGACACCACATCACAGCAGTTGTTCTTACTGTCACTACTGATAGTCTAGGTCTTCCAGGGTAGAACTGGACTGCCAATTATATGTGTGCCATGTGCCGGTAGGTGGATACATAGAACATTTATAAACATTGTAAAAAAACCTTTGAAAGTTTGTCTTTCACATACGACATCATATTTTAGTTATCTTGGCCACTTAATTGCATCTACTAAAAAGCTTCCTGGCAGATCAAAACTGTGTGTCGGACCGAGACTCGAGCTCGGTTCAAAATCAAATGGCTCTGGGCACTATGGGACTTAATATCTGTTTTTTTATTTTGTTCGTTGTATATGTTCGGGCCGGTCGTCTCACGACACCCGTTCAGGTTGTTCGTTGATCCGTTGACTCACTATTTTTATTACAGAGGATAGCTAACCCTCTGACCGAACACGCTGAGCTACCGTGCCGGTAGCATTTTGTTCGATACTGTTCATTGAATTTGTTCGGGGGGGACGTCTGATGACACCCGTTCAGGTTCTTTGTTGATCCGTTCACTCAGTTTTTTTATTACAGAGGGTAGCTAAACCTATGACCGAGCACGCTGAGCTACCGTGCCGGCAAATCTCATTTTGTTCGCTTCATCTCCTCGGGGCGGACGTCGTAAGACACCCGTTTAAGTTCGTCGTTGATCGATTAACTCAGTTTTTTTATTACATAGGTCAGCTAACCCTCTGACCGAACACCATCTGAGCTACCCAAGCACGTCTCACTCCCCGTCCTCACAGCTTTACTTCTGCCAGTACCTGGTCTCCTACCTTCCAAACTTTACAGAAGCTCTCCTGCGAACCTTGCAGAACTAGCACTCCTAGTTTCATATCAGCGCACACTCCGCTGCAGAGTGAAAATCTCATTCTGGATATATCTACTTGTTTAAATGATTTATGGACTTTATAACTACGCTGTGTAATAAGGTCATCCTTATCAAGGATAAAGTTGAGAATATGTATCCAGGAAAAATATATTTCCATCAGATCAATATACTGTATAGGTCAGAGGTTTGTATGAGCTTCTTGCACGAACATGTTATTTCATGATTAATATTGATATCGTTCTGTCTCATTATGATTACTATGTTTAGTGGTAGAGCAACTCAAATTTTGCTGTGTTTTCCCCACCAGTCGTGATCAGAACAATATTCTGTGTTGTTGTGAGTGCATTATGTCGAAGCTAAGTGAATTCGAATATTTGTATATTGTTGGTGTTCATATGGTGGATGCTTATGTAACCAAGTAAACCGAAGTGTTAGGTGTTCCAAGAGGCACCGCATCGAATATTTGAAGCATATACAAGAAAAGCGGGAAAACATCAACCGCTAAGACACAACGCGGACGAAAGTTTTTATTGATTTATCGTGAGAGACGACGATCACTGAAGGGAATTGTGACAAAAAATAAGAGGATGACATCTGAAAATGTCACTGCAGAACTGAGTGTCGCACACACGAACCCTGTCAGCATCAAAACAGCATGAAAAGAGCTCCACAAGCACAGAATTGCAAGGTGAGTTAGAATTCCAGAACTACTAATCAGTGACACCAATCCCCAAAACAGGAAAACGTGATGCCAAAGCCATAAAATCTGGAGTATGGAGCAATGGATGGAAGTCATTTGGTCGGATGAATCTTGTTGCTTACTGTTTCAACTTCTGTCCAAGTTTCGTCCCAAGAATGAAACATGGAGGGGGTTTGGTTATGTTTTGGGCAGCCATTTCGTGGTACTCGTGGGTCTCATGGAAGATCGCATTATTGCCAAGGATTACGTGACCACGTTTGCTGGTCAGGTCATCCCATGCTGCAATGTTTGTTCCTCAATGGTGACCCCGAGCTCCAGCACGACAGCGCCCTTGTTCACGCAACTCGCACCGCCCAGGACTGTTTTGTTAGGACGAGGGTGAATTGTCACATCTCCCCTGTCCACCACATCACAGTATTATTGGACCTTTGTCGCCAACTTTGGAGAGAAGGGGACATGATCGCTATCCACCTCCATCATCGTTGGCCGAATTGTAAACTATTTTGCACACGATTCCATTGAAAACTCTGTAGGACTTGTATGTTTTCATTCCGAGACGATTGGTAGCTGTTATGAATGCCAACGGTTTTCCTACACCGTATTAGATATGGTAATGTGTTGCGTTTTTAGTGCAACGAGCGAGATGGCCCAGAGGCAAGACGATGGATTCATATTCGAGAGGGTGGTGCTTCAAATCCGTGTCAGGCCACCCACATTTCGTTAAATTGCTCGAGGCAAATAACTGGGTGTTTCTTCGAAAGGGCACGGCCGATTTCCTTCCCAAGTCCAAGCTTAACTTCCGCCTCTGATAATATACACTCCTGGAAATTGAAATAAGAACACCGTGAATTCATTGTCCCAGGAAGGGGAAACTTTATTGACACATTCCTGGGGTCAGATACATCACATGATCACACTGACAGAACCACAGGCACATAGACACAGGCAACAGAGCATGCACAATGTCGGCACTAGTACAGTGTATATCCACCTTTCGCAGCAATGCAGGCTGCTATTCTCCCATGGAGACGATCGTAGAGATGCTGGATGTAGTCCTGTGGAACGGCTTGCCATGCCATTTCCACCTGGCGCCTCAGTTGGACCAGCGTTCGTGCTGGACGTGCAGACCGCGTGAGACGACTCTTCATCCAGTCCCAAACATGCTCAATGGGGGACAGATCCGGAGATCTTGCTGGCCAGGGTAGTTGACTTACACCTTCTAGAGCACGTTGGGTGGCACGGGATACATGCGGACGTGCATTGTCCTGTTGGAACACCAAGTTCCCTTGCCGGTCTAGGAATGGTAGAACGATGGGTTCGATGACGGTTTGGATGTACCGTGCACTATTCAGTGTCCCCTCGACGATCACCAGTGGTGTACGGCCAGTGTAGGAAATCGCTCCCCACACCATGATGCCGGGTGTTGGCCCTGTGTGCCTCGGTCGTATGCAGTCCTGATTGTGGCGCTCACCTGCACGGCGCCAAACACGCATACGACCATCATTGGCACCAAGACAGAAGCGACTCTCATCGCTGAAGACGACACGTCTCCATTCGTCCCTCCATTCACGCCTGTCGCGACACCACTGGAGGCGGGCTGCACGATGTTGGGGTGTGAGCGGAAGACGGCCTAACGGTGTGCGGGACCGTAGGCCAGCTTCATGGAGACGGTTGCGAATGGTCCTCGCCGATACCCCAGGAGCAACAGTGTCCCTAATTTGCTGGGAAGTGGCGGTGCGGTCCCCTACGGCACTGCGTAGGATCCTACGGTCTTGGCGTGCATCCGTGCGTCGCTGCGGTCCGGTCCCAGGTCGACGGGCACGTGCACCTTCCGCCGACCACTGGCGACAACATCGATGTACTGTGGAGACCTCACGCCCCACGTGTTGAGCAATTCGGCGGTACGTCCACCCGGCCTCCCGCATGCCCACTATACGCCCTCGCTCAAAGTCCGTCAGCTGCACATACGGTTCACGTCCACGCTGTCGCGGCATGCTACCAGTGTTAAAGACTGCGATGGAGCTCCGTATGCCACGGCAAACTGGCTGACACTGACGGCGGCGGTGCACAAATGCTGCGCAGCTAGCGCCATTCGACGGCCAACACCGCGGTTCCTGGTGTGTCCGCTGTGCCGTGCGTGTGATCATTGCTTGTACAGCCCTCTCGCAGTATCCGGAGCAAGTATGGTGGGTCTGACACACCGGTGTCAATGTGTTCTTTTTTCCATTTCCAGGAGTGTATACGTCGACGGGAGGTTACACCCTAATCTTCCTTCCTTCCATATTTGGCAGATCCGTATAAAACATACTTGAGATCTCCATTGTCTTCTGGTTGTGCCCTGCATGTGGGAGAATCTTATCACACTGATGCTACACAGGAGAGCAGAGTGACAAGCATTCATCGAACTTATTACAATAACTGACATCACATGTCTGCTCGGAATACATCTCCGGCTGCAGTATGGTTTTATTGGCAAAGCACTCAGGACAAGCGTACCTCTACTGTTTATCGTCTTCTGTGTTTGCCACTTCTCTACTCATTCCAAGTATGTTGGAAGTTTAGAAACAGTCAGAAACCGGAAGCCGTCTATGCGCCGGTTTCGTTGTCTCGTGGTAAACCGTCTACTATTCATTGTGCCGAATACCCCAGTCTCCACATTCAATTACAACAGTTTCATTTTCGTGTGAAGGACATAAGAACACGAATTATTGACTGCAAGAATAATAGGCCGTCTCGTATTAAGGATATTGTGTGTCATAATTATCATTCCGTAGATGAAGCAATTGGCACAGGATAGATGGAAATAGAATACGGCCCAAGCCTGTCGAAATGCTATTGAAATAATGACCACTGGCTTGTGTTGGACGCGAACAAAGCTTGTAACGGATTCATCACGTGACCGCTCCGCTCTGGTGTGGTTAGCATTCTCAGAACAGGTTGTTTCCACATCTGTGTCAGGGATGACACAACACAAGACACGTGCTGGCAAGTCCATTCTTGTGTGCCATTAACTCGGGAGACAAGGCTTCGCCTCTCGCAGCAACACGCCGAGCTGTCGTGGTTCTTTTACTGATATCTTTTTCCCCGGAACAGTCGTTAAAGACACTTTTACAACCAGATAAGTATATCCTTACACGAAGCTATCTTTTCTCGGCCTCAGTCTTTTAAGGGGAACCGGATCCATAATATGACGAAATTTTCGTTTTTGGATTTTTTGTATGCTAAAGAAGTAAAGATATTCTTTTTAAAAATTGACGTATGTATTAAGATGTTCGAAGTACAGGGTGTCCATAAAAATGTTCCGGTTTCAATGGTATATCGCAATAATTTAATTTAGAGTATTTACCACAAATAAAAATGACACTGAAGGTAAACTAACCTAGTTTTTCGTAAAAAATTTCAATATGTGTATCTTTAGTTATCGGCATACATACATCCTAAAATCCCACACTTCTCACACTTTGATTAACACGTCCGAAGTAAAGTAACAGCCTTTTCAACTCTGTGTCTCAACTCTGGCAAATGGTTGGGTAGTGGCGGGACGCAGGCACAATCGTTTGTAAAGTCCCAAAGGAAAATGAATCGCATGGCGTGAGGTCAAGTGAACGTGGAGACCAATGGAAAAGAGCTCTGTCGCACTGTCCGTTACGGCCAATCCAACGATCAGAGACTTCGACGTTCAATCCTCTCGTACAAAGTGATATCAGTGGGGAGGGGCTCGATCTTGTGGTCAAATAAAGTCTTCACGTTCACCTCCTAATTGGGGAAAGAGTCGTTCTTATGACATATCCGGATAGCCCACCCTTGTTACGGTACCTTCAGCGGGGAAAAAAATGGTTCGTAAACTTGACGTCAGTTAGTAACGTCGGGACGTGGCGAAGAAAAGGTTTAATTTTGGGGAATCTCTTTGGTATTGTACACGTTTATGAGGATGTTCTCACCCCTGGATACAGGGTGACAATTATTGAACCATATGAAATAAAATCGTCATAATTTCTGAACGGTTTCCGTTAGAACGTTCAAACTGCGCTGTTGGTAGCGGGGCATGATGGCAATTAGTATGCGCATGCATGGTTTGGTGTAGCGACGACGCTCGCTTTCATTTGGATGGGTTCGTCAATAAGCAAAATTGGCGCATTTGGGGGACAGAGTATCCGCATTTCGCGATCGAGAAGTCTCTTCACCCTCAACGGGTGACTGTGTGGAGTGCAATTTCCAGTCACGGAATAATCGGTGCGATATTCCTTGAAGTCACGGTGACTACCGAACCGCACGTGAAGGTTTTGGAAGATTATTTTATCCCCATTATCCAAAGTGCCCCTGATTTCGATAAGACGTGATTCATGCAAGACGGAGCTCGACCCCGTTGAAGCAGGAGGGTGTTTGATGTCCTGGAGGGGCACTTTGGGGAGCGCATTCTGGCTCTGGGGTTCCTAGAGGCCACTGTCTTGGTCCTCGATTCGCCGCCTTATTCTCCGGGTCTGAACGCATGCGACTCCCTTTCGTGGGGCTCTGTTAAAAACAAGGTATACAGCAATAACCCACAAACCATTGCCGAGTTGAAAACAGCCATTCAGGGGGTAATCGACAGCATCAAAGATACCAGGCATATCGAACATGTTGTAACCTAGATCTGAATATCTGTAGAGACGATTACATGTTGATTAAAGTGTGTGCACGCCGTAGTTTGTAACTAATTTACGTTTTTTTCATATAGTTCAAAAATTGTTAAACTGCACAAACATACTGGTATTGACCCTTCCAATTAGATGAAAAGTGGCCTCATCACCATAAGATCAAGAAAATCATCTTCCCTCTGCAACACTTCACTTGCAGTGTTATGACGTACACCAAAGTTACCTAGCTCTACAGCACGTGCCAGCCGTAACCGGTGTGGATGCACGTATAAGCGTTTTCCTAAGACCGTCAAAACTGTCGTCTTTCGCAAATAAAATTCAAGATTTGCTTTTCGAACAGACTTCTTACGACTGCGAAGGTAAGATGCTTCGACAAGGTCGACATCCTCTTCAGACACACATCCGGTCGTTTTGAACTGTCCACACCATCGGCGGATGTTTTTACTACGTAAGGGACCACAATTAAACTTTAAACGAATCGCACGATGAACTGAAATTACAGATCCAGTCTTAGTTAACTGCAAACCACAAAACGCTTTACGCTCATGAGTCGCCATTTTGCGTATCTGGCATATACGACGCAGCAAGCGGCAAAACAACAAATCAGTAATAGCGCATGCTTGTAATCTTACCCTCCCACACACCACTATTAAAATTCTCTGTCTCTGCACAAGTTTTGAAAACTTCGTGAGGCTAAGATATGCAAAAGAAAACTTTTTACTTATCTTCATTTTCTCTTGTTGCTGATGGCTTGAGTTCTTGCGTCTAGGGATAGATTACTGCGCCTGAAATTTTGACTTAGTGGATTCCAGATGAGTAAATAACTGTTGAAGATTTGCCTGTATTACTCTTGAATTTTATTCTATGTCACATTTTTCCATGTCACACCATCTTTACAATTTCCACTTCAGAACTCAAATTCACAGTATTATGGCATAACATAACAATCCGACCGATTCCATCACAGGCATGCCCACTACTACCTACATTCTGCGGTACTCACAATATTCCAAAGATTGTTACTTATAATTCGTCTTGATTGCAAAATATTTATTCATATGACCGGTTTCGGTTCTTCTGAAGATGGTTATAAAGGAATTATAAGTAACATTGCATAAAAAAGTGATTGCGGTATCCCTGCAGACACTATGTCTGTTATTGCAAAATATTCCAAAGGGTTTACAAAGCAAAATAATCTACAAACTTTCTTGACAGAAGAAGAATCTTCGTTAAAACATATCTTGTAAATGAATCTAGAAATAAATTTTATAATTATGGTCAGATTGTGCAACTAATATTAGGAATTTTAACTATGCCAGATATTTCGTAATTTCAAATATTTTTAAAAGAAGAGTAATTTTAACTGTTAGTACATATCGATTGTAACACATGATTTTAATACATCGTATACAGAATCATATGAAATTCTTTTAGTTAAACAACTGAGATAATGTTCACCTACGCAAGAATCGATAGTATAAATAGTATCAGTTATTTCAATAAAAAGGGTAACGTTAGAGGAGGGTGTCCCAATACGTGCTCGTATTTAAAACTTTTTAGTCTCTCTTTAATTGTGACTCTGAAGCAGCACTCTATAGCGCCTACAGTTGATTCTATTAAAATTTATAATTGAGACATTCTTTTATGCACATCCTGTCTTTAAATTCAGTTTCTAAAACTATGCTGACATAAGTTTGCTTGACATGTTCTCTGAAAAAGTTCGTCATTCAAATTTTTCGATATGGTAATTTCGCAGATAATACACCTTGGTGAACCAAACCATTATGCCTGAAACTTCTTTATTTAAATGAGTGTGTCTCTACTTAAATTGCAGAATGACTTAGAAGATGATTTTATTTGATTCTGAAACAGCTGAGTAACGTACTGAGCCTACTTTCTCTTTACTTTTTCTTGTCATGTCAACACTGACCCACAATATTCTAGCGCAACGCAATATGTCTGCTCAAAAAAATTATAACCTGACTTCAAATAATTAATTCAAAAGAATGGCCCTGGCTAAAAAGAAATCTTCACAATAACCTATACATTTCATTAAGCACTTATGTCACAAAAATCTTCATTACGCGAACTACTGCAATACAGCGAGCGTCAATACTGCCAGCTAAATAAAAGATTCTAAGTACTAAAGCCACTAACTACTAATAGGCATGTGGTTAGCAAAGGAAAGATTTTGTTGCAAACCAAATAATGTATTTTTTACCTTAATAATGAGATATCCAGTTCAAACACGAATATAAATGGTCATTGACATCTAGTACAAAGGTATATAATCGTGAATAATATTCAATCTCCAAGTCGAACATGTACAGATCGTTAGCCTACGCTAACATTTCAGACGTCTACCCTCCATCAATGCTAACTTCTCATAACTAAAATCCATCACTGCTAGCTGTTCACCTCCAACTGCCCAAGAGTACTTCCATCACTGCTGGTGACTAAGTTCCAGCTGCCCAACAGTACCGGCAGTTGACTTCCAACAACGAGTCCAACCAGCCACAGAGTCTCTTACAAAGAAAGCGCAGTCAGAGATTCAACGCAAAGCGCTACACAGAGCTGCCAACATAGAAGCAGCCCACTTACATGCCCACTTGCTTAATAGCGTATTGGGCCACGTCTGGAACGTAATACAGCAGTCATTTTGCGTGGAATTAATTCGTCAATTCCTTGGTAAGTCTCCAGAGGCTTAGTACTGTATAGGTAAGATGGTACATTATTTATTTACATTTAGCATCTTGAGAATTGTAGTAACATATAAAATTGCTACTTGATCCGCAGATAGCTGTAGGAATATTATTTTTCCACCCTCCAATGCAAATAATATTCCTATGCCTATCTGCAGATCAAGTAGCAGATTTATATGTTACTACAATTCTCATGATGCTAAATGTAAATAAATAATGTACTTTCTTACCTATACAGTACTAAAAAAAATGGATCAACTTTGTAATTAACGTAACAGTATTCGCTCTAAAGCTCACAAAATCAGTGTCTCTCTGTACTAGTATAAAAAGCGTTTCAGTTGCATAAGTGAATTTATGATCTTTTTCCAAACATCTTCATGATGTTAGGATATATCATAGCATCTTTGTCACTAATATGTTTCTAAGCACTTCGTATTGTATCAAAACATGTGGTGTGTGCTAGAAATCTTTTAAATGACAAATCTAAAGTGTTCAGCGAGAAAAATTTGCGTGTGCAACGATAAGAATGCAATGGGAATGTATTCTCATCTGTTGGACGAATGTAATGAAAACAAACAATCCAAACCGACATTTCACGTAAGTCACATCCAATGAAAATCTATAACGCAACCATCTGTGTGGCGTTCTTATAATTACGTATTATTTATATTTCAGGACAATTAATCTGTAAAAATATGTTGTAATGAAAGCATGAACCGTCTAAAGATGAATCATAACGATTCGAAACCGATAACAGTACCCTTTGAATAAAGGAACTGAAAATAAATTTGTGGCTTGTTACTGTCTCCCCATGTTTCATCCGACCAGGCGACACGTTTCCATGTTTCTACTGTCCACTTGCAGTGATCCCGTTCCCACTACAATCGTAACTGACGATCGTATTGTCTCAACATGTGAACACGTGGGTCGTCTGCTAACGATTCCTAATTTCAACCATGTGCACTGATAAGTGTGCTCCGAAACACTTGTTCCTGAGCCAGTATTGTACTCTGCCGTCAGATCTCCATACCCTGCTCTTAAGAGCGGGAAAGCTCCGACCTTCACATTCTATCGTGACACGAGAATGTCCAACACTTTGTCGCGTACTCGTAGTTTCGCTGTCCTTCAAACACTTTCCATAGTTCCTCGCGACAGTAATTCACGAACAGCCAAACAGCTCCACCGTCTTGGAGATTCTCGTTGCGAGGCGCCGAGTCATAACAAGCTATCATTTTTTCAAAAATGCTTATATCAGTGAATTTCCACATTTGCGGGCGGTATCCTCAACAGAATGGTTTTCAGTCAATAAATTTTTTCTGGATTTGTGACCGCATCGTCAATATGTAAAACTACCGACGTTTCGGTCACTGTTGCAAATGACCCTCATCAGGGTATTTTCGTTTACTGAACAAACAGAAACGTCTCTAGTTTTATATATTGACCATGCGGTCACAAACCCAGAAAAATTTTATTGACTGTGACAATGGCCGCGGAAGCCTACGTTTATATTTAACGAAGAATGATTCTCATTCTTTAACTTTACTTGCCGTCTCCTTCTCAATTCCAGATAACATGATGTTGATACCCATTAAGTCCGGGCAACCCAATAGAATTAGTTTCATCATATCATAAACGTTTTATCTTTGTTTTATGATAGACACAGCAGTTACCTGATGGTTCTACATGTTTACGTGTATACCGACTTGCTTAACATGCTAGAATCTGTACAGTCATGTTAGAAATGGTGCTGGCATTCTCTGACTATGTGTGACTTTAATAATGGCCCTCATTTATATTGACAAATCCATACAAAGTGGGAAAGTGCCGGAAAAGTTTCTAAACTGAAAGTACAGTGTCTCGCATAAAAAGCAAAATGGAAGTTCGCCCCCGGTAGCTGAGTGGTCAGCGAGACAGAATGTCAATCCTAAGGGCCCGGCTTCGATTACCGGCTGGGTCGGAGATTTTTTTCTCTCAGGGACTGAGTGTTGTGTTGTCTTAATCACCATCATTTCATCCCCATCGACGCGCAAGTCGCCGAAGTGGCGTCAAATCGAAAGACTTGCACCCGGCGAACGGTCTACCTGACGGAAAGCCCTAGTCACACGACATTTACATTTAGCAAAATGGAATACTCACAAATATGTATGCACTAGTATTTCTGACATTTTATGATGCCTTTCAAAAAATAAAGTCAAAACACATAAGGTATAATAAAACGGGTTTTATTCAGCTACAAAGGCGGACCTAACCTGGAAGTTATCAACATAAGATGCCCCATTCGTCTGCTCCTCTTATATTCTTTCCTTACAACGTGTATTCAGTCTCGCGGTGGGCACAGGTCTCAGTCTTCTGGCTCACTGGTGCATATCTGGCAACATGTTTCCACAGTCAGCTATCATGACTCCAGAGACAATTGTACAGGGTGACACAGAAAAACGAGAACATTTCCAGAGTCCAATAAAAGTAGAAGTGATGAAGGAAAGAAAATGCATTCATAGTAATTGAAACCTTACAACTTTTTCATTTACGAAACATTCATGGCATTTATAATTTTAAAAAATTATGTCCTTTAGATGGCGTCCTCTTGTACGAACACATTCGTGAAATCTACTGTTGAGATTCCTCATTGACCGCTGCAACATCTCAGCTGGGATACTGTGAATTGCATCCCGAATTCTCCGTTTTAACCCATCCAGGGCTCTCGGTCGAGTCGTGTATACTTTGACAAACTGCCTATTGGCTTCTGTCTCGGGTTCTTCGGCCGACGTTCATCTAATGATTTTTCTGACGTTTCGCCAGCACGAGTGGCTGGCATTGTCAAAGCTTCACCCTCCATTGCCGGCAATGGAGGGTGAAGCTTTGACAATGCCAGCCACTCGTGCTGGCGAAACGTCAGAAAAATCATTAGATGAACGTCGGCCGAAGAACCCGAGACAGAAGCCAATAGGCAGTTTGTCAACAAGTGGCCACGAAAGCCTCAACAATTTCGTGTATACTTTGCTCTTGAGGCAGCCACACAAGAAAAAATGAAGCTGTCATCAGGCGGCGTCAGCATGGCACCCTATAGCAAAGTGGCGAGTGGGCTGAGTCGCTGCTGCCGACCATCCTATATCGTGGCACAGAGGGTGCCCTTGGTACGAAACCACTAGACTCGTGGCACAGCGGGCATGCTCCATTGGGTCCGCCGGATCCCGCACGACCACTAATTGTCTCTCGTGGAAACTTGCAGTTCCGTTGCTGTGACGCCTGTGGGATAGTGTAGGTATGTGATACCACAAGTCCAATGGTTAGGTTAGTGTTGTTTTAACGTCTCGTCGACAACGAGGTCATTAGAGACGGAGCGCAAGCTCGGGTTACGGAAGGATGGGGAAGGAAATCGGCCGTGCCCTTTCAAAGGAACCATCCCGGCATTTGCCTGAAACGATTTAGGGAAATCACGGAAAACCTAAATCAGGATGGCTGGAGACGGGATTCACAAGTCCAATGCAATCATGGCGTGGTAGATCAGTTTTTAAAAAGTGCAGGCCTCCAGAAAGGTCCATCATTAACAAGATAATTACAGTTTTTATGATAATGCAGATAGTGCTACCAGCAGTAGTGAGGCTGTATGTGAGCAGACATCCACCGCAAAGAAACTCTATGGATCTGAGGACCAGAATTCTGGTCCAGTTCACGTTGTTCTCGTTCTCATTCTGATTTCTGTACGACCAAGATGATATTTTCTTCACTGTTTCAGTGATAGCCAGTTCCCTGAAAATTAATTTTATAACGTGCAGGGTGATTATAATTAAACTTTCAAACCACTGTAGAAATAACACCACTGGTCAGAATGACGACAAATTGCAATGGAATATTACCGGAGAAGAGAGAAAACGTATGGCAGAAGAAAAACACATAGTTACAAAATGTAGCAATAGATGGCGCTGTAATCATCATAATTTAATAGTGGTCCACTACAAATGACAAATGAATCATACAACAATGCCCAAGGTGTACGTTTGACTGTAAACAAACTGTACTACTCAGTGTGCATGGGTGTACAGGCGTGATACTGTTAGTTACGTATGCCAATCCACCACGGAAAGGTCATATTACATCGGATGGAAAAAAATCGGTTTTTAATTGCCGTGACGCCAAAACCTGTATAAAAAGAATCAATCACATCGGTTTTTAACTGTCCTGAGGCCAAAAACCGCATAAAAAGCATCAATCAAAATCAAATCGGTTTATTAATTTCCGTGTGACTGGCGCAAAACATGTTCAGTATGCTGCTCACCGTTTTCTGCAACAAGCTTGATGTGTTGGTGAATGTGCCAACACCTTGTAGATAGAGGAGGCCGAAATGCACGCTATCTAACGCAGACGGGCGTGAATTCTGGAACAGGATAAGTAGTGAATTCTAATAAGAAAAGTATGCAGCTCCTTTGGCACTTATCTTTTAATCCATCCTTTGTATACATCGTTCTTGATGAGACATCTGGAGATTGTGGCGATACAAGTGAGACTCTTTTGATACAAGCTATCTAAGGCTAATGGCGCCTTGCTAGGTCGTAGACATGAACTTAGCTGAAGGCTATTCTACTGTCTCTCGGCAAATGAGAGCAAAGGCTTAGTCCGTATAGTCGCTAGCAACGTCGTCGTACAACTGGGCGAGTTCTCGTACGTCTCTCGAGACCTGCCGTGTGGTGGCGCTCGGTCTGCGATCACACAGTGGCGACACGCGGGTCCGACATGTACTAATGGACCGCGGCCGATTTAAGCTACCACCTAGCAAGTGTGGTGTCTGGCAGTGACACCACAAAGCTGAAATCGAGAAACAGCATGTCCCATAACTGATCGAATTGTTTCCGGGGTCACGTTCAGAATGTGTTGCGCAATGCGTGCCTTCAATACAGCTAAGCTCGCAATCGGAACACTGAGCACAACATTTTTCAGACAGCCCCACAGCCAGAAATCACAAGGATTAAGATCAGGTGATCGGGACGTCCAGGCTGTAGGGAAATGGCGGCTGATAATTCAAGCATTTCCGAAATAGGGCTTCAGCAGCTGATTAACTGGATTTACGATGTGCGAAGGTGCGCCACCTTGCTTAAAATGATCCGATCCACACATATACGCTGTTGGAGAGCTGGAATGACGTGGTTGCGCAAAGACACCCATAGCGTTTACCAGTGACGGTACAGGCAACAGGACCGAAAGCACCTGTCTCTTAGAAAAACATGACCCTATGATAAATGATGCCGTAAACGCGCACCACACGGTGACCTCTTCAGGATGAAGTGGTACTGGGTGATTTGCGTGTGGATTTTCCATTGCCCACGTTCGAAAATTCTGTGTATTAACATATCCTGTCAGATGAAAGTCGGCTTCGTCTGTCCACAAAAAAATGTTCCACAGCCAATCATTGTCCACTTCCATGCCAGCAAGTAATTCTAAAGCAAATGTCTGTCTTGCTGGCAAGTCAACAGGAAGCAACTCGTGCACATGGGTAATTTTGAATGGATAGCAAAGGAGGATGTTTCGTAGGATTTTACGCACCGTGCTCACGGGTATGTCCAATGTTGGGGCAATTCTCCGTGCACTACACGTTTGCACACCACCACTTGTCTCCTACTGGATTGGCTTCCACTGACGTCGAATCAATTCGTTTCCCCCCTCTACCAGGTTGCACATCAAAAGAACCCGTCTTTTCGAATTTCCGAATCATTTTCCCCAGACCCACGGCAGTCATCGGACCAACGGCTTTTTTCAGACCCTTCAGTGTCCGGAACTTCTGCAGAGCGACGTGTGCACTGTCATTATTCTCTTAATACAGCTTTACCAACAGAGCGCGATCCTGCATTGAGATGGTCATGGCGAACGTCGCAGAAGCGAAAGGAGGAAAGGCCGAGTACCCGGCGACTTTATACCAACTTCAATGAGTCGTGCGCATGACAGGTGTTTTCATTTACGTATTCTGACACGTACTGTGCCATCTATTGATCCATTGTCACACTATTTTTTTTCTTCTGCCATACGTTTTTCCCCTTCTCCGATAATATTCCGTTGCAATTTGACGTCATTCGACCAGTGATGTTATTTCTACAGCGTTTTGAAAGTTCAACTTTAGCTTTTTTCATGTGCATCAGGTGTCCCGTGTCTTTGGATGTGAAATATCTGCAAAGAGTATCTGAAACAATATTCTACCCCTTGGAGCATATTCTAGTGTCTCAGGCATATTCAAAGATTTTCCCCTTTTTATTAAGATGTACATATAATGACAGCATCAAGTAGTAGAAGAAAAATAATATTTAATTTACTGTCAGTTTACCATCAGTGAAAGGCAGCGATATGTGAACTGTGTAAAATTAATATCCCTTATGATTGACGAAGATGTAGTGTCTATCAAACACTTATAAATACACTCCTGGAAATTGGAATAAGAACACCGTGAATTCATTGTCCCAGGAAGGGGAAACTTTATTGACTCATTCCTGGGGTCAGATACATCACATGATCACACTGACAGAACCACAGGCACATAGACACAGGCAACAGAGCATGCACAATGTCGGCACTAGTACAGTGTATATCCACCTTTCGCAGCAATGCAGGCTGCTATTCTCCCATGGAGACGATCGTAGAGATGCTGGATGTAGTCCTGTGGAACGGCTTGCCATGCCATTTCCACCTGGCGCCTCAGTTGGACCAGCGTTCGTGCTGGACGTGCAGACCGCGTGAGACGACGCTTCATCCAGTCCCAAACATGCTCAATGGGGGACAGATCCGGAGATCTTGCTGGCCAGGGTAGTTGACTCACACCTTCTAGAGCACGTTGGGTGGCACGGGATACATGCGGACGTGCATTGTCCTGTTGAAACAGCAGGTTCCCTTGCCGGTCTAGGAATGGTAGAACGATGGGTTCGATGACGGTTTGGATGTACCGTGCACTATACAGTGTCCCCTCGACGATCACCAGTGGTGTACGGCCAGTGTAGGAGATCGCTCCCCACATCATGATGCCGGGTGTTGGCCCTGTGTGCCTCGGTCGTATGCAGTTCTGATTGTGGCGCTCACCTGCACGGCGCCAAACACGCATACGACCATCATTGGAACCAAGGCAGAAGCGACTCTCATCGCTGAAGACGACACGTCTCCATTCGTCCCTCCATTCACGCCTGTCGCGACACCACTGGAGGCGGGCTGCACGATGTTGGGGCGTGAGCGGAAGACGGCCTAACGGTGTGCGGGACCGTAGCCCAGCTTCATGGAGACGGTTGCGAATGGTCCTCGCCGATACCCCAGGAGCAACAGTGTCCCTAATTTGCTGGGAAGTGGCGGTGCGGTCCCCTACGGCACTGCGTAGGATCCTACGGTCTTGGCGTGCATCCGTGCGTCGCTGTGGTCCGGTCCCAGGTCGACGGGCACGTGCACCTTCCGCCGACCACTGGCGACAACATCGATGTACTGTGGAGACCTCACGCCCCACGTGTTGAGCAATTCGGCGGTACGTCCACCCGGCCTCCCGCATGCCCACTATACGCCCTCGCTCAAAGTCCGTCAACTGCACATACGGTTCACGTCCACGCTGTCGCGGCATGCTACCAGTGTTAAAGATTGCGATGGAGCTCCGTATGCCACGGCAAACTGGCTGACACTGACGGCGGCGATGCACAAATGCTGCGCAGCTAGCGCCATTCGACGGCCAACACCGCGGTTCCTGGTGTGTCCGCTGTGCCGTGCGTGTGATCATTGCTTGTACAGCCCTCTCGCAGTGTCCGGAGCAAGTATGGTGGGTCTGACACACCGGTGTCAATGTGTTCTTTTTTCCATTTCCAGGAGTGTACAATGCACCAATGAAAAAAAAAAGACTCTCTTATGATTACATCTCTGTTCCAACTAAATCTATCCTGCAGTTAGGTCTCTCTAGGAAGTAGATCTTTCTTGATCGCTGTCAATGAGCTGTATTATTTTATGTGAGTCTTATTTGCGTTTGTAGGTAGAATGCTCATTAAATACATAAAAAATATCTTTCCACTACGGCTACGTCATGAGAAGAACATCTTTCATTTTAAATAACAGTGACAGTGATATAATTAAATACTGAAGCTTTTCGTTTGGCTCGCGAGTGTTTCAAAAGCTATTTCGTGTGTAATTACATTCATTAGAACCTGCAATCATTTAATTTTCTAGAAGTCCGACAATATTTTTGAGTGCAGTTCTTTGAAAGGAAATTTTATTTCTTTTCCCAGTCAGTAGAACACCAAACTAATTGTTTCCAAGCTAACTGTGGGCTTTAGCTATTTTGCAGTTTTGAAGTAAATGAAAGTTAACAGTAGTATTATCATTGTTGTCTCATACGAAAGTGGCTGAGATTAAACCAAAGATTTAATTTGGCCCCAGTTTTCTTATAACGTTACCGCCAAAGGGTTCCAATAAATAATTTTACGGAACAGTTAATGCTCTTGATTGTCCCATTCAGAATATAACAGACTGGTACTCCCAGAATCATTTAATACGCATAACAACAACAACATTCTGTTCAATTTTCATTGTGGTATTTTTGTTGTGCTTTCTGTCTTCATATGTTTTTATCCCTTCATGTCAAAACGGTTCAAACAATATACTATAAACATGATTCGCGTGCAAATAGAACCGTCATCTGTAAGAGATTCCCGTTTGTATTACGATGTACTGAACGTTCCAAAAATTTCCTTCCGAGTAATTTGAAATTGTATAAAAGAAAATTTGAGCTATAAGAATTTTGTAAGTATGACATATAACTGATTGATTCCATAACAAAGACGTCACAAATCACCATAATAAAGTCAGATAACTGCTTTCGCCTAAAAAACGATTTTAATTATTATCAATGAAGACATTGATAAGTGTACATTCTCATCTTTCAGTTACTCAGAACGTACTGTTATTCAAAATGAATTCGAGGCGACTTGAACGTTTTTGACCTCTTGCTTCGACTGAAATTCCTGAATTAGTTCAAAAGCCATTTTTTAAGTATCAAAAATAAGCCATGCAGTGCCATGCCTTAGACATCAGATGAAGCTTTAGCGACAGCTTTGAACGAAGCAGCCTGCACAGCAGTGGACTCAAAACCATTCAGAATATACAGTCAATTTCACGTGATCACCGGCGGTAATGTTATAATACGATTCTGTTACCACTAGAACAAAGGAAATATAATTCAGGGTAGTGTGCTCTCCAAACAAAGCCCTACAATCATCCTTCTAGGAACTGCTCGTAGGACATGTCTGCTTCTGTTGTGTATGCAGGGTGTCCCATTTATCTTGACCACCCTAAATAACTGTTTGTCCAGATGCAGATTACAAAATGTTTCAAGCAAATGTTCTTTAGGCGTCAGGGGGACATCATTCAGCATGATTCAGGGAGACATCAATCAGCATGATTGCCTTCGTTGTGGCTTTGTTTTTTACAAAGATATGAACAGCGGTATGACTTTTTTAAATGACACCCTGTATTTTTTGTTCGGTAATTCATTTCCTCTCCTAAAGAATTATTCAAAAATGTATCACAGCGTACCATTCACTGAAACACAACGTTATTAATTACATAACACAACACTGACTTTGAGCCCGCGATCACAAACTCGTCTACTTGCCGGAGTTGTCAGAAACACAATTGAAAACCAAGTAAAAACATAACGCAAAATTGACTTTGACTGTACTGTACCATTGCCCAGGAGTAGGAGAGTCAAAGGTGCTCAAAGTGGTGACCCTGGACACGGATATACTGGTTGTTGTTGTTGTGGTCTTCAGTCCTGAGACTAGTTTGATGCAGCTCTATCCTGTGCAAGCTTCTTCATCTCCCAGTACCTACTGCAGCCTACATCCTTCTGAATCTGCTTAGTGTATCCATCTCTTGGCCTCCCTCTACGATTTGCTGCATCAGGTCTCATCAGGTCTCATCATACGACTCATAATTTCGCTTTTGCTTTTTTTTAAGTTTTGCCTACTATTATTAATATTTATTCGCAGTGACGTAATTAGTTTTGTGAGAGATAGCTTTCCCGATCAGATTACACCAATGTCTAAGGCGATACTTAGGTTTTAATAATAAACAATAACTCTACAGAATGCATGTTTACTCTTAACTTCCAGTACAAATAAAAACATTTGTCTGAATCTCTCCAAATATAAGGAAAATTATTGGTATGAAAAATGATGGATAACATCAAGTAATTAGATGTTGTTCTAAATAAAGTAATTTCAGTTCGAATCCTACCTCGGGCATGGATGTGTGTGATAGCCTTAGGTTAGTTAGGTTTAGGTAGTTGTAAGTTCTAGGGGACTGATGACCTCAGAAGTTAAGTCCCATAGTGCTCAGAGACATTTGAACCATTTGAACGCTCCTACGAATGACATAATGTTAAACATGAGTTGTGGTGTTTTGACTATTTTGAATAACAGTACTATGGTAATGCCAATGGCATGTATTTTTACCCTCCATGCTGCCGTCCAGTACCAAATTGGTGAGCCCTTGATGCCACAGAACATGTCCTACCAACCGATCCCTTCTTCTAGTCAAGTTGTGCCACAAACTCCTCTTCTCCCCAATTCTATTCAATACCTCCTCATCAGTTATGTGTGTACTCGCTGAATGAAAGAATTGTTTACTGCTTCCAGTGTTGCCTACTGAAGAGAATTACAAGCAAGCACGATACGTTCCTGCATGTCCTCCGGAGTTGTTGGAATATAGCGATAGACAATGTCTTTAACGCATCCCCAAAGAAAAATGTCCAGAGGATTTAAATCAGGAGACCTAGCAGGCCAAGTAACTGTTCAAAAATGGTACAAATGGCTCTGAGCACTATGGGTCTTAACTGCTGAGGTCATCAGTCCCCTAGAACTTAGAACTACTTAAACCTAACTGACCTAAGGACATCACACACATCCATGCCCGAAGCAGGATTCGAACCTGCGACCGTAGCGGTCGCGCGGTTCCAGACTGTAGCGCCTAGAACCGCTCGGCCACCCCGGCCAGCCAAGTAATTGTTCCTCCTCGACCAATCCATCTGGTAAGATACCTTCGGTTCAGAATACGACGTGCACGCAAGGCATTATGTGCTGGACATCCATCGTGTTAATACCATGTAAGTATTCTGGTTCTTAGCGGCACTTCATCCAGAAGAAGAGGAAGAATTCGTCTGAGGAAATTGGCATATGTTGTGCCGTTTAGACTACCATTGACGAAATAAGGGCCAATAATTGTAGCCTCCTTGTCAAACTTTTTCCTGAGTCTGATTCAGACAAGTACACTTATGAGCAGATTATTACATCTCTGACAGATTACTATGACAGCAAAACTCACGTTGCTGTCGCTCGATTAAAACTCTGTCGAGGTAGCAAAGCGACCACAGTAAAGCTACAAGGAATGGCTTACTGAGCTACATGGTCTTAAAAGAAATTGCAAATTTTACTGTTCATGTGGAAAATCATTTGCTGATGAAATGCTCCGAGACGCAGTTACTCAGAACGTTCAAATGGTTCAAATGTCTCTGAGCACTATGGGACTTAACTTCTGAGGTCATCAGTCCCCTAGAACTTAGAACTACCTAAACCTAACTAACCTAAGGACATCACACACATCCATGCCCGAGGTAGGATTCGAACGTGCGACCGTAGCGGTCGCGCGGTTCCAGACTGTAGTGCCTAGAACCGTTCGGCCACAGCGGCTGGCTTACTCAGAACGTTCCTGATGAAAATGTATGTACTAAAAATCGTAGCACCGGAATCCAACCCTATCAGGTGATCGCAAATTCTCGAATCATGGGAGACTTGTGATTCAGCAGTGGAACCACCTCAATCGGCTGTTCGCATAATGGATTCTCAGTCGAGAATCCTAACGCAACTGGCCACGGCATGTCTCCACATCCCTGTCGATATTGACAAAGCGCCGCGGCAAACAGCTGCCGGCTACCGCGCCCAGCCATGCTCCTGCGGGTCGGCACAGGCATAGGCGTTCTCGTAAACAAGAGACGCCTTCGCACAAGCACGCTACGTTCATCTGCCGGAAATAAACAAAAATGACTCACACAATGCTTTGTCCGCCACGAACATAAGCTTTGTCCTCAAGAAAGACGCTGTATGTTTTTTCCGTAACAAACATCACACACCAAACGTTAACTCTCCATTGACGCTGATGTTCCACGTGTCTAAGTCATCTTGGGTTGTCGTTGGACCACTAACGTGTGTTCCTTGTATTTACCTGTCCTTTGTTTGAGAAGGAACATTCATCGGTAAATAGAACATTGGAGAAGAAGTTCGGCTTGGCGAGGATTTACTGCTGTGTCCACTGACGTAGGTGTACATGGTATGGAACCGGTGTGACTTGTAAGAATACGATGTGCACTGGTTTTAGGAATGCGAATCTCGTGTTCAAGTTGTGGTGTTCTCACATGTGGATTCATAGCAACGGAAGCGAGAACAGTAACTTCGGCAGCTTCGTCTGTGCGAGTGCTACGACGATTGCATTGTCGTGGGTTGAAACTTCCCGTTTCCTGAATCGTCGCAACAAGACGAGAAAACATCTATCGGGAAGGTAGGTTCTTGTCAGGATATCGCTCTCTGTACAGTTCCGCTACCTGCGTAGCATTTCGCCTACCTTCAACAACAACAAAAAAGAAACGTTATGTCGATGCGGTTTGTAGGAAGGTTAGCCTTTACTGCATGCCTACTCTACACAACAGTATTTAAAAGAAAACAGTATTGCAGTTACTGTTCTACTAACTTACATTCCACATAGATGAGTAGCATTTCTACCTCCTCTTCGTTGCTGTACATTCTACTCACACAACTCTTCAACTGACAGTGGTTGACGGAATGACGGGTGTGCATTCTACTTATGTTTACATTTGTCCTCTGTCAACGTCAGCACGTGGATGTGTTCCATTACCCTGAGTACCTGCAGTAAGCGGTGGGAGCGTGAAAGTCAGTGTTGTGTTATGTAATTAATAAAGTTGTGTTTCAGGGAATGGTACACTGTGATACATTTTTGAATAGGTCTTTAGGAGAGGAAATGAATTACCGAATTAAAAATACAGGGTGCCATTTAAAAGAGTCATACAACTGTTAATATCTTTGTAAAAAAACAAAGCTATAACGAAGGCATCCGTGCTGATTGATGTCCCCCTGCCGGCTAAAGAACATTTGCTTCAAACATTTTGTAATTTACATCTGGACAAAGAGTTATTTTGGGGTGGTCAAGATAAATGGGACACCCTGTATATGTCTTTAGCAGCCCTAGGTGGAACACGATAGCAACCTCCCGGCAGAAGAACCTGTAGAGGACGTTCCTGTGAGTCTGATTCAAATGCAACATGGATGTCCGTCCAAGAGTAGCACATTGGAACATTCTCGCAAGTCGACTTTCTCTATGGAGTCTCCTGTGAGCTCAGCAGTTGGTGTGATGTTATGTGGTTGTACACAGTTCAGTTACATTAACGTGACCACCGCCCCATGTTCAACATCAACAGACGGCAGGGGGTACCGCTAGCAGAGGAGGGTATACAAAGTGTGTCGGGGGGACGCGGCAAACACTGCAGCTGTTGTAATGGGAAACAGAGGGATTTATCTGACGTCCGAGGGGGCATGGTTCAAATGGCTCTGAGCACTATGTGGCTTAATATCTGACGTCATCAGACCTCCAGAACTCAGAACTAATTAAACCTAACTAACCTAAGGACATCACACAAATCCATGCCCGAGGCAGGATTCGAACCTGCGACTGTAGCGGTCGCGCGGTTCCAGACTGAAGCGCCTAGAACCGCTCGGCCACAGCGGCCGGCAAAGGGCGTGGTCACCGCCTTTCGAGACAAAGTTGGAAGCATTTCCGAAACGGCTGAGTTTGTAAATTTTTCGTGTAACACCATGTTTAAAGTATACAGAACACGGCAAAATGGCGCTATCGAAAACTGGAGCCGAGACAACTGTAGTGCACCTCGCGCCGTAGATGGCGGCGATGAAAGTCGCCTGTGGAGATGTGAACGGGTGAACAGGCGTGCAACTGTTGAGCATCTGACCGGACAGAGGAACCGAAGAGCTACCAATAGTGTCTCCTCAACGACCGTTCAGCGAATGTTGCATATGGGCCTCCGCAGCAGGCTCTTGTTCATGCACCCACACTGACCGCCGTTCATCGACGACAAAAGTTGGGCCGGCCGCGGTGGTCTAGCGGTTCTAGGCGCGCAGTCCGGTTCAAATGGCTCTGAGCACTATGGGACTCAACTGCTGAGGTCATTAGTCCCCTAGAACTTAGAACTAGTTAAACCTAACTAACCTAAGGACATCACAAACATCCATGCCCGAGGCAGGATTCGAACCTGCGACCGTAGCGGTCTTGCGGTTCCAGACTGCAGCGCCTTTAACCGCACGGCCACTTCGGCCGGCGCGCAGTCCGGAACCGCGCGACTGCTACGGTCGCAGGTTCGAATCCTGCCTCGGGCATGGATGTGTGTGATGTCCTTAGGTTAGTTAGGTTTAAGTAGTTCTAAGTTCTAGGGGACTGATGACCACAGATGTTAAGTCCCATAGTGCTCAGAGCCATTTGAACCATTTTTGAACAAAAGTTGGAATTTGCACGCCAACACAGCAACTGGACGTCCACTGACTGGTGACAGGTTTCTTTTTTCAGATGAATCACGTTTTATGTTCCATCGGACAGATGGGTGTTGGCGTGAAAGGTCTGAAACCAAACACCCTACAACAGTCGTCGGAAGGGGAATGTTTTCGTGGCATTCTCTGGGTGAACTCGTCATTCCGGAAGGCACATTGATCAATACAAGTAAGCATCTGTCCTTGGGGACCATGTCCACCCATATATCAGTTTGTTCTTCCTCGGCATGATGGCACCTACTTGAAATGCCCACTAAACCCGCTGGGCAGAACGGGTGATTAGGATTGTGGAAAGGGCCAAATAAGGTGTAGGTCAGGTTCACTCAAAATTGTAATTTATTGTAATTTAATAACACCTATAAACCAAAAAGGCACATAGCCGAACCCTTAGAACTACGAGTTTCAAAAAGGCAATTAGTTCACGGCTGAAGACCTCCAAACAAGAAATCTTAAAGCAACAAGATAAATCGCAAGTGGTAAAAACATGCAGTTAAAATTGCACATAAAATAATTAACATATACATACACAGCGAGGCTGAGAGCCTCAAGGCAAGGCTGAATAGACAAACATAAACAAGATGATGTACAAACGGCTGAAGGCCCACAATAAAATTTTCAAGATTTTTAAATAAATTACCATAACCTTTCAAAAGCAAGAATTTTTTAAATCATATTATAGTTTAAACAGATAATTAAACAAAGGTGAGAAGGACAGTAAAGAAAATGGCACTCAGAAGCCTCCAGGGAGGTCGGTCCGTGGCTGTCCCCTGGTTGGGTTCCGACGGATCAAGTGTAGTTGGGCTCACCACCTGTCTCACTAAGTGAACGAGGGCAGGCCGACCGACAAAACGACTTGCTTGCCACCAATCGGTACATGAGAACTCAAATACAAAAGTTATGAACGTGATTACCCACAATGAAATAATTATTAGCTGTCAAAACTACACACCATGTTGGACAGCGACAACAGGTGAGGAAAGGAAGCTGCCTGAAATGTGGCCAGGGCAGGTAACCGAAACACTAACGGCCACAAGGCAGAAAATTCCGCTGGTACACTTGAATTTGAAATGCAGTAATACAGTTAAGTTCACCCAAAAGAAACAGTGCCTGAATTATGTCAGTGGCCAGGGTAGGTAACCAAAACACTAACGGCCACAATGCAGAAAATTCCGCTGGTGCACTTGAATTGCAGTCAACCAATATACACTCCTGGAAATTGAAATAAGAACACCGTGAATTCATTGTCCCAGGAAGGGGAAACTTTATTGACACATTCCTGGGGTCAGATACATCACATGACCACACTGACAGAACCACAGGCACATAGACACAGGCAACAGAGCATGCACAATGTCGGCACTAGTACAGTGTATATCCACCTTTCGCAGCAATGCAGGCTGCTATTCTCCCATGGAGACGATCGTAGAGATGCTGGATGTAGTCCTGTGGAACGGCTTGCCATGCCATTTCCACCTGGCGCCTCAGTTGGACCAGCGTTCGTGCTGGACGTGCAGACCGCATGAGACGACGCTTCAACCAGTCCCAAACATGCTCAATAGGGGACAGATCCGGAGATCTTGCTGGCCAGGGTAGTTGACTTACACCTTCTAGAGCACGTTGGGTGGCACGGAATACATGCGGACGTGCATTGTCCTGTTGGAACAGCAAGTTCCCTTGCCGGTCTAGGAATGGTAGAACGATGGGTTCGATGACGGTTTGGATGTACCGTGCACTATTCAGTGTCCCCTCGACGATCACCAGTGGTGTACGGCCAGTGTAGGAGATCGCTCCCCACACCATGATGCCGGGTGTTGGCCCTGTGTGCCTCGGTCGTATGCAGTCCTGATTGTGGCGCTCACCTGCACGGCGCCAAACACGCATACGACCATCATTGGCACCAAGGCAGAAGCGACTCTCATCGCTGAAGACGACACGTCTCCATTCGTCCCTCCATTCACGCCTGTCGCGACACCACTGGAGGCGGGCGGCACGATGTTGGGGCGTGAGCGGAAGACGGCCTAACGGTGTGCGGGACCGTAGCCCAGCTTCATGGAGACGGTTGCGAATGGTCCTCGCCGATACCCCAGGAGCAACAGTGTCCCTAATTTGCTGGGAAGTGGCGGTGCGGTCCCCTACGGCACTGCGTAGGATCCTACGGTCTTGGCGTGCATCCGTGCGTCGCTGCGGTCCGGTCCCAGGTCGACGGGCACGTGCACCTTCCGCCGACCACTGGCGACAACATCGATGTACTGTGGAGACCTCACGCCCCACATGTTGAGCAATTCGGCGGTACGTCCACCCGGCCTCCCGCATGCCCACTATACGCCCTCGCTCAAAGTCCGTCAACTGCACATAGGGTTCACGTCCACGCTGTCGCGGCATGCTACCAGTGTTAAAGACTGCGATGGAGCTCCGTATGCCACGGCAAACTGGCTGACACTGACGGCGGCGGTGCACAAATGCTGCGCAGCCAGCGCCATTCGACGGCCAACACCGCGGTTCCTGGTGTGTCCGCTGTGCCGTGCGTGTGATCATTGCTTGTACAGCCCTCTCGCAGTGTCCGGAGCAAGTATGGTGGGTCTGACACACCGGTGTCAATGTGTTCTTTTTTCCATTTCCAGGAGTGTATTTAATTGTACCGCATTGCGGTTAAATTTCGGCAGTAGAAACACTCAGTGTTGCTCACAGCGAACCTCCGAAACGAACCACAGAACATGAATGGATGTGGCTTGGGTAGTTGAAATCACTACTCAACTTTGACATCCTGTGTCTGTGAACCACGAAGCTCGTAGCGATCGGACAGCTCCACACATGCTCCGACACTGCGCAGGGACCGCCAGCGGACCCAGGCGACTGCACCGCGCTGAGATAACGTCCGTCGTCTGCAGCAACAGACCGACTCCTCTCAGAATGCCGACATGTAAAATAGTCGTCAGTGGGAATAACGCCAACTACACACACAACTTAATAACACTTGCACGAAGACCTGAACGGTACCCAACAGTAACTAAGCATGCACGAAGACAAATCGGTAGTCGATTCACACACACACAGCTGACTCATGAACGATCGGCGAGCCAAAACACTTCGTCAAGTAGGACGACCGACCGACGATCCACCAAGACCGTGGCCCGGATCAAGAGATGCGTGGCGGCAATGGTCGGGCGAGCCATGTCGACCCAGACCTCACTGCTCCAACCCAACTTCACTAGTGCCACATTGCAACTCCCTGACTGGCAGGTCTGGACTGCACTCCAGACGCGTTCCAACTGACTGGCCGCCCGAACTCGCGACCCTAACTCGCTTACGACCGACGACGTCCAGGAAGTAATAGCAGCCGAGCAAAGATACTAGGAGAGGGGATATATCGATACGTGCTGCTAACGCCGCTCAGGGTCAGGCAAAGTAGCAACTCAGTGGCAGTAGTAATTTAAATTAACGTAGTGAGGTGGAAGTACGTCGAAAACGGGGTGTAAAATACATGACGGCAGTAACACGGACCACGCATGGCTCAATACTCTCTGGACAATGCAGTGTGTCACACACCTCGCAGTGTACATGCGTGGTCCGAAGGGCACCTGGATGAGTTTACTGTACTCCCACGGCCAAAAAACGCCCCGAATTTAAACCCAATCGATAAACTGTGGCCGGCCGGAGTGACCGTGCGGTTCTGGGCGCTACAGTCTGGAACCGAGCGACCGCTACGGTCGCAGGTTCGAATCCTGCCTCGGGCATGGATGTGTGTGATGTCCTTAGGTTAGTTAGGTTTAATTAGTTCTAAGTTCTAGGCGACTGATGACCTCAGAAGTAAAGTCGCATAGTGCTCAGAGCCATTTGAACCATTTGATAAACTGTGGAACCACCTCAATCGGCTGTTCGCATAATGGATTCTCAGTCGAGAATCCTAACGCAACTGGCCACGGCATGTCTCCACATCTCTGTCGGTATCTTCTAGAACCTCACTGACAATCTTCCTGCACGTCTCGCTGCGGACCGCACTGCAAAAGTTGGTTATACAGACTTTATAGAGGTGGTCACACCAATGTGACTGGACAGTGTAAGGCAGTAGTGATGAATTTTTTGATGATAATGAAAAGCATCAGCCAATTGTCTGGCTGACTTGTTTCATGAGGTACTAATTTCCGGAACTCTGAAGTAAATAATGAATGTGGTAACTTCAAACAGTAACAGAAATAACCGAAAAAGACAAGTGATTAGCATCCCTCATATCCCATTATCTTTTAGCAATTAGATACGTTCATTGTAGAGACAATGAATGAGCAATTTTTATTTTTACTAAAGAAATATAACGTCCAGCAGGTAGCCAATTTTTTCTAGCAAGAAGGCCTCCAGAATGAAGTCGCCTGTCACGCCACGACGGAAGCGTCGTTGTTGGTAGGCAATCACGAGGGTGCCTTGTCGGTTATGTCTCGAATTTACTGGGCACTCACCTCTGACGCCCTGGATAGCGACGGCTCGGTGCCACAACTGGCAGTTGCCTTTTTAGGTGTGCTTCTCTTGCTTACGGGAGCTAGTTGCCGATTACATTTTAAATTTTCTGGTCAGACGGACGCCGCGGCAGTGAGATGTCTTGCCTGTCAGTTACCAGTATGCCCCCATTTTTTCTTTGTAGAGTCGCTTGATCGATTATTTCGAATTTCTCTGGGGGGGGGGGGGAGGGGGGAGTGGACATAACTGCGACGATGGTATCCTCTCTTGCTCTCTTGTCACCCAGTTACAACAAGCCACGAGCTTCGATTGGCCGATGCTATCCGAAGAGCACGATTTTGTCACGAGGAAACCAGAAGGAGAGATAAGAAAGTTTTTGGTCACTCTGGCGCTAGACTTCGACTCTGGAGGTTGGTTCGGTACGGCTGCTCTGCTTGCACGGTTGAGTTGAACCGAAAACGGAAAGGACGTAGTTTCAGTCAAGCAACATCTGATTTTAGGGTCCTCTTGGTGACTTTTTATTTGTTTCATACCGCATTCGGCTGGTCCCGGCGGAGGTTCGAGTCCTCCCTCGGACATGGGTGTGTGTGTTTGTCCTTAGGATAATTTAGGTTAAATACTGTATAAGCTTAGGGACTGATGACCTTAGCAGTTAAGTCCCATAAGATTTCACACACATTTGATTTGAACATACCGCATTAACGATATTCTTACTTCTGTCGATTCGCGAATGAACTTTATCTTAGTGATTCTTTGTGTACATGGTTTCACGCGATTGCTCGTTACCGCGTTAGTACATATCACTGATTCTTTTGCATGCCGGATTAACACCCCCCACCCCCGCCCCCTCTCTCAGCATGTATAAGAATTTCTGCAGTATCGGTGAATGTAGATTCCAGAGTAATCCCTGGAGACAACACTTTTCGTTTCTTTTCCCCAGAACCTAGCGACTCACTCACAAGTGTCGAAAAAATGATCAGTATAACTTAATACTTTGCCATGTATATTGATGATTTGTATACATTTTACTTATATTCAGTTTCCCATGTCTGCAGTCACAGGCGGCTCACAACCGGTCGCAGGCTTCAAGTCCGTTGCGGGCAGAGCAGCTACAGCTTTTTCTTAGTACTTCTTCTTCTCTGTTAATAGACAGCATGACATGTTACATACCACAGAAAGATGAGAAATGTATCTATTTAGTGGTGTATAAAACACTCGATTTCTTTCGCTGTTTTGCGAGTTATAAGCAATCGTTTTCAGCTTTTGTTAGGTTTATCTCTCCCCCCCCCCCTCCCCCCGACCCACAATCCCATCATGAAAATGTTGTTGTGGTCTTCAGTCCTGAGACTGGTTTGATGCAGCTCTCCATGTTACTCTATACTGTGCAAGCTTCTTCATCTCCCAGTACTTACTGCAATGCTGATTTTCGTAAATTTAAATAGTAATTATAAGATGAACTACGGAGAAAATATTAGTAAGTCAGTGAGTTAAAGTGGCCAATGACTGGACTGTTTATTCTGTAGCTAGACAATACGTGCTACTACCACGTTTTTGCAACGCTGACAGCTATTACTCATTTAGGAATGGCCCTTTTTTGTTTTAATCCGTTGGCGAAACTACGAATCTGAACAACTGGGGGGCGCTCTGACTGTCGGAAAGTCCAGGCGGCATCAAGCATTAAATCGATAAGTTACGTCGAGGCTCACGAACACCTTGGAGCCGGCCGCGGTGGTCTAGCGGTTCTGGCGCTGCAGTCCGGAACCGCGGGACTGCTACGGTCGCAGGTTCGAATCCTGCCTCGGGCATGGGTGTGTGTGATGTCCTTAGGTTAGTTAGGTTTAAGTAGTTCTAAGTTCTAGGGGACTTATGACCTAAGATGTTGAGTCCCATAGTGCTCAGAGCCATTTTAACACCTTGGAATAAACGTAACTGGTTTTTCACCTGTATGAAAGCGTGGCACAGTTTTGCCAAACGTCCTAGATTCTTCTGGCGCTGCCCGCAATTTCCTCTGTAAGAGTTAGATATTCACATTGTTGTTACAAATGGATGTGCTGCATGTCAAGCAGGAGAACCTCAGTTTGTAGCAAAGTTGGTGGGGCGATACATGTAGAGAAGCTAGGGTTTTCCTCTTCATGAAGTTAGCATGTTTCCCTGAAAATGGAAACTCTCCAGTTCTTAGTATCATGTTGAAGATTCCCACCCAGTGGGCAGCGTTTATAGCAGACATCTGAGGTACTGATTTGTTGGAAGATCTGAACCTCTTGCATTTCTGACTTTCAATCCCTGTAGGACGCAGATCACCTGTCTTCTGTTATAGGTAAAATGTCGTGTTCCTCTCTTTCTTCGAGGAACTTGGGACGTGAGCGTGACGGGAAATAACTTTCGTGACCCTGAGACCAGCAGCCGGGCCGAAACACTCTAACTTGCAGACGACAACGTAGTCGCCAACATCTCCCACTATCGTGTCGCTTCTGCAGCTACGTACGAAGCAGTCTGCATTAAAGTGAACAACTCCATAGGTCGACATATTTTTTGACACTACATCTTAGTCAAATAAGTATTGTAACCTACCAGCCGCATGGTGGAGCAGCGACATCTGTGGTTAACCGGCGTAAACTGATTTTATTTACTAATGCCCTATACACTTGGCATTTCGCGTTGAGTGTGCTGGGAGTGTATGTGAGTGACCTCCGTCTCGCACGTAAATTATTCCCGCAAGGCAGGCAGCATATAAGCACACGAGACAAGAAATTAGGCACCAGCAGAAAAATCAGGCTAATATAGTATATTGCTGCCTCTAACCATGACAATGGCATCGATTTAGCGATGCAAAGGGTCCACAAGTTTCTTCAGGCACGACAAAATCAGCTGAAGTCACTCAATATAGATCTCGTAAAGAGGCCAAACTGCGGGGGATTTTTGTGGTATCGATTGCTACAATACCACAGCGTAGGTGCCCGTTCTTAGGTTGGCACTACGAGAACGGACGATCTACACCGACGACAGCGCCCCCTAGCCGACGCTGTGCAGCTCTACGAGCTAGCTAGAAAGAGTGCAGTGAATGACTCTATGATAGGTAGGGACTGTCTGATGATGTGATAGAACACGAGATGAGAGTAGATATAGAAGATATACAGGATCCACTATTAGAGTTAGAGTTTAACAGAGCTCTGGAAGACTTGAGATCTAATAAGGCAGAAGTTGTAAATAACAATCCTTGGAATACCGTAAAGCTATTAGGGGAAGTGGAAATCCAAATGACTATTCCAGCTGGTTTGTAGACTCTGCGGAGACAGGTGATATACAGTAAGACTTCCGTAAAAATATCGACACAGTCACAAGGATAACAAGGGCAGGTAAGTGTGAAAACTATGGTACAATCACTATATTCAACTATTCATCTCAAGACAACCAGCAATTGCGCTGACAGTTAACATTATTCTCATTTGTTGTTCAGTCTCGTTTGCACATTTTTAATTACATGGCAAGTTTAGAGCCCTCTGGAACATCTTTAGATCTAAACCAAAGTAAAACTAAATATGTACCATGTAATATTTTACATAACTAGAAAAAAGAATTGTATTGCAACCCATCTTGTCAGTTCAGAACTTCATGCCAGAATAGTGCATTTTGCAATTACGTTCAGTGTCTTAAACATGAGTCTGGTGGAGGTAGGAGAAAAGAGAGGGGGAAAGAAGAAAAAAGAGGGGGGGGGGAGAGGAGGAATGGGAAAATGGAATGAGTGTGAGTTAAAATATTAATAGTGTAAAACAAATGAGCATGTAAAGAAAATGGCATAAAATAGTAAAATTATAAAATGTAAAACTCTTACAACAGTTTTACATACCTACTGGTCTAATCTTTTAGTATCTTAACAGAAGATTTTTTACATAATTGACGTTTTTCAATTTTAGTATAAGGTCCTCTCTTGTTAAACCCATAGCGTCCCTGGCAGATGGTGTCCTGTACATCGTGAATATGTACATGTTGTAAATCGTTCTGTAGAAATCAGCAATATATTTAATCTCTCATGTGTATGTTGCTACAAAAGTGTTGATGTAGATATCAGATTGTGTGCAGTAACAGAAGTGTGGGCTCACATTTCGTGTTTGGCGAGCTTAGGCACGATAAATAATGCCTGTGACTGTGGCATGGAAACATGTGACCTTCGAGAAACTGCCGTTACGAAGTTTTCTCTTGCAGTAGAAGAAAATACTGCCGATGCGCTTCAACAGGAACTTACTGCAGCAAAAAGATTTGTTAGCAACTTGGAGACAGTCGTAAAAATCTCCACTCGCCCAGTTCAACAAGAGCAGACGGCCGGGACACTTCGCTTCAGTTCGCTTCCTATAGAGACTTTGCACTACTTACGACGGGTCTAAGGCTTCGCACCTACGTGCTCATCTGTACAAAGTTACGTATGCCTCTGTATATATTCATGCACCAGTAAACCCCTTTTACTTACTAGCAGTACCAACGTGTTTTACCTCACCTGCTCCTACTCGCTTCCTTTATTCGGCCAACCTTTAAGTTTTCATAAGCAGATACACGCGCCGCCTTCCAGGCGGGATACAAAAATGTTGACTGCCATCTTTCACGCGTTGTACCATATAGTCCTAAACGCTTTGTATAAGGATTAAGATGGACTGATTTAGCGAGCTAATCGAGGTGCTATAGGATCTGAGCTGTCATCAGACCAGGAGCATACGTATGAACCCTACGAATACAGCTGTTGTAATCTTGGACGACTAAATACTACTCAGTATACTAACGATGAAGATGTACAATAAAGGGCCCCTCTTAGTAACTAAGAATAAGCATCCAGGTTAATGTTCAAAAGGATCTGAACCAGTGGGACCCAAGTCATGGTACAAAAGTACTTTCAAAACATCACATTCTGAACTATACGCTAGAAAAACTGCAGGTTAAAGGCCTCATTGGGGCACTCCATGCCTTACATCATCTGAAAAGAGGAAGAAACACGACCCGTCGGATCGCACCCTACGCCGCCCCTAAGTTACCGTCCAGTCTCTGGGTTGTTTTGCCCAATGAGGATGCAGCTTCATGCACCACTGTGAGCAATGGCTCTTTGCACAGCACCCGACTCCAAATATGTCCATTTCATGCAGTTCCCTTAGCACTCTTTGCTCGGAACCTGGTTGAGATGGAGTTGCATTCACTAAGAGCAGCAACTTCTGTCGAGTTTGAAACCGATTCATCCACAAAGAGTAGCACTCCTCTCCAGTCCCTATTGACTGGGTTCTTTACACGACCACTGCTCTTACGTCGTGTTACACGACTGCATGCGACACCATTCCTTGTAGATACGTTGGACAGTTCGCGTTGATACACCGGCAAACTGGGCAATTGCATTCACATTGTTGCCATAGACATATCCAAACGCGGTTGCACATTTCTACCATTTCGTCACGTCTCCACACAGATCCATCTGAAGGCGCTGATTCCACACAATCGACTGGTACATATGCATCACCTTATTGCCATGAGTTATGTCCGTGGTGGAGGGTGATATAAACACCAAGCACAGCGCCCCAAAGCGACCAATGTGTTATTTTCAGAGGATGACTAATATTTTGTCCGTTCAGCTCAGTACAACAATGCATCTGTGTTTCTACAAAAGCAGAGGTGATACTAGGAGGTAACTACTTCTTAAATGATTTTATATAATTTGAAGTGCAATATGATTGTTCGCAATTACAAAATACTACTGTATCATGCTACTGTGAGCAGTATTGTTTGCTAAGGTTGCTACTGAACTGAAACCGTCAAGACGGGCAACTTCTAGCGAGTTATCTGCTGCCAAAATATTCCGCGTAAAATTCTGCGTTTGGACTATAAAACTTTAAAAACGTTTTTATCTGAAATACATGGTTAATTAGGCATTATGATCGCAAATCATTGCTACGGTCACGGAGAACAAATGAGCGAGAGACACAACAGACTCTTCGTCCACCTTCCGAGTGCGGCAGACCTTCGAGGACACCGTAGCAATATTTCATCGAAGGACCTTACACAAAACCCAAATAAATTCTGGCCTTATATATAGGCTGTCAGTGTCTCCAATGTTAGTTCCTTAGCACTCATGCGTGACACAGGTACCGAAACCGATGGTAGGAAAGCAAAGGCAGAAACTCTGAACTCTAGAATGAAATTTTCACTCTACAGCGGAGTGTGCGCTGATATGAAACTTCCTGGCAGATTAAAACTGTGTGCCGGACCGAGACTCGAACTCGAGTTCGAGTCTCGGTCCGTCACACAGTTTTAATCTGCCAGGAAGTTTCACTCCGAACTCTGTTTACAAATTCCCTTGTAAGAAGTCCATGACTAAGGAATTTGTTACTAGCGCACTCGAGCAGATGTAATTTCGACGGATTGCTCACGCGCTGCCTGCGATATGTAAGCTACAATAGAATCGCAAACCAGAGAGCACTGTGGGCAGTAGCAGTAGTTGTAGTAGCTCGCAGTCGGGCGGTTGGCCCGGTCGTGGAGGGCGATGGCGGTGCCTGAGCGATGTAGTATAAGGTAAAAGCAGCCGCGCATATGTAATTTGTAACAAATGATTTTGTACTATTGTTAAATCAAGTCTCATGTAAATGTTTTTTTAATCTTATAATAATAATCTTATAAAGATAACTTTTGACAATCATTCATCAGAATTTAAAGATTTTACTAATTTCTCCTATCCATGGTCATCCCTATTATAGTAAAGAAAAATCAGTTGTTTCTTTCTATACATAACAAGTCTAGAGGCCAGCATTGCACTGGTCTGTGCCAGACAAATTTCTTATAGGAGCAGATGTATACGCGTTATCCGGCGACTTCATTGAGGTAAGAATTTTCAATTTGTTCAGAATGATCTTTCAGAGCCATGACGCAGCATTGCTGACGTCCAAAATTTACCAGTTTAAATTCACAGTGAGTTAATTATTGAAAGGTTATTTATGAGTCCCATTTTTATTGGGAGGTTAGTCACTTTTTATTATTGGGAGGTTAAGGAGATAATTAAACTGTTGGGAGGTTACACCCTTTACAAAGGAAAATCCAGGAGTACTGTTCCAGTTTAATTAATGCATCACTGCAAAGATGATTGAGATAGATATTAATGTCAGTGCCGTTGAGAAACACCTGAAATCGCTAAAACTGAACATAGTTCCAGGATGCTGTCAGTTCTACACAGAATTCGCAGCACCTGAAATCCTGAAAGCCATGGGTCAAGGAATTCAGGTAGATGCTGTGTTCCTTCACTTCCAAAAAATGACGCAGAATGTAATCTTGGTTAGAAGGTCACGACGGATCTAAAAATACAGGAGCTGGAGAAAATGTGGAAACACTGCGAGAAACGCATGTTGAAACATAAATGAAGATGGCCAAAGGCGCTACTCTGTTTTACCACGAACGGCACCTGTTCAATGTCCTGAGCACATGACAAATGTCAGTCGCGGTCAGAATAGTGTTCTGTGTAACTTTGAGTGCGTTATGTCAGAACTAAGTGAGTTAGAACGTGAGCAAATAGTTGGTGCTCGTATGGTGCGTGCTTCCGTAACCGAGGTAGCTGAAGTGTTTGGTATTTCAAGAGGCACTGTATCGAACATTTATATCCCACACAGAGAAAGAGGAAAACATCATCCGCCAAGTCACGGCACGGACGAAAGTGTGTGCTGAGTGATTGAGATAAATCGTTTTTGAAGACAACTGTGATGAAAAATAGAAGGACGACAATTGTGAGCGTCACTGCAGAACTGAATGTCGCACTCGCGAACCCTATTAACACCAAAACAACACGAAGGGAGCATCATAAGCAGAGAACTACAGACCGAGCTGGAATTCCAAAACCACTCATCAATGACGCAAATGCCAGTAACAGGACATCGTGTGGCACCAAACCTATGACATAATGACTGTGGAGCAGTGGAAGAAAGTCATTTGGTCGGATGAGTCTTGTTGCACAGTTTCCAACTTCTGGCCAAGCTTATGTCCCAAGAGTTAAAACTTGATGAATTGAGCTCCCATATCGTGGTATACCATGGGCCCCATGATTACTCCACAGGGTCGCATTACTGTCAACGATTATGTGACCACCTTCGCTGATCAGGTCATCCCATGGTACAATCTTTGTTTCCCAGTGGAGACGCTGTGTCCCAAGAAGACCGGCCCCCTATCGAAGCAGCTCGCAATAGAGTGTGTTTGAAAAAGAACTCCCTAGTTTTAATGTGTCCTCGAATCTGTACAGAGTGACATACACTATTCTAGTTTGTGGTGTTAGATTCATCAACTCCCCAAGTTTGGCTCCCCTGCAGTTGGCAGGCCTGCTTGACCTTGACACAGCGCTAGTGCTGTTTTCTTCCTCTGTTCTCTAAGTTCAGTCCAGGTGTGCGTGCAGTGCAGTGCGGAGCAATTCAGCAACCATGTGTACTCCACTACATAAAGCGGAGTGTGTTATTTGGCTTGTGAAAACTGAGTCTGTTATAACAGTGCACATGAAGTTATTCAGCATCAACGTGACTCTCCCAAAGGTAATGTCTGGTGCGGTTTGACGGAAGATCATGTGATCGGTCCTTCCATTTTTGCAAAAAAAACAATAAATGAGGACGTTTACTGTGACATATTGACAGAGTACGTCTTTCCTCAAATGGACGATATTGAGGCGGAAGAGGGGCTTGTGTTTTTCCCACAAAATGGCGCCCCACCTCATTAGAGTAAGCATGTGCGTGCGGCTCTTGCCACTAGCTTTCCAGGAAGGTGGATAGGCAGGGATGGCCCAATACCTTGGCCACCACGAAGCCCAGACTTAACCCGAGTGGACTGTTTCTTTTGGGGCCACATAAAAAATGTTGTGTACAGTGAAAAGATCAGAGACATCAATCATTTACGCGAAAGAATCGTCACGACAGTTTGGACAGTTACACCTGAAACGCTGGTGAATACCTGGCGATAATTAGAATGTCGTCTCGACGTGTGCGGGGCTTCAAATGAATCCCACGTTGAAGTCTACCACCGCTATTAAAACTTGAAGGAATTCTCTGTCATGATATGTACTCACTGATGTAATTTATCGTTAATTTCCCCATTAAATTTATACTTTTTCAAACACCCTGTATTATTGACACTTTGTAGTCTGCTTTGGAGAGAAGGGTACATGACACTATCACCTCCATCACAGTTGCCTGAACTTGACATTATTTTGCAGGAAGAGTGGTGTAATATTCCCTCGAAAACGATACAGGGCCTTTATTTATCCATTGCAAGATGACGTGGAGCTGTTGTGAATGCCAACGGTTTTCTTGCTCCGTATTATATATGGTAATGTGTTGTGTTTTTCGTGTTTCCATATTTTCGTTCACCCTGTATAACTTCAGGTGTTTGGCAGGGAACTGCGTTGGGACCACTGCTAGTCATGTTGTACATTAACGGTCTGGCAGAGAATACTAACCGGTGACAGACTTCAATTTGTTGGTAGCATAAATACACTTCTGCAAAATATCCTAGATCAACACCAAATACGACTGTAAGGGGATACTGAACGTGTACATGGAATGGCTGCAAGTATTGTCACTGGTATGCTTGACCGATGAGAGGACGTCAAAGAAATGCTGAAGAAACTGATTTGACAGACGCCTGAAGATACATGTAAACTATATTGCGAAAGCCAACTTACAAAGTTTAAAAAACGGCCTTCAAGTGAGGAATATAGGAATATACACACATCAAAAAAAGTTAAGCACCACGTCGCTTCCAAGAGTTCCAGAACCTGTACAGAAAATTGGAACAGAGATAGACATAAACATCATTTCCGCTCTTTTTATTGAGCATGAAAACCACACATTCCATGTTGTACCACCATACAGCGAGACCTTCAGAGGTGGTGGTCCAGATTGCTGTACACACCGGTACCTCTAATACCCAGTAGCACGTCCTCTTACATTGATGCATGCCTGTATTCGTCGAGGCACACTATCCACAAGTTCATCAAGGCACTGTTGGTCCAGATTGTCCCACTCCTCAATGGAGATTCGGTGCAGATCCCTCGGAGTGGTTGGTGAGTCACGTCGTCCATAAACAGCCCTTTTCAATCTACCCCAGGGATGTTCGATAGGCTTCATGTCTGGAGAACATGCTGACCACTCTAGTCGAGCGATGTCTTTATCCTGAAGGAAATCATTCACAAGATGTGCACGATGGGGACGCGAATTATCGTCCATGAAGACGAATGCCTCGGCAATATGCTGACGATATGATTGCACTATTGGTCGGAGGATGGCATACAAGTATCGTACAGCCGTTACAGCGTCTTCCATGAACACCAGCGGCGTATGTCGGCCCCACATAATGCCACCCCAAAACAGCAGCAAATCTCCACCTTGCTGCTCAAATGGTTCAAATGGCCCTAAGCACTATGGGGCTTAACATCTAAGGTCATCAGTCCCCTAAACTTAGAACAACTTAAACCTAACTAATCTAATGACATCACACACACATCCATGCCCGAGGCAGGATTCGAACCTGCGACCACCGTAGCGGTCGCGCGGTTCCAGACTGAAGCGCCTAGAACCGCTCGGCCATTTCGGCCGGCAATAACTGGTTCAATAGGAAGTACCCACTGCCATGTTTAGCACAGTGGTTTGCAGAGTGAGGATGTAGATGACCACGGCAGCTAACTGTCCGCAAGCTTGCTGATATTAGGAAGATGAGAGGCACCTGCTGCAAGCAACATAATTATGAAAGCTGGGATGCTGTGTGGCCCTTTGTGGCAGACAAGACACTGGAAATTTAACGTCACATGACGCTTAATTAAACAATGTGGACTTAAGTTCTTTCCTGCGGTTCCAACAGAGTTGCCAATTGTCCAGATTTTGTGGGGGTCGTCCCTACTTTCTTATACAGTGAGGTGACAAAAGTCTTGGGGTACCTTCTACTTTCGTGTCGGATCCTTTTTTCCTGTGTAGTGCAGTAACTCACTGTGGCATGGACTCAACAAGTCGTCGGAAGTCCCCTGCGGAAATATTGAGCCATGCTGCCTCTGTAGTCGTCCATAGGTGCGAAAGTGTTGCCGGTGCGGGATTTTATGCACGAACTGACGTCACCATTATGTCCCATAAATGTTCGATGGGATTCATGTCGGTCGATCTGGGTAGCCAACTTATTTGCTCGAATTGTCCAGAATGTTCTTCAAACCAATCGCAAACAATTGTAGTCCAGTGACATGGCGCATTGCCATCCATAAAAATTCCATCGTAGTTTGGAAACACGAAGTCCATGAATGGCTGAATATGATCTCCAGGAAGCCAAACGTAACTATTTCCAGTCAATGATCGGTTCAGTTGGACCAGAGGGTGCAGTCCATTCCATGTAAACGTACTCACAACATTATGGAGCCACCACCAGCTTGCACAGTGCCTTGTTAACAACTTGGATCCTTGGCATCGTGGGATCTGCGTCACACTCGAACATTACCATCAGCTCTCACCACCTGCAACCGGGACTTATCTTACCAAGCCACTGCTTTCCAGTCGTCATAAATCACATATATTTCTGCGGTTATTTCACGGAGTGTTGTTTGTCTGTTAGGACTGACATCTCAACGCAAACGCCGCTGCTCTCGGTCGTTAAGTGAAGGCTGTCGGCTACGGCATTGTCCATGGTGAGAGACAGTGTAGGAAACTTGATATTCCTCGCACACTCGTGACACTGTAGATTTCGGAATATTGAATTCCATAACGATTTCCGAAATGGAATGTCCCATGCGTCTAGCTCCAAATACCATGCCACGCTCAAAATCTGTTAATTCCTGTCGTGCGTCAGAAACTACTTCACTTGGATCTCCTGACTACAAAAGGCAGCCTCTGCTTTCCAGTCGTCATACATCACATAGATGTCTGCGTTATTTCACGGAGTGCTGCTTTGCACTGCACTTTTTTTATACCTTGTGTACGCGATACTACCGCCATCTGTATATTGCATAACGTTAACCCGTGACCCTCAGTGTACTTTCTAGAATTCTGTACGTTAATCGAAAAAAACAGAATCCTTATAAAATTATTTTTTGTTGTCTGTCTGTCTGCCTGACTGCTAAGAACACTTCTTTTTATTAGGAACGGGCAGACGCATCACGTTGAAATTAATGCCCCATACCAAAGTCTACGGTTCCTTCCACTGTAAAAAATTTAAACTTTGAAGGCAACTCGATCAAAATATACCACCATTTATGTCACATATTTTGATGGTCGCAAACTCATTCATTAAAACCTGTAGTGTATTTCCCATTAACCTAGAGTCGTGAAATTTGGCAATAAACAAGGCTTCACGGTACAAGTAAAGGAAAAAATCCGAAAATTGTTCATTTGTAATTATATCACACGAAAAAAAATTTTCATTCTAGAAAATATTAGAATTAGCACAACCGATATCTCGCCAGAATCGATATCGATAACGGGCACAAATCGATATTCTCGACTCCCAGAATGAATGAAGTATACTTAATTACGAGGACTGGAACTTAAATAGTGGCAACCATTTATTCACAACCGAGACAGAAGAGTTACATGTATGCTCCTGTTACCGTACTTCTAAGTAGTCACCAGCGTTGTGTAGAACCCGTTGCCAGCGATGTGGAAGGCATAGTATACCGATAGCAGAGCCTGTTCTATTGATGGTGCGAATGGGGCGGTCTACTGCCTGTCGAATCTCTGTAACAGTTCTGAAGCGAATGCCACGGAGTGGTTCCTTCATCTTCGAAATCAAGTCAAAGTCACAAGGACTTAAGTCCGGCGGGTATGGTGGATGGTACAGTACTTCCCAGTCCCATCAACCGAACGGAGCATCCACAACTTGCGCTGTACGCGCCCGCGCATTGTCGTGCAAAATGAGAGGCGAGTTGCGCAGAAAGTGTCGCCGCTTCTTGCGCAAAGCTTCTCGCAGGTGATGCTCCAAAAACGAACAGTAATACTGTGCATTGACGGTCTGCTATGCAGGAACGTAATGCGTTAGGATAACACCATCACAGTCGTACACGAGAACCACCATAACTTTAGACCGCTCCATTCGCGCCATCCAAAGAACAGGCTCTGCTAACGGTATATTACGCCTTCCACATCGCTGGCAACGGGTTCTGCATAACGCTAGTGATTACTTTGAAGGAAAGTAACAGGTGCAAACATGTAACTCTTCTGTATCGGATGTGAATAAATAGTTGCCACTATTTAAGTTCCAACCCTAGTAAATTTGTTTATAAATAAATAAATACATCTTCTGCTACCAGACACGATTTTCTTTATTTTACTATTCACACGACGCGTTTCGAGAAATAATTCCCATTTTCAAGTGCGATAATATACTTAAATAAGAATAGTAAAACATAGAAATAAGCACAATTGTAAAATCAGTATAAGTAATTCATGAGCCAAATTGTAAAGATAAATTAACCTCTATACAAAAGCATATCATAATCTGTGGAAGACCTATAATGTTATCTCTGTGAACTACCTATAAGAAGATCTTTGTAACTGTTTTGTTTATATAAGATATTTTCGATGTGTAAAATGTACAAGTTGTGTGTGATGTTAAGTGTGTGTGACTCTCTACACAAATGAACCATTAGAAAATTGTAAGTACAAATTGTTCTCAAACTTTAGCCACTAACCTCACAGAAAGAATTGATACCCAACTAAAAATCGCGTTTCTTATGTATTACAGTAAAAGTCAACAAAATGAAGCAGACTCACACGCACTGACAACATCAAAAGAAATGGCTTAACACACATCATAAAAAACGCACTTGAAAATGGGAATTATTTCTCGAAACGCGTCGTGTGAATAGTAAAATAAAGAAAATCGTGACTGGTAGCAGAAGATTTATTTATTTATAAACAAACCTATTGTATCTACAGTCGCAGGCTTTCAAAAACCATTTATAATGGATCAAATCAGACTAGTAAATTTGTGCGGAATCCTCGGTGAGTGAGTCCTACCCGCATTTATCTGGATTGTTTTACACTGCAGCGCCAAAGAAACTGGTATATGCAAGGGTATACAAATACAGAAATATGTAAACAGGCAGAATACGGCGCTGCGGTCGGCAACGGCTATACAACGTAAGTGTCTGGCGGAGTTGTTGGATCGGTTACTGCTGCTAAAATGGCAGGTTATCGAGACTTAAGTGGGTTTGAACGTGATGTTACAGTCGGCGCACGAGTGATGGCACTCAGCATCTCCGAGGTAGCCATGAAGTGGGGATTTTCGCGTATGATAATTTCACGAGCGTACCGTGAATATCAGGAATCCGGTAAAACATTACATCTCCGACATCGCTGCGGCCGGAAAAAGATCCTGCATGAACGGGACCAACGACGACTGAAGACAATCGTTCAATGTGACAGAAGTGCAACCCTTCCGCAAACTGCTGCAGATTTCAATGCTGGGCCATCAACAAGTGTCAGCGCGCGAACCGTTCAATGAAACATCAACGATGTGGGCTTTCTGAGCCGAAGGCCCGCTCGTGTACTCTTTGATGACTGCACGACACAAAGCTTTACCCCTCGCCTTCGTCCGTCAACACCGACATTGGACTGTTGATGACTGGAAACACGTTGCCTGGTCGGACGAGTTTCGTTTCAAAATTGTACCGAGCGGAAGGACGCGTACCGATGTGGAAACAACCTCATGAATCAATGTCCTGCTTGTCATCAGGCGACTGTTCAAGCTGGCGGAGGCTCTGTAATGGTGTGGGACGTCTGCAGAAGAAGTGATATGGGACCCCTGCGACTAGATACGACTCTGACAGGTGACACGTACGTAAGCATCGTACCCTCGAGCACTGCTTCAGACATTAGTCGAGTCCATGCCACGTCGTGCCGCGGCTCTTTTGCGTGCTCGCGGGTGCCCTACACGATATTAGGCAGGTGCACCAGTTTTTTTGTCTCTTCAGTGTTTATCATACTGAATAAGTTTTAATGTAATATTCTTAAGTTTATCGTCATACTCTTGTTAGCCAAAGCCAATATGTACGAAATACATGAGATCAACAAAACAATACGTTTTTAAGAGTCCGTTGTTTCGCCGTCTCGTTTTCACAACAGTGTTGAAGAGGCAGTTGTATTTATACGAATGACCGAGTGAAGGAGTGCTGCCTTGTTTCCCAATTTTGCTCTTCCGAAAGATCAAAACGGTGATTTTAGGGTTCTCAGAAGTCTGATTCATATTTAAAATGCTGAGTAGATTAAGTGGAAAAACCAATAGCAGTGGAAGTGAGTGTAGCGATAATAGTTATGACAGTCAGAATGAAATCCGAAAGTGAAAAATGTGCTCATTTCGTAATGAACGGTTAGTGGATAAATAGTTGAAATGTTAGTTAGCTGAAGGTAATGATGAAGGGATGGAATAGTGTACAGTATATCCTGCTCCTATTTAACGGTCAGCGAGGATATTAGAGCCACTACAGCAGGTAAGTCCGTCAGTAAGTGCAAATGGTTCAAATGGCTCTGAGCACTATGCGACTTAACTTCTGAGGTCATCAGTTCCCTTGTCTTAGATCTACTTAAACCTAAATAACCTAAGGACATCACACATATCCACGCCCGAGGCAGGATTCGAACCTGCGACCGTAGCGGTCGCTCGGTTCCAGGCTGTAGCGCCTAGAACCTCACGGCCACTCCGGCCGGCCCGTCAGTAAGTTCCCGCCCCAGTACCGTTGATTTTCACCAGTATATAAGATAAACACTGTTAACTTCTAAATATTTCAAGTTTAAAGTACGGTACTTGCCGTTTAGTTTCGGTGAGAGGATAAAAACTGACGAACGTTAGAAAGAATTGCACATTTCATACCTTAAGTGATACCTTTTGTTTGAAGTGTCCCAACTTTCGACCTATCAAATGTGACAATCCTAGGTTCGGAGCGAAGCTGGCGATTTAGCTCCGCAAAAGCATCATCAGAATTGTGGATCCACTTCCTCACGGAACTCACAGTATATTGGGGCTGGTACAGAAAACCAGATAATAGAAACACATGTATGTGGTAATAATTTAAGAGAGCAAATTGTCTACGGAGTAAATAATTCTGAGTGGTTCGCCGTTCTTGCTGGCGAATCGACAGACTTTGCAAGGGTTGACCTCTGAACGTAGATTTGGAATTAAATACGATTCGTGAAGGCTTTCCAATGTTTATGCTTGTTACAGACTTAACAGGGCATTGTTTGGAGAAATTAATGTTATCGTATTTCAAAGTAATCGGTGTTACCTTTAAAACACAAATTGCAATACCCACTCTTTAACTCTAGCCTTAGCTAATTCGTATTCTCTGGAGGCCACCAGGAATTACATAGGGCGGTATATGCCTCGAAAACATCTTCAAGACTCCGGATAAACATAATGGCGTTCTGAAACAATGACAGACGATCAGCTCTTTTGGCATTGTGAGAAACAAGGTGAATGTACTAATACGAGGCAATTCTGCGCTTTAAAGAAGTGTTTTCATTCATAGTGCATTCTCTACAACAGTAAGAGAATGTATTAACAAAGAAACTGCTCAAAAAGCACATCAAGTGTCAATGTGCAGTCGCTCATTGTCAGTTCGTTGTTTCTCTTTTCCTACTGGAAAAATCTTCCCGTTCTCTCCGCAGAACACTTCAAAAAGTTAATTGTGATCTTGTTGAAGCATTAGAATACGTTATCAATGTGCCCAATGCCTTAGACGAAATGGTTCAGGATAGTGATACAAAATCAAAAATCTGTTTAGAGAGCCCTAAAAACTCGCAGAAGTCGAAGTAACAATCACAGTACCATGGTCTCTGTTCACAATGAAATATTGATACAACAGTCCTTCTAGCAGCCCAGCTTCTAGTTAGAAATAAGCTCCACGACAGATTTCCGAATCATCACAATTTAATTAAATCCCTTCGGACCAAGATTCCAGGAGCATGCATAAACTGGTGAACCGAAGATGTACTTGAGTCTGTCAAATTTTATCAGTTGATGGTGCTGGAGCCTTCGTCTGCAGTTGAAGAATTTTTTATTAGGAAACAATAAATGCTTCAGGGAAAACCAACTACAAGACCACGTTACACTTTTATGGCGTTAGGGACATTTAGTTAAAAATTATTTCCTAGTATTAAAACTCTGCTCCAAATTCTAGTCACCCACCCAGTTTGAAACGCAACGCCAGAAACGACATTTTCGACTCTAAAACATTTATAAACCCATTTAAGGTACACTACAACTCAAAAGAGACTGAGTAGTCTTGCTCTCGTCTCTGTGCGTTACAATGTTCCAGTTGATCCAGTGGAAGTAGAGAATCGCTTTTCCAAACTGCCACGACGAATAGCTTGCTTGCTAAAGGTGAGTGCCAGTAGCTATTCTGCGTTTGACTGGTTACTTGATGTCTATATAGTTTGGGCTGAAATTAAGTAGTGTAAATTGGGTTCTTATCAACTATAGCAGGTTATTTGGTCGGATGAATCTTATTCTCCACTGCTTCCAACTCCTGACCGTGTTTACGTCTGTAGAGTGAAACATGGCGGGGGTTTGTGCAGCCACATCGTGGCATTCCGTGGGGCCCATTGCCTCTCTGCTACGTCGCATTACTGCCGAGGATTATGTGACCATTTTGGCTGATCAGGTCCATACCATGGTACAATGTTTGTTCCCCAGTTGTGATGGAATGTTCCCAAACGACAGGGGCCCCGTTCACACATCTCACTCCATACAGGACGGGTTTTCTGAGAACGAGGATGAATTGTCACATCTCCCCTGGTCACCTAAGTCATCACATCTCTGTATTAGTGAGCCTCTGTGGTCTATTTTGGAATGAACTTGTCACCATTTTGCAGCAATAGTAGTATACGTTTCCTTTGAAAACCATACAGGACCTGCCTTTATCCATTCCGAGACGAGCGGAAGCTGTTTTGATTGCCAACGGTTTTCCTACACCAGGTAATCATTGTTTGTTGTGTTTTCGGTGTTTCTGTATTTCCTGAACATCTTCAAGCCGAATATTCTGCCAACACTCCTGTCTTTCAAGATGACAACAGCCTCAAGTGGCCCGGTAAATCAGGCGAACTTAACCTCACACAAGAGGTGGGAGTATCTGGAACAGCGAGTGAAAGGCAGCAGTCAGCATCGCCACAATTTGATCTCTCTGCAGGATTTCGTCATGAATCAATGGCCTCAGCTAGGCATTATAAACCTGAGGAAACTTGTGGACTCACTTTCTCACAGAACTGAGATGATGTTATACAGCACTAGTGTGACGTCTCCTTAAGGTGACTACTTTTTTTTTGAAGGGTTATTCCTTGCACCACCCCCCCCCTCCCCTCCATGAACCACGGACATTGCCGTTGGTGGGGAGGCTTGCGTGCCTCAGCGATACAGATGGACGTACCGAAGGTGCAACCACAACGGAGGGGTAGCTGTTGAGAGGCCAGACAAACGTGTGGTTCCTGAAGAGGGGCAGCAGCCTTTTCAGTAGTTGCAGGGGCAACAGTCTGGATGATTGACTGATCTGGCCTTGTAACATTAACCAAAACGGCCTTGCTGTACTGGTACTGCGAACGGCTGAAAGCAAGGGGAAACTACAGCCGTAAATTTTCCCGAGGGCATGCAGCTTTACTGTATGGTTAAATGATGATGGCGTCCTCTTGGGTAAAATATTCCGGAGGTAAAATAGTCCCCCATTCAGATCTCCGGGCGGGGACTACTCAGGAGGACGTCGTTATTAGGAGAAAGAAAACTGGCGTTCTACGGATCGGAGCATGGAATGTCAGATCCCTTAATCGAGCAGATAGAAAATTTAAAAAGGGAAATGGATAGGTTAAAGTTAGATATAGTGGGAATTAGTGAAGTTCGGTGGCAGGAGGAACAAGACTTTTGGTCAGGCGAATACTGGGTTATAAATACAAAATCAAATAGGGGTAGTGCAGGAGTAGGTTTAATAATAAATAAAAAAATAGGAGTGCGGATAAGCTACTACAAACAGCATAGTGAACGCATTATTGTGGCCAAGATAGACACGAAGCCCAACCTACTACAGTAGTGCAAGTTTATATGCCAACTAGCTCTGCAGATGAAGAAATTGATGAAATGTATGATGAGATAAAAGAAATTATTCTGATAGTGAAGGGAGATGAAAATTTAATAGTCATGGGTGACTGGAATTCGAGAGTACGGAAAGGGAGAGAAGGAAACGTAGTAGGTGAATATGGATTGGGGTTAAGAAATGAAAGAGCAAGCCGTCTGGTAGAAATTTTGCACAGAGCATAACTTAATCATAGCTAACACTTGGTTCAAGAATCATAAAAGAAGGTTGTATACCTGGAAGAATCCTGGAGATACTAATAGGTATCAGATAGATTATATAATGGTAAGACAGAGATTTAGGAACCAGGTTTTAAATTGTAAGACATTTCCAGGGGCAGATGTGGATTCTGACCACAATCTATTGGTTATGAACTGCAGATTGAAACTGAAGAAACTGCAAAAAGGTGGGGATTTAAGGAGATGGGACCTGGATAAACTGAAAGAACCAGAGGTTGTACAGAGTTTCAGGGAGAGCATAAGGGAACAATTGACAGGAACTGGGGAAAGAAGGACAGTAGAAGAAAAATGGGTAGCTTTGAGGAATGAAATAGTGAAGGCACCAGAGGATCAAGTAGGTAAAAAGACGAGGGCTAGTAGAAATCCTTGCATTACAGAAGAGATACTGAATTTAATTGATGAAAGGAGAAAATACAAAAATGCAGTAAGTGAAGCAGGCAGAAAGGAATACAAACGTCTCAAAAATGAGATCGAAAGGAAGTGCAAAATGGCTAAACAGGGATGGCTAGAGGACAAATGTAAGGATGTAGAGGCTTATCTCACTAGGAACAAGATAGATACTGCCTACAGGAAAATTAAAGAGACCTTTGGAGAAAAGAGAACCACTTGTATGAATATCAAGAGCTCAGATGAAAACCCAGTTCTAAGCAAATAAGGGAAAGCAGAAAGGTGGAAGGAGGACATAGAGGGTCTATACAATGGCGATGTACTTGAGGACAGTATTATGGAAATGGAAGAGGATGTAGACGAAGATGAAATGGGAGATATGATACTACGTGAAGAGTTTGACAGAGCACTGAAAGACCTGAGTCGAAACAAGGCCCCGGGAGTAGACAGCATTCCATTAGAACTACTGACGGCCTTGGGAGAGCCAGTCCTGACAAAACTCTACCATCTGGTGAGCAAGATGTATGAGACAGGCGAAATACCCTCAGACATCAAGAAGAATATAATAATTCCAATCCCAAAGAAAGCAGGTGTTGACAGATGTGAAAATTACCGAACTATCAGTTTAATAAGTCACAGCTGCAAAATACTAACACAAATTCTTTACAGACGAATGGAAAAACTGGTAGAAGCCGACCTCGGGGAAGATCAGTTTGGATTCCGTAGAAATATTGGAACACATGAGGCCATACTGACCTTATGACTTATCTTAGAAGAAAGATTAAGGAAATGCAAACCTACGTTTCTAGCATTTGTAGACTTAGAGAAATCTTTTGACAATGTTGACTGGAATACTATCTTTCAAATTCTAAAGGTGGCAGGGGTAAAATACAGGGAACGGAAGGCTATTTACAATTGGTACAGAAACCAGATGGCAGTTATAAGAGTCGAGGGGCATGAAAGGGAAGCAGTGGTTGGGAAGGGAGTGAGACAGGATTGTAGGTTATCCCCGATTTTATTCAATCTGTATATTGAGCAAGCAGTAAAGGAAACAAAATAAAAATTCGGAGTAGGTATTAAAATCCATAAAGAAGAAATAAAAACTTTGAGGTTCGCCGATGACATTGTAATTCTGTCAGAGACAGCAAAGGACTTGGAAGAGTAGTTGAACGGAAATGGACAGTGTCTTGAAAGGAGGATATAAGATGAACATCAACAAAAGCAAAACGAGGATAATGGAATGTAGTCGAATTAAGTCGGGTGATGCTGAGGGAATTACATTAGGAAATGAGACACCTAAAGTAGTAAAGGAGTTTTGCTATGTGGAGGGCAAAATAACTGATGATCGTCAAAGTAGAGAAGATATAAAATGTAGACTGGCAATGGCAACGAAAGCGTTTCTGAAGAAGAGAAATTTGTTAACATCGAGTATAGATTTAAGTGTCAGGAAGTCGTTTCTGAAAGTATTTGAATGGAGTGTAGCCATGTATGGAAGTGAAACGTGGACGATAAATAGTTTGTACAAGAATAGAACAGAAACTTTCGAAATGTGGTGCTACACAAGAATGCTGAAGATTAGATGGGTAGATCACATAACTAATGAGGAGGTATTGAATAGAATTGGGGAGAAGAGGACTGAAGAGGACTGAAGACCACAACAACAACAAACATTCCTTGCACACTAGCCATACAAAATTTTCTGTAACAATATTTTATCCTGCCGATACAATACAGATGTCAAGTAATGGCAGTTTGGCAACAACGTAATGACGTTAAGTCTACACTAAATCCCTTTATTTCTCTTACCTAAATTTTCACGCGTTAAAACTTGCTTGCGATGTAACGTAGTATGTAGGCTGCAAACTATACCTGTTTACTACGTGCCACAGTGGTGTAGCGGAAGCCGAGACGAACAATTCTATATAGGACACTTGTTGTCGATCAAGCTGTCGAGCTGACCCTCCTTGGTACACAAAACGGGTTAGAACACTGTTGCAGAAACAACGAAACAAACATGCCAAATTTAAACAGACGCAAAATCCCCAGGACCGGCGATCTTTTACAGAAGCTCGAAATTTAGCGCGGACTTCAATGAGAGATGCTTGTAACAGTTTCCACAACGAAACTTTGTCTCGAAACCTGGCAGAAAATCCAAAGAGATTCTGGTCGTATGTGAAGTGTGTTAGCGGCAAGAAACAATCAATGCCTTCTCTGCTCAATAGCAATGGAGATACTATCGAAGACAGTGCCGCCAAAGCAGAGTTACTAAACACAGCCTTCCGAAATGCCTTCACAAAAGAAGACGAAGTATTCCAGAATTCGAATCGCGAACAGCTGCCAGCATGAGTAACGTAGAAGTAAATATCCTCGGAGTAGTGAAGCAACTTAAATCACTTAATAAAAGCAAGTCTTCTGGTCCAAACTGTACACCAGTTAGGTTCCTTTCGGAGTATGCTGATGCATTAGCTCCATACTTAACAATCATACACAACCGTTCGCTCGACGAAAGATCTGTACCCAAAGACTGGAAATTTGCACAGATCACAGCAATATTCAAGCAAAGTAGTAGGAGTAATCCACTAAATTACAGGCCCATATCGTTAAAGTCGATATGCAGCATGATTTTGGAACATATATTGTGTTCGAGCATTATGAATTACCTTGAAGAAAACTGTCTATTGACACACAGTCAACATGGGTTTAGTAAACATCATTCCTGTGAAACACAACTACCTCTTTATTCACATGAAGTTTTGAGTGCTATTGACAAGGGATTTCAGATCGATTCCTTATTTCTGGATTTCCGGAAGGCTTTTGGCACTGTACCACACAAGCGGCTTGTAGTGAAATTGCGTGCTTATAGAATATCGTCTCAGTTATGTGATTGGACTTGTGATTTCCTGTCAGAGAGGTCACAGTTTGTAGTAACTGACGGAAAGTCATCGAGTAAAACAGAAGTGAATTCTGGCGTTCCCCGAGGTAGTGTCATAGGCCCTTTGCTGTTCCTTATCTATATAAACGATTTGGGAGACAATCTGAGCAGCCATCTTAGGTTGTTTGCAGATGACGCTGTTGTTTATCGCCTAATAAAGTCATCAGAAGATCAAAACAAATTGCAAAACGATTTAGAAAATATATCCGAATGGTGCGAAAATTGACAGTTGACCCTAAATATCAAAAAGTTTGAGGTCACCAACGTGAGTGCTAAAAGGAATTCGTTAAACTTCGGTTACACGGTAAATCAGTGTAATCTAAAAGCCGCAAATTCAACTACATACCTAGGTATTACAATTACGAACAACTTAAATACACATAGAAAATGTTGTGGGGAAGGCTAACCAAAGACTGCGTTTTATTGGCAGGACACTTGGACAATGCAACAGCTCTACTAAGGAGACTGCCTACACTATGCTTGTCCGTCCTCTTTTAGAATACTGCTGCGCGGTGTGGGATCCTTACCAGATAGGACTGACGGAGTGCATCGAAAAAGTTCAAAGATTCGCAGCACGTTTTGTATTATCGCGAAATATGGGAGAGAGTGTCACAGAAATGATACAGGATTTGGCTGGACATCATTAAAAGAAAGACGTTTCTCGTTGCGACGGAATCTTCTCACGAAATTCCAATTATCAAGTTTCTCCTCTGAATGCGAAAATATATTGTTGACACCGACCTACATAGGGAGAAACGATCACCACGATAAAATAACGGAAATCAGAGCTTGTACGGAAAGATATAGGTGTTCGTTATTTCCGCGCGCTGTACGAGATTGGAATAATAGAGAATTGTGAAGGTGGTTCGATGAACCCTTTGCCAGGCACTTAAATGTGATTTGCAGAGTATCCATGTAGATGTAGATATAGAAGCCGGGGAACAGTCACAAAGTGGCCTACAAAAGCCAGCTACACTGAAGCGCTTGCGCGCTGCGCGAGATTTTCAATATCCTCTCGCTCTCTTACGCCAACGGCTTAATCGGTCGTTTCGTTTAATTTAAACTTTCCCGAGAGGGTAATAAAAGAAGAAAGACTTTGTAAACGTTTCGCAATAATTAATTACGCTTAAAATTGAATCTCAACTTAATCATAACAAGCACAGTAGCTTGGTAATGAGAAAGCTAGACAAACATTACTACTAAATCATCAATTTCATGTTGTTAAAATGTACGCAAACGTCGTTTTTTTCATATTGTAAGTGCAAAGAACATATAACTTTTAACATTCGAGTAAGATTTTATAGCAAAACTAATATGGCTTGCATGCGTGGTGTCTAAAGTGGGTTTTGTAGGCCTATTTGAGACTGCTTTCCTTTTTCGTAGACCTGAAGTGCCCTGTACCAATATTTTCGTCTCAACTTTGCCTTCACCACTGTGGGTCGTCATAAGCATTTATCGTTTTCACTCAGTACACATTCCTCGACATTTGCCAGTCTACGAAAGTTGCTAATTCGCTTCAGACTAACAGTTTTACAAACATTTACTCAATAAATTGTTAACATATGAGTCAATTCTCACTTCTAGTTTCATTTCATGAGAAATGACCCTAACTTCGGTAGCATTTATGAAAATTGCAAACAGCATTTTATTCATAATGAGATACTTGATTTTGTAAGGACAAATTTTATGAATTACCACCACCAAATCAGAGATGAAAGTAGTTGAAGTGAGAGGTCAAAATACTACGCCTCTGACACACGTCGCCCCATACAAGATGATATCGTAATTAATTATGTCATAGAAAAATGGTTTAATTTTCACACAAACTGCACATATAAAAGCTTTGAGTCAAAATTCATATTTCGTAGGTTAAATATTTTTTGATATACAGTATAAGAAAATTCATTCAATTTTTACTAAGGAGATTTTATGCCACATTTTGTTTTTTTATGTTTGAGGCACTACATTAACTGATGTAGGAACCATGTCGTCATTATTGCGAATAGTCACAAGCGACAGATTAAAACCAACTATGTCTGTTAAAAGTGGATAGTGTGTGTAAACACATCATGCATGTCACATGAGTTACTTGGTAGCCGTCGGTACGTCCATATGACAGTGTTATGAAGGCAACACTGATTTTAGGCATTTTGAAATGGTGACAGTATATAAGACAGAGTGTTTTTCGATCTGAAGTGGTACATGTGTAAACCTACAGATCTCAAAGCTTGTAATTTATTTTACCGTTTGCCAAATTGACAAAAACAATCTGAAACCTGAAGGTTGATGACGCTGTTATGAATGAGAAAGCGTCATCCTTGAGTGATTGTTTGGGAATTCTGGATGAGTTGGAGAGAATTTCTATTAGGTTCTACGAATGGCAGATTAGGTATTTTAAATGTGGGTAAATAGAAGTTAATGCGAATGGGTAGGAAAATCATTCCTGTAATGTTCAATTGCAGTATTAACTAGCCACCTGCCCGAGCTTCGCACGGGTAGCTTTAAGTATCTACGGCCTAAACTTGTCGAGCATAGTGGCAATAAATTATACACACAAAGATCCTTGTGAATCAATGTATCTATTAATGAAAACAGTATCAAAATCCCTACAGCAGCTCCTGAGTGTAGCCTTCCTATACAGACAGAAAGAAAACAACGGGAAACTTTATAACACTGCAGTATTATTAATGGTCCGCTACTGAACCTAGATACGTTAGTTAAATATGCAGAGGTAACGTCGCAAAACGACGAAGTAAATATTCCAGGATTCGAACCAAGAACAACTGGCAACACGAGTAACTTAGAAGCAGACATCCTCGATATAGCAAAGCAGCTTAAATCAATAAAGGCAAGGCCTCCGGTCCTGATTGTATACCAGTCAGATGTCCCTCAAAGTATGCTATTACAATAGCTCCAGATTTAGCAGTCATATACAACGAATCCTCATTGAAACATTCGTACCTAAAGGCTGAAAAGGTGCACGAATCACACAAATACCCAAGAAAGCGAATAGGAGTAATCCGATGAACTACAGATCCATGTCGCTAATGTCGATTTGCAGTAAGATTCTGGAACACATACTGTGTACGAACATTACGAGTTATCACGAAGAAATGAATTTATTGACAAACAGTCGGATTCAGAAAATGTCGTTCTTGTGAAACACAACTAGTTCTTTATTCTCACGAAGTAATGAGTGGTATTGACAGAGAATGTCAAATTGATTGCATATTCTTAGATTTCCAGAAGGCGTTTGACACCGTGCCTCAAAAGCGACCTAATCTTTGCGTGTCTATGGACTATCTTCGGATGTGTTATAGGCGCTCTGCTGTTCCTGATCTACGTAAACTATTTAGGAGTCAATCTAAATAACGCCTTTAGATTATTTGTATATGATTCTGTCATTTATCGCCTTATAAAGTCATCAGATAATCAAAACAAATTGTAAAACGATTTATACAAGATATTTGTACGCCGTGGGAAGTGGCAGTTAACTCTAAATAATGAAATATGTGAAGTCATCCACATGAGTACCAAAAGAAATCCTCTAAATTTCGGTTCCAAGATAAATTACACAAATATGAAGTCTGTAAATTCAACAAAATTCTTAGGGATTATGATTGCAAATATCTTAAGTTATCACGTAGATAATGTTGTGGGTAAAGCCAACCAAAGACTACGATTTATTGGCGGAACACTGAAACAAATTACAGGTGTTCTAAAGAGAAACTGCCTACACTACGCTTGTACGTCCTCCTATGGTATACTGTTGTGCGGTGTGGGATCCACATCAGATAGGATCGACGGAAGACTTCGAAAAAGTTCAAAGAAGGGCATCTCGTTTCGGACTATTGCGAAATAGGGGAGAGAGCGCCCCGGACATGATACGTGAATTTGGACGGCAATCATTAAAACAAAGGCGTTTCTCGCTGTGGCAGGATCTTCTCATAAAACTTCAATCACCAACTTTTTCCTCAGAGTGCGAAAATATTTTGTTGACGCCCACCTATATACGGAGGAATGATCGTCATAATAAAATAAGAGAAGTCAGAGCTCGCACAGAAAGATTTAAGTGTTCGTATTCCACTCGCGCTGTTCGCGAGTGGAATTGTAGAGAAATAGCTTGAAGGTGCCAGGCAGTAAATTGTGAATGTCAAGGTAATCATGAACATGTAGACGTAGATGTAGATGTAGATGGAACGAGCACAAAAGGTCAGTTGTTAGGGAAGGCGAATGGCCGACTACGGCTTGTTGGACGAATTCAGAGAACTGTAGCGCACCAGTAATGGAGATGGCGTACAGAATGCTTGTGTGGTCCATTTTTGAGTACTGCAAGTGTTCGGCATTCCCATCACATCTGATTGAAGGAAGACATCACCGCGCGATTTGAGGCGTCATGTCACGAATTGCGCGGACCTTCCCGCCGGAGGTTCGAGTCCTCCCTCGGGCATGGGTGTGTGTGTTGTTCTTAGCATAGGTTAGTTTAAGTAGTGTGTAGGTCTAGGGACCGACGACCTCAGCAGTTTGGACCCTTAGGAATTCACACACATTTGAACATTTGAAAGGAAGACATAAGACATCGAAGCAGTTCAGACACTTGCTGCTGCACTTGTTACTCCCTATATCAGTCAGTATGAGAGTGTAACGGAAAAGCTCCGTGAGCTTAGATGGGAATCCTTGGAGAAAAGAAATCTTTTCGCGAAACGCTGCAGAAGAAGTTAAGGTAACTAACATTTGCGACATACTGTGGAACGAGTCTACTAGTTGCAACGTTCACTGCGCGCAAGAATCAGAGTACCAGAGTAAGTGAGATTAGGACTCGCACACAGACATAAGGGTTATTATTTTCCTCACGCTCCATTTGTGAGTAGAAGAAGGAAGAAAGTGACTAGCGCTAGTACAGACTACCCTCAACAACAGATTGTGCCTTAGGCTTGTGGCAGGCGTGGATGTAGATGTGCCTGCCGTCAGAATCAAGGCGGGCATTTCTAGGTCATGAAGGAGAGACGACAGCCGGACGCGGAAGACAAGCGGACTTTCTCCACCGTTATGATTCACATCCAGACTACTCAGAGGCACGCTGTGTACAGGAAATCCCAGGCGCTGTGGCAGCTGCAGCCTGTAACAACGTTAGTAGGCGCAGTGATCTTTCAATTGTTTATGAAATATAAATCGTCCATTTAGTCCTCCTCAGTACGACGAACCGCTGCAGAATCTAGGGTGGCAAGGTGTATCAATCAAGCTGCAGCGTACAAACGAGATACAGGATTTTCCCTCCAGCGATCTGTTAAAATAATCGCGAAAACACGGAACGCACTGGCATTCTACTACTGACGTGTTTCTCTTCTGTCTATACTGATTTGTTTATTTGAGTTGATTGTCCTGTCAGATTCACGTGTAATGTTCTCACATGTTTCCTCTTGTAAATAATTCACATTTTCTGTACTGGAACAAAGGTGAAAGAGCGCACAGCATGAGTACTGAATAAGTTCCTTGACTCTGAGATTAGTTTTATCTGTGGTTGACTTGCTAGTGTGCAGCGCTGAGCATTCTTATGTGAGGCTTTGTAGTGAGCAGTTCAGTTTTTCAGAGAATGAGATCTGCTTTTTGTGAAGCTGTCTGGAATACTTTATTATGGAGATGAGAACTCATTTATAATACTTTCTCGTTCTTTATATTAATGGAGAAGATTTTGGAGGAATTTTAAACGTAGCGAAGGCAAGTGCAAGAATGAAATGTTTGTTTGTCACAACTATTAATGGAAGGAAATCTTCATCCTTCAAATAACTAATAGCTTCCATGACTAGTGTTATTTTGATATCTTTGTTTTTCATTATGTCACAAATAACTCAATTGATTGAAATCTCTGTAGTTTTCTTTTTTAAAAAATGAGATAATTTTGTAGTTGTTAGTGTCTTCTTGTGTTGTGCAGTCTTTTTGTCAATAATCAGAGTTTGATTTCTCAAGAACGATTTTCTTTAAAGTAAAACCCACCTACATGGTTCATATTAATGTTTTGAATATTTTGTCGTGTATGCGATGCACCCCCCCATGAACCATGGACCCTGCCGTTGGTGGGGAGGCTTGCGTGCCTCAGCGATACAGATGGCCGTACCGTAGGTGCAACCACAACGGAGGGGTATCTGTTGAGAGGCCAGACAAACATGTGGTTCCTGAAGAGGGGCAGCAGCCTTTTCAGTAGTTGCAGGGGCAACAGTCTGGATGATTGACTGATCTGGCCTTGTAACATTAACCAAAACGGCCTTGCTGTGCTGGTACTGCGAACGGCTGAAAGCAAGGGGAAACTACAGCCGTAATTTTTCCCGAGGACATGCAGCTCTACTGTATGATTAAATGATGATGGCGTCCTCTTGGGTAAAATATTCCGGAGGTAAAATAGTCCCCCATTCGGATCTCCGGGCGGGGACTACTCAAGAGGACGTCGTTATCAGGAGAAAGAAAACTGGCGTTCTACGGATCGGAGCGTGGAATGTCAGATCACTTAATCGGGCAGGTAGGTTAGAAAATTTGAAAAGGGAAATGGATAGGTTAAAGTTAGATATAGTGGGAATTAGTGAAGTTCGGTGGCAGGAGGAACAAGACTTTTGGTCAGGTGATTACAGGGTTATAAATACAAAATCAAATAGGGGTAATGCAGGAGTAGGTTTAATAATGAATAAAAAAATAGGAGTGCGGGTTAGCTACTACAAACAGCATAGTGAACGCATTATTGTGGCCAAGATAGACACAAAGCCCATGCCTACTACAGTAGTACAAGTTTATATGCCAACTAGCTCTGCAGATGATGAAGAAATAGATGAAATGTATGACGAGATAAAAGAAATTATTCAGGTAGTGAAGGGAGACGAAAATTTAATAGTCATGGGTGACTGGAATTCGTCAGTAGGAAAAGGGAGAGAAGGAAACATAGTAGGTGAATATGGATTGGGGGGAAGGAATGAAAGAGGAAGCCGCCTTGTAGAATTTTGCACAGAGCATAACTTAATCATAGCTAACACTTGGTTCAAGAATCATGAAAGGAGGCTGTATACATGGAAGAAGCCAGGAGATACTGACAGGTTTCAGATAGATTATATAATGGTAAGACAGAGATTTAGGAACCAGGTTTTAAATTGTAAGACATTTCCAGGGGCAGATGTGGATTCTGACCACAATCTATTGGTTATGAACTGCAGATTGAAACTGAAGAAACTGCAAAAAGGTGGGAATTTAAGGAGATGGGACCTGGATAAACTGACTAAACCAGAGGTTGTACAGAGTTTTAGGGAGAGCATAAGGGAACAATTGACAGGAACTGGGGAAAGAAGGACAGTAGAAGAAAAATGGGTAGCTTTGAGGAATGAAATAGTGAAGGCACCAGAGGATCAAGTAGGTAAAAAGACGAGGGCTAGTAGAAATCCTTGCATAACAGAAGAGATACTAAATGTAATTGATGAAAGGAGAAAATACAAAAATACAGTAAGTGAAGCAGGCAGAAAGGAATACAAACGTCTCAAAAATGAGATCGAAAGGAAGTGCAAAATGGCTAAACGGGGATGGCTAGAGGACAAATGTAAGGATGTAGAGGCTTATCTCACTAGGGGCAAGATAGATACTACCTACAGGAAAATTAAAGAGACCTTTGGAGAAAAGAGAACCACTTGTTTGAATATCAAGAGCTCAGATGAAAACCCAGTTCTAAGCAAATAAGGGAAAGCAGAAAGGTGGAAGGAGTACATAGAGGGTCTATACAAGGGCGATGTACTTGAGGACAATATTATGGAAATGGAAGAGGATGTAGATGAAGATGAAATGGGAGATATGATACTACGTGAAGAGTTTGACAGAGCACTGAAAGACCTGAGTCGAAACAAGGCCCCGGGAGTAGACAGCATTCCATTACAACTACTGACGGTCTTGGGAGAGCCAGTCCTGACAAAACTCTACCATCTGGTGAGCAAGATGTATGAGACAGGCGAAATACCCTCAGACATCAAGAAGAATATAATAATTCCAATCCCAAAGAAAGCAGGTGTTGACAGATGTGAAAATTACCGAACTATCAGTTTAATAAGTCACAGCTGCAAAATACTAACACAAATTCTTTACAGACGAATGGAAAAACTGGTAGAAGCCGACCTCGGGGAAGATCAGTTTGGATTCCGTAGAAATGTTGGAACACGTGAGGCAATACTGACCTTACGACTTATCTTGGAAGAAAGATTAAGAAAAGGCAAACCTACGTTTCTAGCATTTGTAGACTTAGAGAAAGCTTTTGACAATGTTGACTGGAATACTCTCTTTCAAATTCTGAAGGTGGCAGGGGTAAAATACAGGGAGCGAAAGGCTATTTACAATTTGTACAGAAACCAGATGGCAGTTATAAGAGTCGAGGGGCATGAAAGGGAAGCAGTGGTTGGGAAAGGAGTGAGACAAGGTTGTAGCCTCTCCCCGATGTTATTCAATCTGTATATTGAGCAAGCAGTAAAGGAAACAAAAGAAAAGTTCGGAGTAGGTATTAAAATTCATGGAGAAGAAGTAAAAACTTTGAGGTTCGCCGATGACATTGTAATTCTGTCAGAGACAGCAAAGGACTTGGAAGAGCAGTTGAACGGAATGGACAATGTCTTCAAAGGAGGATATAAGATGAACATCAACAAAAGCAAAACGAGGATAATGGAATGTAGTCAAATTAAGTCGGGTGATGCTGAGGGAATTAGATTAGGAAATGAGACACTTAAAGTAGTAAAGGAGTTTTGCTATTTAGGGAGTAAAATAACCGATGATGGTCGAAGTAGAGAGGATATAAAATGTAGACTGGCAATGGCAAGGAAAGCGTTTCTCAAGAAGAGAAATTTGTTAACATCGAGTATAGATTTAGGTGTCAGGAAGTCGTTTCTGAAAGTATTTGTATGGAGTGTAGCCATGTATGGAAGTGATACATGGACGATAACTAGTTTGGACAAGAAGAGAATAGAAGCTTTCGAAATGTGGTGCTACAGAAGAATGCTGAAGATAAGGTGGGTAGATCACGTAACTAATGAGGAGGTATTGAATAGGATTGGGGAGAAGAGAAGTTTGTGGCACAACTTGACTAAAAGAAGGGATCGGTTGGTAGGACATGTTTTGAGGCATCAAGGGATCACAAATTTAGCATTGGAGGGCAGCGTGGAGGGTAAAAATCGTAGAGGGAGACCAAGAGATCAATACACTAAGCAGATTCAGAAGGATGTAGGTTGCAGTAGGTACTGGGAGATGAAGAAGCTTGCACAGGATAGAGTAGCATGGAGAGCTGCATCAAACCAGTCTCAGGACTGAAGACCACAACAACAACATGCGATGCACCTTGCACCCCCCCCCCCCCCCTCCCCACACCGAAGTCACAGATTGTTTCTGGCAAGCAAACAGAAAGAAATTAGTAGTGAGTAGCTTATTTTCCTTTAGCTGCTGCATCTGATATGTATTTGCTTTCGAGAATGTCAGTACGCCAGGCACAAAAACAGCACGCTGAGCAAGAGGTAAGTCACTTTTATTTCAGCCAGATCTCACCTAGCATTCTTGTACAAACTGTGTTTAGTCAGGATTGTTGAGTATCGTACTAGCAAGCAGATTAATTTTTAATGACCAGTGTTGATGATTTCAAACAGTTATTTTCTTCCGAGTACGGCAGTAATTTATTTTTGTGGATATTCCAAATGATACATTGCACTTCATATCACGCAACGTTCATAATATGCTTAGATTCTGAGTTTTAGTTACGTAGATTTCACTGAGCACACAATTAGTTTCTTTTAACATTTATTTGATTTTCTTTATTTCAAATTTTGCATTTCATGAAGTTTAAAATTTTATTTCGCGACAATGTTGAAATGTTCAACACAGTGCCGACGAACGGTCAGTTATGCTAAGCAACTGAATACGATATCTAGAGTACACGTTACATGAGGAGAGAGTTTTTGAAATCAATATATTTAGTTTTTTCACAAACAGACAAGGTTTTTTATAGATAGCTTACACACGTCCTTGTCAGCAGCGTCAAAACCTCTGTAGCTGAAAATATTAGCAATTAAATGGTTCAGAGCACGATTTTTTGTAAAACTTAAGACTTTGTGTGACATGCTTTTCAACTTATTTGTGTTGGGGATAATTGAAAAAAATGATAAATCTCTAAGACCTTTAGGAATCGCCATTGATCTGTTGATCTCTTTGTAAGTTTAACATTTTAAAGAACATAGTTCTTATATAGGAAAACAGCGATCTGTAATTATTATAAATAAACTGGAAACAGTCTTGATCACTTAACTTTTTTAATGATGACCGGTTTTGATCTTATTATCAGATCATCTTCGGACCATGAATGTCTGCCGGAGGCGGTGGCACATGGCAATCCTCTTGTTTGTGGCTGGTGGTGTACTTTGTAAGTTGTTGAACCTTAAAGTCACAGGAAAGTAAGATCCTCCAGTAGGATCTTGGCTAGTAAAGCAACACGAGAACACACTTTAAAAGTGTACTAAGATGAAAAATCAGACATTAAAAAACATCAATTAGAGATCTAAGCCACTAATCTTTTGTTCATTTATCTGGAGTGTAAAAACAGAGTACCAAATTTCTTCTTTCTCCCAGTTCCAATACAGTGTGACCTCCATATGTGGTACAATTAATACGACATCATGCCCACAACCCCCCTCCCACCATTTCCTCTTTCTTCATCCGGGCGAAAGAAATATGGCACTGGAGAATATCCCATACGCTTTACCGGCAAGTGATATACGAGATAGTGAAAGTTCATAAAAAAAATTTGTTTAAAGCAACAAGCTCCATCATTCGAATGTTTTTCCGATGTTTTAGTGTTCTTGAACATTTCTGTCACCGCTGCCTTTGCAGGAACTGTCTCACTAAGTTTTTAAGAAAGCTTTCGAGACAAACTGTAGGTTCGTAATGCTCATAGTATACTTGTTGTTATCAGACTGGACAATGTAGCTTCTTCTTCAGCAACTGAAACTGCATGGAGTACGAACAGTGTAAATTTACATTCAGTACTACTGCCAAAGGCGTGAGTATTGCTCGTCAAAAGAGTTTCGTGTACAGCTAGTGTAATTTTAGCGGCGCAAACAAGTGGTATGATACCCTAAAGCATGCAAAATCGCCATCATAGTGAACGAAACACTCCACGAACACCAGATTCCCCGCGTATGGCTGGTAAGTATTCATCAACGCGTCACCATTGGACTTACACGATGTTCACAGTTGAAGGACGTACTGCGAAGCACTCTAATCGCATCACTAATCATCATTCGAAGATAAAATTACTTTCGAATGGACGTTTGCTATAAAACCACTAAAACAACAAGAAATGCTGTACAATGATTTTCACGCACAGCAACTGGACAAAATAATACCAATCCCTCTGAAGAGAGACAAAATCTTTATTTATAATCAGTTGGCGCTCAATTTGTATCATGTGTGCAATGAATAAATACAAGTTATGCACAACAGTTAGAGCAATATGGACCCAGTAATCCCACAAAAAAAAAAAAAAATCACTGATTCTGAAAGTGTCCTTGGGCAGAGACAGTCAACATGATTAGCTTCTGCTGGCGTTGGCCAAACGTGTACATGTCCATCAGTCCAAAATAATATAACCAACGATTCGATTTACGAAGTACATCGCCCATTACAGTGTGTTCGACCTGTATGCTAGTGACATCAGTTTTGTTGTTTTATGCAAACAAAGTTCTTAAATCGTGTGTATTCAATAGTCCTAAAATCTGCTCTGGATATTTATAGTCTAGGCCGGATATTTTTGAATGCCTGTCGTGTGCTCATCTGTGATGTTAAACGAACTCTTCTTGACTTGTACTTTGTGGTTACACTCAGCATAAAAGCCCTTCTGTCTCTATTAGACAGTTTCGACTTCCAGTCAGTGCTGTACTTCCTTGTTTTATTTAGGTTTTCATTACAGTTGACACAGTGCTTTTCTTGAGACCAATAAGAATGTCCGTTTCGTTACTGACGCACGAACACGACATTCCCCAACATTCATGCCTGTCTTTGAAGTCCAAGGGTTCAACCATAACGAAGTTGTAAAATCGCAATATACGAGGGTTGGAACTTTAGTAGTGGCAACTATTTATTTACAGCTCGTACAAAATAGATACGTATTTCAAAGTTTCACTGGCCTTCAAAGTAGTCACCAGCATTATGTATAACTCGTTGCCAGAGATGTGGAATACTCTTAGCAGTGACAATTGTGTTGACAGTTCGAGCGACGCGGTCAAATGGTTCAAATGGCTCTGAGCACTATGGGACTTAACTTCTGAGGTCATCAGTCCCCTAGAACTTAGAACTACCTAAATCTAATTAACCTAAGGACATCACACACATCCGTGCCCGAGGCAGGATTCGAACCTGCGACCGTATCGGTCGCGCGGTTCCAGACTGAGGCGCCTAGAACCGCTCGTCCACAGCGGCCGGCAGCGGCGCGGTCAGTTGCCCGACGAATTTGTAGCAGTTCTGAAGCGAATGCTGTGAAGTGTTTCTTTCAGTGTAGAAATCGATTTGAACTCACGAGGGCTTAAGTCAAGGGAGTGCAGTAGGAGGTATAATAGCACTTAGCAGCCACATCAGTCAAACAAATCAGTAACAGCATGCACTGTACGTGCCTCAGCATTGTCCTGCAAAATGATGGTCAGGTCCTACAGAAAGTGTCATCACTTCTCTTTCTATGCTGTTCATTTTTGGAACACAACCTACGACCTCGCCTAATGACTCACTGTGCTTTCGTTCAATGCCAGGTCTCCGTACACATTATTCAAGCACCTATGAATCCTCTGGTTTTCCATCAAAGGACTCTCTATGACTGCTTGGAATGCACATCTCTTACAGACTCTATTTTGAGGACTACGTACAGTGCCGCCACCTATCGGAACTTCATGAAGCGGCCATATTCCACAATGTCGCATAAAACTTTTCTGCATTTTTTTTCAACCTACATCGGCTGCGAAAAATGTATCGCCTTACTTATTGAATGCCCCTCCTATATGATTAGTCTTTCATTGCGTTCCGAACTGATGTCCACCTTCAACATCAGCATGAAGCGTTAGCTCCACAGACACGAATGCACTCTGTATTCATTGTGGTACGTAAGGAAGCAGTCTCCGAATGCTATCTTGAGGAGCTTCTTCCAGGCCAGAAACACTTTCTATGTTGGTTCACGGTAGGTTAATGGACGCAGACTGGTATGAAAGTGTATTCCTTACCATCGTATCATCGCATTCCAGACATGCTCTATGCGTGACAATTCAGGGGATTGGGCATATCAGTCAAGGTTACATAATTTCCTCATGGTATTTGTTGTGCGAACTGTAGTGTAGGATACCTGATCGTGAAGGGAATGACAGCAGCAATTAAAATTCTTGCCACATAGCAGCAAGTATATAGCCAGCCTTCAGCAATTACCAAAACAGTCGTCTTTTCATATCCAGTAGCTCCTCACACCATGATTTCAGGCGAAGAAAAATCGCTGCTGCCTTCGATCTTTCACTGGGTCGTCTACGGACACATTGGCGTCTATCTGACCACCACGAACAGAAGCTTGAGTCGTCGCAGAACTTTGAAGGTACCGACAGAAAACGACTTTAAAGGCGTAACTGCTTAAGACTGGTAGTGCACAAGAAAAAATTATCGCAAATGGACCTTGGCGTTCTGTTGCTTTAACGTAGCAGCAAACTGAAAAAATTACATGGCAGCTTGGACTTGAAAGTAGTTTGGAAGAAATTGGCCAGAACATCGGCGTTGCCTCATCTAGCTGATCAGAAAAAAGCTTTGCCTGTACATCAACTGTGTACCTTTACATTAATAAAAATAATTTCAAGAATGTGACTTTAAAGATATACGATTTACTAAGGAATGTACGAATACACACAGCGTTCAGTAAGATGGTTGGTTGGTTGATTCTGGGGAGGGGACCAAACAGCGAGGCCATCGGTTTAGGGAAGGACTGGGAAGGAAGTCGATCGTGCCCTTTCAAAGGAATCATCCCGGCATTTGCCTTGAAGCGATTTAGAGAAATAACGGAAAACCTAAATCAGGATGGCCGGACGCGGGTCTGAATGGTCGTCCTCCCGAAAGCGAGTCTAGTGTGCTGACCACTGCATTACCTCGCGCGGTGTTCAGTAAGAAATCACTCTGGTAAATAATACACACACCCCCCATGAACAATGGACCTTGCTGCTGGTGGGGAAGCTTGCGTGCCTCAGCGATACAGATAGCCGTACCGTAGATACGGAGAAGAAATAAAAACTTTGAGGTTCGCCGATGACATTGTAATTCTGTCCGAGACAGCAAAGGACCTGGAAGAGCAGTTGAACGGAATGGACAGTGTCTTGAAAGGAGGTTATAATATGAACATCAACAAAACCAAAACGAGGGTAATGGAATGTAGTCGAATAAAGTCGGGCGATGCTGAGGGAATTAGAATAGGAAATGAGACACTTCAAGTAGTAAACGAGTTTTGCTATTTGGGGAGCAAAATAACTGATGATGGTCGAAGTAGAGAGGATATAAAATGTAGACTGGAAATGGCAAGGAAAGCATTTCTGAAGAAGAGAAATTTATTAACATCGAGTACAGATTTAAGTGTCAGGAAGTCGTTACTGAAAGTATTTGTATGGAGTGTAGCCATGTATGGAAGTGAAACGTGGACGATAAATAGTTTAGAGAAGAAGAGAATAGAAGCTTTCGAAATGTGGTGCTACAGAAGAATGCTGAAGATTAGATGGGTAGATCACATAACTAATGAGGAGGCATTGAATAGAATTGGAGACAAGAGAAATTTGTGGCACAACTTGACTAGAAGAAGGGGTCGGTTGGTAGGGCATATTCTGAGGCATCAAGGGATCACCAATTTAGTATTGGAGGGCAGCGTGGAGGGTAAAAATCGCAGAGGGAGACCAAGAGATGAATACACTAAACAGATTCAGAAGAATGTAGGTTGCAGTAGGTGCTGGGAGATGAAGAACCTTGCACAGGATAGAGTAGCATGGGGAGCTGCATCAAACCAGTCTCTGGACTGAAGACCACAACAACAACCTCAAGTAATACACTTGATCTTACAACTTACAAGCCTGTGATGTTTGAACTTCAACAGCGTTAATATCTTGAAACGTAGTGTACCTTCACCATCGATGATCCTATTTCGAAGTCAACAAACAAGAATGCCCTAGCTACCTAGAAATGAAGTTATTTCAGACAACTAATATTTCTTGAACGAATGGATTTGTGGAGACTGAAGCTGGTAGTGCACCCCTTTGAGTTCTCTCTCATCACAGGCGCAGCGTTATAAACATTTCGGATATCGTCGCTGTAGGAGCTTATCTCCTGTACAAACGGAACAGGTTGTGACTGAGCCGCCGATAAGGTATCTTGAACTAATGACATAAAATGTTCCCAAGCGGTATAGTCACGTCGAAGTGCTATAAAGTGTTAAAAGTCCTCGAGACTTCATCTACGCGTCTGCACCTCTTGTCGTAAGCGTTGCTCACTCTCGATCACAGGACCCCGGGTTCGATTTGGGGCCTGGAAGAGATTTTCTCCGCTCGGTGTTGGGCGTGTATGTTGTCCTTATAATCATTTCATCATCATCGACACTCAAGTCGCCGAAGTGGCGGCAAATAAAAAGACTCGTAGCAGGTGGGTGAACTCCGCAGAACAGGACTCTCGGCAAAAAATTCCATAAACACGTTTCATTTTTTTCATCCGTGCGCAACGCGCAAGCAATCTCTATTTGGTTCTCGCATCCAGCTGAACTGGGTGCTCTAGTCAAACTGATCCGATCATTGACTGGAAATGGTTGTGTTCGGCTACTTGGAGACCATTTGCAGCCATTAATGGACTTCGTGTTCTGAAATAACGACGGAATAACAGCACACGCATTACGAATGTTACAGGAAAATATTTAATCATTGATGCTGATTCTGTGGATCAGTAACGACTGTACGGGAGTCGTCATGCACGTTTTCTCTGGTCTTTCGGTATATATTTGCAATTTAGTTTTTGCATTATGTAACTGGGGTAAGCCCTAACAAATACTGCTTATCAATTCTTCAACGCAACGTCCAGCGTCGACAGAAAGCGCCGTTTGTTTCCTTTTACGAACAATATTTTTTATGAAGCGCAGTTTATGTTCACATTTAACAGAGCGGAACTAGATTAGTCTTGTACAATATTCGTTTTATCGTTATGTATCAACGGGAGCATTAAAACACTATAAATACCCAGTACACCAGGAGCGACGGAGAAGCACTGCCGCTCGGTGGAAGTGGTCAGGGAGGCACGCGAGTCGCTGCAAGAGAACTTCTTATTCATGGTGTTTTAAGGTTTCTGTTAATAAATATCGATAAAACAAATATCGCACCAGATTAATTTGGTGCCGCTCTATCCAGTTTCCACGTAAAATTTCACTTTAATAATCATTTTGTTTGTAACAGAAAATAAATTGACGCTTTCTCTCGACACTGGACGTCACGTGAAAGACGTGGTAACCAGTATTCGTTTGGTTTCCAGTTACACACTGCAAAAACTAAAAAATATCTGCCGAAACACTAGAGAACACACGTCTGACGACTCTTGGAAGAGACGCCCTATATAAAAATCACCCGAAATGAAACTCTACCGGTGATAGTGATCCAAGCGTTAGATTCACGCAAAATGACAAGTCTGGAACTCAGCCACCGTGAATTTTTGTAATAATTTTACCTTATATTTCGCATTTACATATGCATGTAGATAGACTACGGTAAGGAAAGCGGTGGGGTAGCATATACACATGACGGCAGTTTCGCTTAGCACAAGGTATGACGCAGCTGTCTGTACTCAGGTGATCTGTGGTGTCACCGCCAGACACCACACTTGCTAGGTGGTAGCTTTAAATCGGCCGCGGTCCATTAGTACATGTCGGACCCGCGTGTCGCCACTGTCAGTGATCGCAGACCGAGCGCCACCACACGGCAGGTCTCGAGAGACGGACTAGCACTCGCCCCAGTTGTACGGACGACTTTGCTAGCGACTACACTGACGAAGCCGCGCTCCTTTGCCGAGCAAATAGTTAGAATAGCCTTCAGCTAAGTCCATGGCTACGACCTAGCAAGGCGCCATTAGCCTTACATAGCAATTGATAGTTATCGTATGAAGCATGTCTCATCAAGAACGATGTATACAACAAGGATGGATTAAAGTTAAGTATTCCAGAAGCTACGTACTTTTCTTTATAGCATTCATTACGTATCCGGTTTCAGACCTTACGCCATCCTTCGTGTGTTTATAGCGTGCATAGCGGTCCGCTCAAATCACACTGTGTCGGCACTTCTGTCGACACATCATATGGCGACGAGTCCAAAAAGGGTCTTGTTCTTTCTACTTGCTTACATTTACTTGTGTCATGGCTTCACCAGATGTACTGTCCGAATTTTATCGCTTGCAGAATCAGCAGACGCAGGCCTTATTGGATGCCCTTGGACAGCTCGTCCAGGGTCAACGTGCACTGCAAAACGATGCGGCCGCCGCCGCTTCATCGCTACCGCAGCCACAACACGCAGTTGCACCCCCATTCCGTAATTTTCAAACGGACGTGGAAACATGGACGGAGTGGTCACGCCAATTTGGATTCCATCTCGCCGCCTACAGAATTCAAGGTAACGAGCGGCAGCCTCACTTATTATCATGTGTCGGCGTCCAGACGTACAGTGTGATAGTGAAATTGTTTCCCCGATGTGACGTAGCAACTCTGTCCTACGAAGAAATTTTGTCGGCGTTAGATGCCTATTTCAAAGAAACAGTAAATGTCGTTGCAAAAAGGTATACGTTCTTTCGTCCGAAACGTACGGCCAGTCAGACTAATAGGGAGTGGGTTGCCACATTGCAAGGCTTTACTAGGGATTGTGCTTTTGAGTGTGAATGTGGACTCCCTTATTCAGATACAATGGTACGTGATGCAATTGCACAGAATGTTTCTGATGTTCGTATACGGGAACAGATTTTGAAACTAGTTAATCCCTCCCTTCAACAAGTGATAGACATATTAGATAGGCAAGACACACTTGACTTTGCACGGGAATCATTTGAAACTTCGCCAGCCGTGTGTCACATTAACCGGCCCGCCGGGCGCACGGAACGATAAACAGCCCTCGCGCACGTCCGCGCAGCTGCAGCCTAGCTCACAAACACGTGTGCTGCGTAAGCATGCCAATGCAGTTCTCAAATCATGCCCGCGGTGTGCAACTAGACATTCGCGTGACAATTTCCCGTCATGCCAAGCTATTTGCTTTTACTGTAATAATAAAGGCCATGTTCAAAGTGTTTGCCAGAAAAGGCTCAGATCAGACAATCACCACCATTCCAGGCCCTTTGCTTCGCGCCGAAATCGAACCAAGGACACTCAGGCTCGTGGACCTTCGCCCATGGACATTCATGTAGTTAATTCCACCCCGTCCAGTGCCACTTTCTCTAACAGTGACTGTGTTCGTCCCACAAAAAGTGTGCGTCGACGTCGCCGGAAATCCCGTCAGGTCGCAAGTGCTTCTGTACCTGTATCAGTTCAAATTGCGCGAGAAAGTCGCTCTTGTCGTCAGCAGGACAAACTTTTTGTAGACTTGGACTTTGAAGGCAAAGTGATACCATTCCAGCTCGATACCGGAGCTGCAGTTTCATTGATCAATCACGACACGTACAAACAACTGGGCAAACCTCCGTTGCATGCCGCAAGTGTTCAGCTCACTAGTTATGCAGGACAGCATATCCCTGTGTTAGGTCAGTGCACTCTTCTTGCAACATACAAGGGACAAACAAAACTTGTGTCATTTTACGTTCTTCGTTCTTCTACTGCAGTGAACTTGTTTGGTTTGGATTTATTTCAGTTGTTTAACTTGTCAATAGTCAATCAGGTCCTATCAGTGAACCAGACTGTGCCTTCAGACAGTGTTTCTCGCCTATGTGCAGAATTTGCAGACATTTTTGCACCGGGCCTTGGTTGCGCTAAGGACTATAAAGCACATTTGGACCTGAAAGTAAATGCGCAACCGAAATTTTTCCGAGCGCGCAATGTTCCCCACGCATTGCGTGATGAGGTCGCAAGAACATTACACGATTTAGAATCACAAGGTGTAATTGAACGTGTGCAGGCTTCTCTCTGGGCCTCACCCTTAGTAATTTTGCCAAAACCTTCCGAACAATTGAGACTTTGTGTGGACTTCAAGGCAACAGTGAATCCACAATTAGTAATTGCAAGTTATCCTTTACCCCGCCCGGAAGATCTTTTTGATAAACTATGCCCGGGTAAATAATTTTCGAAGTTGGACCTGGCAGATGCGTACTTGCAAATACCAGTGGACGAGGAATCCCAGCGCGTTTTGGTGGTTAACACGCATCTTGGGTTGTATCGCTTCAAACGACTGCCATTCGGGTGCGCATCCGCCCCTGCATTGTTTCAGCAATATCTACAAACTGTTTGTGCGTCGGTCCCTACTGCAGCAAACTATCTGGACGATATTGTGATCTCCGGAAAGACGGCAGAACAACATTTAGCCAACCTCCGCACATTATTTCAGGTCTTGCGACAAAATGGTCTTCGCTTGCGGAAGGACAAATGTGTGTTTTTTGCTCATGACTTACCATATTTGGGACATGTAATCAATGCCCAAGGCATACACCCCAGTCCAGAGCACCTCCGTGCCATACAAGACTTGCCTTCGCCGCAGAATTTGAAGCAGCTACAGAGTGTGTTGGGAAAAATTAACTACTATGCCAGATTTATCCCGCATGCCTCTTCCATTTCAGCTCCGCTTCATCGCTTACGCCGTAAAGGTGTTCCGTTCGTCTGGTCGACGGAATGCGAACGCGCCTTTCGCCAGTTGCAATCGGCGTTGCTTTCCAATACTTGCCTTACGCCATTCGATCCCCAGAAACCCCTTTTGTTGATGGTAGATGCATCGGATTTTGGGATCGGAGCTGCGCTTGCGCACAAAGATGGATCGCATGATCGCCCTATCGCCTTTGCGTCAAAATTGCTCTCATCTGCGCAAAGAAATTACTCACAGATCGAGAAAGAAGCTTTGGCTCTCGTCTTTGGTGTTACTAACTTCCATGATTTCTTGTATGGTCGTCACTTTACCATCATCACAGACCACAAACCTTTGACTTCGTTTTTTCATCCGCACAAGCCTGTCCCTCCACGTACAGCGCAGAAATTCATTCGCTGGTCTATTTTCCTCTCGCAGTACCGCTACGATATCTTGTATCGGTCTACTGCTAAGCACGGAAACGCTGATGCGTTGTCCCGTTTGCCTGTTGCTGAGGATAAAGCATTCGATTCTTCCGAACTTGCTTGCATGTTCATTGACTCGGAAACCGATGACGTGGTTGAATCGTTTCCGATTGATTTTCGTCGTGTAGCTACAGCCACAGCTGCTGACCCTGTCCTTGCTACTGTTTTGCGTTTTGTTGCTACGCAATGGCCCTTGTCAAAGTCGCGGATCAAGGATCCGTTGGTTCGCCGATTTTTTGCTCACAAGGAGAGACTTTTTGTACGACGTGGTGTTTTGTTGTTGCGTTCTGATAATGATCAGTCCAGAGTCGTGGTCCCACGTTCGTTACAGTCCTCTGTCTTACGGCTTCTTCACCTAGGACATTGGGGTATAGTGCGAACGAAACAACTTGCTCGTCAGCACTGTACTTGGTTCGGAATCGATGCTGCGAAAGCCACTTCCCCTTGGCAACGCTTGTACATCGATTTTGCTGGTCCATTCTGGAATGCTCGATGGTTGGTTGTGGTCGATGCTTTCAGTAATTTTCCTTTTGTTGTCCGGATGTCTTCCACGACGTCTTCTGCCACCATCCAAGCGTTATCCGCTATTTTTTGCATTGAAGGTCTTCCACAGACTATTGTTTCCGACAATGGCCCACAATTCCTGTCCGCAGAATTTCAGTCATTCTGCAAGGCCAATGGTATTCAACATCTGACGTCTGCGCCGTTTTCGCCTCAGTCGAACGGTGCCGCTGAACGATTGGTCCGGACTTTCAAGTCACAGATGTTGAAGTTGAAAGAGTCGCATTCTCGGGAGGACGCGTTGTTGCTCTTTTTGTCTTCGTATCGCTCTCAGCCCCGAGATGGTCGCTCGCCGGCTGAGTTGCTCCACGGTCGTCCTCATCGAACCTTGATGTCTTTGCTGCATCCGCCGCATCAGGTTCCTGTGCAGCGGCAGCCACCTGCTTTAGCTCCAGGCGACGTTGTATTCTATCGCAACTATCGAGGTTCACGGCGTTGGCTCGCAGGGCGCATTCTTCGCTGCCTCGGCCGCGCAATGTATTTGGTTTTGGGGGCCTCTGGTGAGGTGCGTCGGCATCTCAATCAGCTGCGCCTCTGTCGTCGCCTGAGTTCTGCCGCTCCCCGTCTGCTTTCAGCGACGGTGCCGTCCGGTCAGCGCCCTGGGGATCCATCTACTGGCTCGCCTCATCCCCAGGTGTTACCGACGCTGCCTTCCATTTTGCCTCATGGCGACGCGCCGCCGCCGCCTGTTCTCCCGCCGGCGCCGCCCGCAGTGGACGCGTCGCTGCAACCGCATGGCGCCTCCCTGGGTCACGCGCCGCCGATCGCTTCCCGTGTCCAGCCGTCCTCCGCACTGGAACTCTTGCCCGCTCCAGACCAGATGTCGTCTTCGCCCGTCGGGTGCCCCGACCACATGGAGGTCGACCCTTCGGCCCCTCCTGTCTCTCAACGGGCGCATACTCCGCATGTTGACGTGCACCCTGGACTAGGTTTTCAGGCGTTTCCTAGCTCCCCTCGGACCGAATGGCCGGGTGCGGGTGGCACAGCCTCGCCTGTTGTTAGGCTCCCCACCTCGTCGCATACGTCAACATGGGGTCCTCCCCACGGCGGGCGGAAGCCTTATAACACGACCGTCCGCCGATTTGCGGGGGAGGAATGTGGTGTCACCGCCGGACACCACACTTGCTAGGTGGTAGCTTTAAATCGGCCGCGGTCCATTAGTACATGTCGGACCCGCGTGTCGCCACTGTCAGTGATCGCAGACCGAGCGCCACCACACGGCAGGTCTCGAGAGACGGACTAGCACTCGCCCCAGTTGTACGGACGACTTTGCTAGCGACTACACTGACGAAGCCGCGCTCCTTTGCCGAGCAGATAGTTAGAATAGCCTTCAGCTAAGTCCATGGCTACGACCTAGCAAGGCGCCATTAGCCTTACATAGCAATTGATACTTATCGTATAAAGCATGTCTCATCAAGAACGATGTATACAACAAGGATGGATTAAAGTTAAGTATTCCAAAAGCTACGTACTTTTCTTTATAGCATTCATTACGTATCCTGTTTCAGACCTCACGCCATCCTTCGTGTGTTTATAGCGTGCATAGCGGTCCCCTCAAATCACACTGTGTCGGCACTTCTGTCGACACTTCATGATCCGTGTGAAACGGTTCCCGCCGCGATTGTGGCCGCGCGATGGGTACTAACAGACTTTGAACGCAGAGTAGCAGTTGGAGCTAGACGCATGCGACATACCATTTCTGAAATCGATAGGGAATTCAATATTCCGAGAACCACAGTGTCAAGTCTGTGCCGATAATACCAAATTTAAAGCATTATTTCTCACCACTGACAATGCAGTGACCGGCGGCCTTCACTTATAACGACAGAGAGCAGCGGCGTTTGCGGAGAGTTGCCAATGCCAACAGACAAGCAACGTGAAATAACGGCATAAATCATGTGGGGCGTACGACTAACGTATCTGTAAGGACAGTGCGGCGAAATTTGGCGTTAATGGGATATGGCAGCAGACGATAGACGCGAGTGCCTCTGCTAACAGTACGACATCGTCTGCAGCGCCTGGACTCGTGACCACATCGGTTGGACCCTATAAGACTGAAAAACCGTGGCCTGGTCAGATGAGTTCAGAGTTCACTTGGTAAGAGCTGATGACTGCAGCACCATTCCCCCTTTCAATTATCGAACAAACGAAAGGATGGCTGACATAGTGTTTAGTGTATCTGGGATTGTAAAACAGTTAAAATACTTAGACGCCAGGAAGGCATCTGGCCCAGACGGTATCCCCGTAAGGTTTTATGTTGACTTTGCTACAAATACAGCACCATTGTTATCCATCATCTATCAGAGATCATTGGAACAGCGGAAAGTTCCACGGGACTGGAAGAAGGCCCAGGTCATATCAATCTATAAAAAGGGTAGAAAATCGGATGCACACAATTACCGGCCAATTTCACTGCATCGATTTGTTGTAGAATCATGGAACATATTTTGTGTTCAGACATAATGACCTTTCTAGACTCTGAGAAGCTCATCTGCAGAAACCAGCACGGTTTTAGGAAACAGCGGTCATGCGAGACACAGCTGGCCCTCTTTGTGCATGATATGCAACAGGCTCTAGATACCGGCTCCAAGGTTGATGCCATATTTCTCGACTTTCGAAAGGCGTTCGACTCAGTTCCGCACTGTCGCTTTCTACTAAAAGTGCGCGCTTACGGTCTATCCGATGACATATGCGGTTGGATAGAAAGTTTTCTAACAGACAGGGAGCAGTATGTCGTCCTGAACGGGGTGACTTCAACAGAAACAAGCGTAACTTAAGGTGTGCCCCAGGGCAGCGTAATAGGTCCTCTGCTTTTTACGATTTACATAAACGATCTGGTTGGTGGTATTGACAGCGGCTTTAGACTGTTTGCCGATGATGCTGTAATCTACAGGAAAGTAGTATCACACCAAAGTTGCGAACAAATCAATGAGGATTTGCAGAAAATAAATGCTTGGTGTAATGACTGGCAGTTATCTCTCAGTATTAGCAAGTGTAGCCTACTGCGTATAACAAGGCGAAAATCCCCATTAATGTACGAGTAGAAAATAAATGTCCAGTCTTTGGAAGCGGTAACGTCCGTCAAGTTTCTGGGTGTGACTATTCGAAATGATCTCAAATGGAATGATCAGATTACACAAGTAACGGGTAAGGCGAACTCTAGATTGCTGTTTATTGATAGAATCCTGAAGCGTCGCAGTCCTTCAACAAAGGAAATAGCTTACAATACGTTAGTTCGTCCAGTCTTGGAGTATTGTTCGTCTGTATGGGACCCTTACCTGTTGGGTCTGATTCAAGAGATTGAGAAGGTCCAAAGAAGACCGGTAAGATTCGTGACTGGTACATTTAGCCATCGCGAGAGCGTTACAAATCTCATAGAAAGTTTGAAGTGGAACACACTTGCAGATAGACGGCGCTCTAAACAGAAGAAGCTGGGTCTGAATCAAGAGATTGAGAAGGTCCAAAGAAGGCCGGCAAGATTCGTGACTAATACATTTAGCCATCGCGAGAGCGTTACAAAACTCATAGAAAGTTTGAAGTGGGACACACTTGCAGATAGACGGCACTTTCCTTGTCAACTCCTGTTAACTCAGACACTGCTCTGATTGTTAAACGGCGATCTTGTCGAACAAGTTTACCGATTTTTTCAATGTTTGCATCAGTTTTTGCTGACAATGGTCTGCCAGTGCGAGTGTCATCACTGGTGTCTTCGCGGCCAACTTTAAATCGTTTAAACCTCTCAAACACTTGTGTTCGCGATAAACAATCATCGCCGTACACTTGTTGTAACATTACAAACGTTTCACTTGCAGATTTTCCTAGTTTGAAACAAAATTTGATGTTAACACGCTGTTCTTTCTGTACACTCAACATTTTCCGACGCACAGACAAAACGTCAACTACTTAAAACAGACGCCACGGGCAGACTGAGTGCAGGAGGCAGATGAAACTCGAGCAGTAGGCAGAGTGAGAGTCACGTGACAGGCCACGCGACTTTCAGCCTTATTGCATTCGTTTTATTGTTTCACCAGTACTAGTCCGGTTTTTTTCTAGCCACACCTCGTATTATTACGACCATCTTTGAAATCGCCCAATGATCACCATTCAAAGATAAGGGAAATAAGAGCTCGTACTAAGGCGTTCAGACAGTCGTTTTTCCCTCGCGCGATCCGCGAGTGGAAGAGAGAGAGGGGGGGGGGGGGGGGGGAGAGTATGACTTTGGCGCGAATTGCGCTCTCCGCCACACACGGCTTGGTAGCTAGCGGAGTATATATGTAGGTGTAGATGGTAGGGTTCGACTGCGGCACAGACCCCATGAAGCCATGGACCCAAATTGCCAACAAGGCACTGTGAAAGCTGGTGGTGGCTCCATAATGGTGAAGGCTGTGTTTACATGGAATGGACTGGGTCCTCTTGTCCAGCTGATATCATCATTGACAGGAAATGGTTATGTTCGGCTACTTGGAGACCATTTGCAGCCATTCATGGACTTGATGTTATGGAACAACGACGGAATTTTTATGGATCACAATACGCCACATCGGCATGTTACAGTTGCTCGCTATTGGCTTGAATACTATCTGGACAATTAGAGCGAATGAATGGCCACCCAGATCGCTCGACACGAATCCTATCGAACATTTATGGGATATAGTCGAGAGGTCAGTTCGTGTACAAAATCCTACGACGTCAACACTTTCGCAATTATGGACGAGTATCGAGGCAGCAAGGCTCAATATTTCTGCAGGGGACTTCCAACGACTTGTTGAGTCCATGTCAGGTCGAGTTTCTGCACTACGCCGAACAAAAGGAGGTCCGACACGATATTCGGAGGCCTCCCGCGACTTTTGTCACCTCAGCGTAGGTTCCCCACAAGCCACCATGTGGTGCTTGGTGGACCTCGCAGCACTTGTGAGCTCCCTTGTTTCTTCACTTCGTCGATTCTGAATTATTTCACTATTACGATGACTTGATAGTTGATTGGGTGAAATTCATTAAGCACAATGGATTGAGATTTCAATAATAATTCACTATATCTTCTGTCGAAAGCTATTATTGAATTACAGTAACAAAATAACAAAACCATGCTACGAGATGTGAATAAAACTTGAGCTTTCATGGATGTTTCGATCTTGGAGGATATTCCCTACTTGCGAATTACTGTTCAGCATTCTTCCGACACGTGACCGTAGTGTTCAATACACTACTCGGCTACCATTCGAGAAATGCCGAGTGTTCACGACCGACCATATCTGTAGTTTCTACTTTAACGATTGCCGCCATATTGCCGCGCTCAAAAACAAGCAGCCATAAAACTCGTCGTAGAGCCAAGAGGTGCTTAACCGCGTGTTTTCGCAACGCACGAAGTTTGTGTTCGTTCTCTTATCTACAGGCATGCAGCAACGGTGACCTCACATATTGGCAGTCATTCCCTTTCCCGTTATTTCGCAAACGGAACGAAGGAAATCGACTGTCTATATGCTTCCGTACGAGCCCGGATTTCTCTTATCTTGTCCATTCGCGATGCATACGAGAGATGTGCGTTGCTGGAAGTAGGAATTTTCTGTGGTCTGTCCCAAATGTCGTTCCACTAAACTTTCTCAGTAATACTTCGCGAAAATAACGGCTTCTTTCCTCCAGTGATTCCCACTGGAGTTTGCGGAGCATTTCCGTAATACTCGCGCGTTAATGGAACCTATCGGTAACAAATATAGCAGCTTGCTTCAAATTGATTCGATATCTTCCTATAATCCGATATGGTGGCAATCAAAAACACTCGAGCAGTACGGATGGAATGGGTTGCTCAAGTGTTCTGTACAGAGTCTCCTCTACGCTCATATTACAGTGTCAAAGTTCTTTAACAAATGAAACTTCCTGGCAGATTAAAACTGTGTGCCGGACCGAGACTCGAACTCCGGACCTTTCCCTTTCGCGAGCAAGTGCTCTACCGACTTGAGATACCCAAGCACGACTCATGCCCCGTCCTCACAGCTTTACTTCTGCCAGTACCTCGTCTCCTACCTTCCAAACTTTACAGAAGCTCTCCTGCGAACCTTGCAGAACTAGCACTCCTGAAAGAAAGGATATTGCGGAGACATGGCTTAGCCACAGCCTGGGGGATGTTTCTAGAATGAAATACTCACTCTACAGCGGAGTGTGCGCTGATATGAAACTTCCTGGCAGATTAAAACTGTGTGCCGGACCGAGACTCGAACTCGGGACCTTTGCCTTTCGCGGGCAAGTGCTCTATCGACTTTTTTTTTTTTTTTTACAAAATTAGGCAGTTCACAAACACTAAATTAAATGCATCCTCTGCAAAAAAAATAAAAATAAAAAAAAAATTAAAAATAGAATATAAAAAATAAAAAATTAAAAATTAAAAAATTAAAAAATCATTGTAAAACAAATCACAAGTTTAAAGGAACAGGGATGTTGTTTTTATTTATTTATTTATTTATTTTCCATAAAGATCACTCTGTTAAAAGGAACATGTAGATCATTTCATGGTATAGTATGTGCATTACATATTGAGCGGTGAGAGAAGCGTGAGTTTCTTTATCAGCTGTCAAATGTGCACACCGACTGCACCCGGCACATCCCAACTGCGTGGGGGGTCGAGGAAGACTGCATGAAGATAGTTGGCAAAGGTTTTCCGATAGTGTGACCATCTATGAACCTCATTGTGGGCTTGCTGCAAGAAATACCGAAAGTCAAGTCGCGACTTGGCAGCATCCCCATAGAGGTACGCGATCGTCCAACCTTTGACCCAGATGATCGACTGTGATTTAGTCGACGGAAAGTAGTCACTCTCCAGATGTAAGAAGGAAGCATGTGTAATATGTTGCGGGGTCACACGGAGGTAGCAAGCCACCATCTGTCTTCCTAGGAGCCATACGTCCTCCACCGCGATACAAGTTAAGCGGTGATGGTCGTCATCCACTTGCCGACATTTCGGGCATAGTGGAGTGTCCACTAGTCCAATTGCATGGAGCCGTTGGTTGGTGTTGAACTTGTCAGAGGCGACAGAGAACCACAGTACCCGAACGAGGGTAGGAAGGAATTTTTGGTGCATATGTCTCCAAATCTTCGGCCAATGCAACTTGGGGTGTTTGAGTTCAATGACATTACGACTTATCCGTCGTAGCAGCCAAACATAAAAATCCTTCGCGCATGGCGGTCTCGTGCGCGGAAGCTCGTCTCTGATATAACTAAGTTCCACGATAAATGTTGATACATGCGCAAAATGTGGCGTAATGTTTCCCACCGCCACCGGAGGTGTGAGGGACGCTGGAACTAGGAGATCCAGTAGGTGGGATGTAAGGGAATCACGCCCGCTACGCCATTGCTTGTATATCGTGGCTAGAAGAATCGCCGTCGCTCGGCAGTGAACATTCGTAAGTCCGAGTCCCCCCTTTTCCGTAGGGAGCGTGAGCGTTGCGTATCGCACCTTGAGGGGCGACCCAATCATCACAAAATAGCCTACTGCTGATTGAAGTCGACGTCCGAGCGTGAGTGGTAGGTGCAGGATCTGCGAAATATGCACCATTCGAGAAATCACATAAGTGTTCAGATATTCGACTCGCTGCAAAGGATCAAGGCGCCGTAGGATATGTTGTCGGACCATGGTACGTGTTGTCTGTAAAATACGTCGGTATTTAACTGCCGCAGTATGTTTCACAGATGAGGAGAAGTCTATGCCGAGATAGCGGAACCGTTGCACATAAGGAAACGGACTGATTTCTTCCGGCGTAAGGCCCCTTCCAACCGGCATTGCCGCCGATTTGTTCATGTTCACTGCACTACCCGCCGTCACACTGTGGTCCAACAACAGTTCAAGGACCGTCTTCACCTCTTCCTCGGAACGAACGAGCAGCAGGAGGTCGTCCGCATAGGCACGACGTTTGAAGGTGTAGCCCCGCAGTTCCATCCCAGTAAGAGAATTTGTTAGCCTCCCAGTTAATGGTTCCAACGCTATCGCGAACAGCAGCATCGAAAGAGGGCAGCCCTGGCGAATGGATCGTCGAATTTGAATGGGCCCTGCTAAACGCCTATTAACCTGTACCAAGGATTGTGCGCCCCCATAAATCCTTCTAATGACACCAGTAAAACGGTCTGGAAATACCATTTGTTCCAGTACAGCGTACAGATAGTTGTGGCGCACCTTATCAAAAGCATTGTCAAAATCAACCGCCACCATCGCCGCTTTAAGCCGGCACTCCTCCGCCAGCGCTATTACATCACGGCATTCGCCAGTAGCTGTTTGCACATTCACCGATTCACCCGGTGTCGTCTGTTCTGGTGAGAGAACGCTACGAATTAACATACGACATCGGGACGCTAGCAACCGTGCAAAGATCTTATAGTCGGCATTAAGCAGGGTGATGGGGCGATAATGTGTGACCGTAATTCCTGGCTTCGGTTTATGTACTGGCACCAAGAGGCCTTCCATAAAAGCCGGTGGAATAGGCGCATCGGAATTTAACATCTCGTTGTACATTTCCGTCCATCGCGGTGCCATTTCGTTGCGAAATTCACGATAAAATTCAGCAGGAAGTCCATCAATGCCTGGGGACCGATTCAACGCACCCTTTGCGATCGCATCATGTACTTCCTCACAGCTAATGGCTTCCAGTACGGTTCCCGCGGCTTCCACCGTCAGTGTATGGGAGACGTACGTGGCTATACGTTCGAGGTCATCGACAGGGGCTGTTTCTTCCCGATAGATGTATTGGTAATGGTCGACGAATGCAGAGACAATGTCCGCTTGACGCGTCACTCTTCGGTCTTCGCGGGTAATTAATTCCCGTACCAAAACGCGTCGTCGGTGCTTTCGTTCATTCACGACGTGGTGAATGGAAGGAATCTCGTGCATTATCGTATCGTGACATCTGGCGCGCACCATGGTTCCCTGAAGATGTTTCCGAGCTAAAGCCACTAGTTTAGCTTTTATCCTTTTGCGTTCGATCCAGATGTCCTGTCCCGGCGGACCATCATCCAGGTCGCGCAGCGCTCCAAAATAAAAGTCGGTCGTACGGCGGCGCCATTCTGCCATCTCCCTGCTACACTCCTGGAAATTGAAATAAGAACACCGTGAATTCATTGTCCCAGGAAGGGGAAACTTTATTGACACATTCCTGGGGTCAGATACATCACATGATCACACTGACAGAACCACAGGCACATAGACACAGGCAACAGAGCATGCACAATGTCGGCACTAGTACAGTGTATATCCACCTTTCGCAGCAATGCAGGCTGCTATTCTCCCATGGAGACGATCGTAGAGATGCTGGATGTAGTCCTGTGGAACGGCTTGCCATGCCATTTCCACCTGGCGCCTCAGTTGGACCAGCATTCGTGCTGGACGTGCAGACCGCGTGAGACGACGCTTCATCCAGTCCCAAACATGCTCAATGGGGGACAGATCCGGAGATCTTGCTGGCCAGGGTTGTTGACTTACACCTTCTAGAGCACGTTGGGTGGCACGGGATACATGCGGACGTGCATTGTCCTGTTGGAACAGCAAGTTCCCTTGCCGGTCTAGGAATGGTAGAACGATGGGTTCGATGACGGTTTGGATGTACCGTGCACTATTCAGTGTCCCCTCGACGATCACCAGTGGTGTACGGCCAGTGTAGGAGATCGCTCCCCACACCATGATGCCGGGTGTTGGCCCTGTGTGCCTCGGTCGTATGCAGTCCTGATTGTGGCGCTCACCTGCACGGCGCCAAACACGCATACGACCATCATTGGCACCAAGGCAGAAGCGACTCTCATCGCTGAAGACGTCTCCATTCGTCCCTCCATTCACGCCTGTTGCGACACCACTGGAGGCGGGCTGCACGATGTTGGGGCGTGAGCGGAAGACGGCCTAACGGTGTGCGGGACCGTAACCCAGCTTCATGGAGATGGTTGCGAATGGTCCTCGCCGATACCCCAGGAGCAACAGTGTCCCTAATTTGCTGGGAAGTGGCGGTGCGGTCCCCTACGGCACTGCGTAGGATCCTACGGTCTTGGCGTGCATCCGTGCGTCGCTGCGGTCCGGTCCCAGGTCGACGGGCACGTGCACCTTCCGCCGACCACTGGCGACAACATCGATGTACTGTGGAGACCTCACGCCCCACGTGTTGAGCAATTCGGCGGTACGTCCACCCGGCCTCCCGCATGCCCACTATACGCCCTCGCTCAAAGTCCGACAACTGCACATACGGTTCACGTCCACGCTGTCGCGGCATGCTACCAGTGTTAAAGACTGCGATGGAGCTCCATATGCCACGGCAAACTGGCTGACACTGACGGCGGCGGTGCACAAATGCTGCGCAGCTAGCGCCATTCGACGGCCAACACCGCGGTTCCTGGTGTGTCCGCTGTGCCGTGCGTGTGATCATTGCTTGTACAGCCCTCTCGCAGTGTCCGGAGCAAGTATGGTGGGTCTGACACACCGGTGTCAATGTGTTCTTTTTTCCATTTCCAGGAGCGTATATGAGATGAACGTACGGCGAAGCGCCGGTTTAGCACAAGTCAGCCACCAATCAAGCTTCGTCGCATACCTTCCAACGCTTCGCTCGCACATCGTCCATGTCTCAAGGATCCATTGACGGCATTCAGGATCATGTAGATGTTGAATGTTTAATTTCCACGGGGCCTTACTGTTCCACACCTCTCTACGGGGAAGAAGCACCGTACAGATGTAAGCGCTGTGATCGGAAAATGCCAATGGCCAGCGTTCCGCGTCCTGGACATCATTTGCATGAGCCCGTGAGATATAAATGCGATCCAACCTGCTCGCCGAATGACCGAATGACTTGTCACATAGGTGTATCCCGGTGCATCTCCATGTCGTAATTCCCACGTGTCACTAAGTACAAGGTCGTTGACAACGATTCGGAACTCCTGGCTGATGTTTGCTTGCGGCCATTGGTTTTTCTGGCTGAGAACACAGTTGAAATTTCCACCAATTATTACACATTCATAACGTCCATGGAATAGTGGGGCAATGTCTTCTGCATAAAATCGCGCCCTTTCCCGCCGCCGATTGTTTCCCGACGGTGCATAAAGATTGATGATGCGTGTCCCAAACTTCGTGAAAGCCATCCCCCTGGCCGACGGAAGATAACACACGTTTTCCACTGGAAAGCCATCTCGCACGTAAACTGCAACCCCACTCCCGTTGTGATCTCCATGTGACGAACAGGATTGGTAACCTGCGATGTGTGGGAGTGCAGGTATGTGGACTTCCTGCAGCAAAGCAATATCCACATTAGATGCCCAAATCGTTTCCTTCAGTAGGTGTATTTTGGCCGGTGAACGCACGTCATTTATACACTCCTGGAAATGGAAAAAAGAACACATTGACACCGGTGTGTCAGACCCACCATACTTGCTCCGGACACTGCGAGAGGGCTGTACAAGCAATGATCACACGCACGGCACAGCGGACACACCAGGAACCGCGGTGTTGGCCGTCGAATGGCGCTAGCTGCGCAGCATTTGTGCACCGCCGCCGTCAGTGTCAGCCAGTTTGCCGTGGCATACGGAGCTCCATCGCAGTCTTTAACACTGGTAGCATGCCGCGACAGCGTGGACGTGAACCGTATGTGCAGTTGACGGACTTTGAGCGAGGGCGTATAGTGGGCATGCGGGAGGTCGGGTGGACGTACCGCCGAATTGCTCAACACGTGGGGCGTGAGGTCTCCACAGTACATCGATGTTGTCGCCAGTGGTCGGCGGAAGGTGCACGTGCCCGTCGACCTGGGACCGGACCGCAGCGACGCACGGATGCACGCCAAGACCGTAGGATCCTACGCAGTGCCGTAGGGGACCGCACCGCCACTTCCCAGCAAATTAGGGATACTGTTGCTCCTGGGGTATCGGCGAGGACCATTCGCAACCGTCTCCATGAAGCTGGGCTACGGTCCCGCACACCGTTAGGCCGTCTTCCGCTCACGCCCCAACATCGTGCAGCCCGCCTCCAGTGGTGTCGCGACAGGCGTGAATGGAGGGACGAATGGAGACGTGTCGTCTTCAGCGATGAGAGTCGCTTCTGTCTTGGTGCCAATGATGGTCGTATGCGTGTTTGGCGCCGTGCAGGTGAGCGCCACAATCAGGACTGCATACGACCGAGGCACACAGGGCCAACACCCGGCATCATGGTGTGGGGAGCGATCTCCTACACTGGCCGTACACCACTGGTGATCGTCGAGGGGACACTGAATAGTGCACGGTACATCCAAACCGTCATCGAACCCATCGTTCTACCATTCCTAGACCGGCAAGGGAACTTGCTGTTCCAACAGGACAATGCACGTCCGCATGTATCCCGTGCCACCCAACGTGCTCTAGAAGGTGTAAGTCAACTACCCTGGCCAGCAAGATCTCCGGATCGGTCCCCCATTGAGCATGTTTGGGACTGGATGAAGCGTCGTCTCACGCGGTCTGCACGTCCAGCACGAACGCTGGTCCAACTGAGGCGCCAGGTGGAAATGGCATGGCAAGCCGTTCCACAGGACTACATCCAGCATCTCTACGATCGTCTCCATGGGAGAATAGCAGCCTGCATTGCTGCGAAAGGTGGATATACACTGTACTAGTGCCGACATTGTGCATGCTCTGTTGCCTGTGTCTATGTGCCTGTGGTTCTGTCAGTGTGATCATGTGATGTATCTGACCCCAGGAATGTGTCAATAAAGTTTCCCCTTCCTGGGACAATGAATTCACGGTGTTCTTATTTCAATTTCCAGGAGTGTATTTAATGTCGCAATACGGTTCGCATGGCGTTGAATCCCACTCTGTCAAGGCGCAACAACATCTCCCTGCATCGGCGCTGGGGGCTGAGTTAGAAGATGTTCTCTCGCCCCTCTCCCTTCACCTTCAGCAATTATTAGGCCGTCTTCGTGAGTGCCGGCTGCCTCTGTATGACGTCCGGCGCCTCCTCAATATCCTCATACCACATCTTTGCAGGCAGTGATACATTCGTGTCCATAGCCACAGCATCTGCGTCTGGAGACCCAAATGGTTGTGATCCCTCTTCAACATCACCACGTCCCGGTACCGTCAATGTGACAGACCGCTGCGGGTCTGATCGAACAGTTTCCATTGCCTCATCCTGTTTCTTAGAGGTTGTTGTGTCGTCTTGGTCCACAGGCACAGTCGCAGGTTCGAATCCTGTCTCGGGCATGGGTGTGTGTGATGTCCTTAGGTTAGTTAGGTTTAAGTAGTTCTAAGTTCTAGGGGACTTATGACCTAAGATGTTGAGTCCCATAGTGCTCAGAGCCATTTGAGCCAAGCCATCCACAGGCACATCGTCGTCGGGGCAAGGGGAGTCATCCCTATTAGATGTCCTGCGACGACGCCGTTTCCTTCTTTTCGGGGAACGTTGTTTGCGTGATCTTCCTTCCGTGTCCTCAGATTGTAGGGAATCACGGCTGCCCGACAGAAAAGCATCCGTACGAACTGGAAGTGTTTCGAGTCCCATCGTTGTACTTGGCGGGAGTTCGGTCGAAACTGATGTTGTCGTCACAGAGTGCGTGTCTCATCTGATGTTGCCGTAGATTGTATGCTCGATGGAGCAGCATCCTCTGTCATCCCGACGTCTGCTACAAGGTTTCGCAGAGTGCCATCTTGATCCTCCATCGGGGCTGTGTCCTTTCGGTCATCAGCGGACGCAGTGAGGGCTTTGGCATAGGTGATCGGTAGTACTGTCATCGCCGGCGACGGCTCCCGCACATCTGAAGGCACTTGCGTAATCCGCCGTTGCATACAGTTCGACCTGAGGTGTCCCTCCTGACCACATCCAGAACATGTACGTGGTTGACCATCGTAAATCACCACCGCCTGACAACCACCAATTGTCAGATAGGACGGTACATGCTTCTGAAGATCAATAGTGATCTGCCGCACTCCGTTAAGAACGGGGTATGTGGCGAATTGTGTCCAGCGTTCTGCTGTGTGACCATGTACCGTGCCGTATGGCTTAAAAGCCTCGATAACTTCGTCAGCCGGGAGCTCAAATGGCAGCTCAAAAACACGTATTGTCCGTACACCCAGACCAGCATGTTCGACAGTTACGGTACCGACATTCCCGTCACTAAGGCAAAATCGGAGACCTGCTTTTGTCGCCTGTAGAATTCTCTCACACCCCGCGTCACTTACCATCTTAACATACACCGTGGAACTAACGATGGACAGGTGAATTCCGACAATATCGTTTGGCGGTATCTTGACGTCCTCTCGAATGAATCGTTCCACTGCTAAAGCCTTTGGTGGTTCGTAGTCTTTGCAGAAATTGAATCGTAATGTAATTTTCCTGTACTTGTTCGCCATGATCGTTGTTACTAGCCCGCGCGGACTAAGTCCACAAGTAAACAAACACTCGCACACGCCGCACAGGCGGAAGTATCGGACCTCCGCTTCGCACGACCGCTAGCGCCGAACTGAACTAGCACTCCTGAAAGAAAGGATATTGCGGAGACATGGCTTAGCCACAGCCTGGGGGATGTTTCTAGAATGAAATATTCACTCTACAGCGGAGTGTGCGCTGATATGAAACTTCCTGGCAGATTAAAACTGTGTGCCGGACCGAGACTCGAACTCGGGACCTTTGCCTTTCGCGGGCAAGTGCGCTACCGACTTCTTTGACAAATCTTTCTTAACAGTTACCGATCACGCTCTAACTTATGATTAAAGTTCCCCAGAACATCGTGAAAGATTTCGTAAAACTTTTTTCATCATCATAATTTATTGCATTGACAGCCCTTTAAGGCCTATGGCAGAAAAACAAAATAAATAACCACGCGACAAAAGAATTATAAAAGAACACATTACAAAAGCAAAATAAAAAAGTTTAGTCGGTCACAACAGAGGAGGTATCTACTGCAGAAGTCAGTTGTTGCTGGTCTCCAGTTTCGTCTTCAATCGCTGTCGGCTCCACTTCCTTAAGGATTGTTAAAACTCGAACCTTCCATCGCGTCCTTGGACGTCCCCTTAGGCGTTTTCCAGCAAGCTGAGAATGGGGGACTTGGTATGGGAGAGATCTATCAGCTCGAAGGAAACGGCCCAACTACTGTAGCCTATTGTGTCCTACTATTCGGCCAATGTGTGGTTTCCGAAACCGCTGGCGTAGGTCTTTCTTTCTTCGTTTCCATTTACCTTCCATGGTACTGCAGACGGGTCCATATACCTTTCGAAGTATCTTCCACTGATAGTCATAGATTGCTTCTTGTTGTTGCTGATGACGCCCGGGTTTCACAACTATAGTAAAGTACTGGTCGTATTAGTTTCATGTACAGCTGGATCTTGTGCTTCTGTGATATGAGTCGTGAAGTGATTAAACTGTTCACGCTAAAGAGTATGTGATTACTGTTTAGTATTCGTTGATGCACTTCTTTCTTCACTTCACTTTTATCAGTGTAGAACCCAGGTACTTGAATTCTTGAACTCGTCCAAAGGAACATGTGTCATTAACAATGGAAGGAAGAAGAGCTTGGGGGCGTGATACAAAGAGATATTTGGTTTTATCATCATTCACCACAGCCCAATTTTCTTCATAATAGCCGGCCGATATGACCGAGCGGCTCTACGCGCTTCAGTCCAGAACCAGGCTTTTGTTGATGTTCATCTTATATCCTCCTTTCAAGACACTGTCCATTTCCGTTCAACTACTCTTCCTTGTCCTTTGCTGTCTCTGACACAATTACAATGTCATCGGCGAACCTCAAAGTTTTTATTTCTTCTCTATGGATTTTAATACCTACTCCGAATTTTTCTTTTGTTTCCTTTACTGCTTGCTCAATATACAGATTGAATAACATCGGGGATAACCTACAATCCTGTCTCACTCCCTTCCCAACCACTGCTTCCCTTTCATGCCCCTCGACTCTTATAACTGCCATCTGGTTTCTGTACCAATTATAAATAGCCTTCCGCTCCCTGTATTTTATCCCTGCCACCTTCAGAATTTGAAAGAGAGTATTCCAGTCAACATTGTCAAAAGCTTTCTCTAAGTCTACAAGTGCTAGAAACGTAGGTTTGCCTTTCCTTAATCTTTCTTCTAAGATAAGTCGTAAGGTCAGTATTGCCTCATGTGTTCCAATATTTCTACGGAATCCAAACTGATCTTCCCCGAGGTCCGCTTCTACCAGTTTTTCCATTCGTCTGTTAAGAATTCGTGTTAGTATTTTCCAGCTGTGACTTATTAAACTGATAGTTCGGTAATTTTCACATCTGTCAACACCTGCTTTCTTTGGGATTGGAATTATTATATTCTTCTTGAAGTCTGAGGGTATTTCGCCTGTCTCATACATCTTGCTCACCAGATGGTAGAGTTTTGTCAGGACTGGCTCTCCCAAGGCCGTCAGTAGTTCTAATGGAATGTTGTCTATTCCCAAGCGTCAAATTTTTAGAGCTACAAACTGACCACAACCTAAATTGGAAAACTCATGCTCATGACTTAACGAAAAGCCTTAGTTCAGCTACATTTGCAGTACGCATGATAGCAGAAATAGCTGATTTAAAAATGAAGAAGTTAGTTTATTCGGTCTACTTACATTCACTAATGAGTTATGGAATCATCTTTTGTAGAAACTCCTCTTACAAAGAGAACAGTTTCAAAATTCAAAAACGAATCATTAGAATTATATATGGTGTCAGTCCTAGATCATCATGCTGAGATCTCTTTAAGAAACTTGGTATTCTAACTAATACTTCTCAGTAGATATACTCATTGATGTCCTTAGTCAGTTTCAACATGTCTCTTTTTACACAAAATAGTGCAAAACATGATTATAATACCAGAACCAAAAACAGCCTGCATAAGGACTATAAAAGCTTAACATTAGTACAAAAAGGAGTCAAATACATGGGTACTCATATATTCAATAACTTACCAGAGCATATCAAAGGTCTTATAAGAGACACAGATCGGTTTCAGAGTGAATTAAAGAACTCCATCGATGAATATCTTCACAAGGATTATAGCTCGTAACTCTGCCTGCATGTCGCCATGTCAAAGAAGCCTTATCCTCCTGGATAGCATGTTTTTTAATTGATGAACAATGTACTTTCACGTTAAATGTATGTGAAACATACGACTTCAAAGCAACAGATGTTTTCTTTGGTCGGTCGAAGCTTTCGATTTCTTGTTCATGTGAGGTTCTTAGACTTAGCACGTAGATTTTAGTTTCAATTCGTAATTACCACCAATCTGCACTTTACACTCAGTGAGAGAAAGAATAACAAAGTTTCAAATATAGTTTCTGGAGATTGATTGTAATTTTTCTCAACAGATGCTGAAGATGAGAGCAACAGCTCTCTGAGTTATAATAATTATAATAATTTCGTTGCGCAAATGTAACGACGTCACTTTACCGACTTGCGTGTCCCTAACGTACCCCAGTACTCCTACTTGGAAAAGATTTGAATCCAAACAACGTGTCGTTACTGGCGAATCTTCACACCACTTTGTTTCCACCGAGATTTGATCCTGTGACCTCTCTGGTACCAGACTCGCGCTTACCCCGTTAGACCACCAGGCCCGACTGCACACTCACGTGACAACCAGATGGCGGTAGGCGACAGGTGCCACGTCGTTGCGTCGCGTGGGAAGCCATGTCCGATGATATCTGCGCACGCGCACAATACATCATCACCTACTAGCGGCAGTCGTTTGTCTTGTAATGAAATTATCGCTCCGACGCTGTGCATAAATCAGAGCTCACTAGATGGCATACCAGTCGAGAACGCTGAAAGTGGGCTGTTACCGTTCAGTGGTACGAGTGAAATGGGCGCCACTTAGCATACGAGCAGTAGTCAAAGTTTTAACTAACACCTCGAAAAAAAGGAAGCTGTGACCAGGAAAAGTGACGACAGTGTTAGTCCTTCTCACATATTCAGCCCTCAACTTGATGCATTTTTCCCAACAGTAGGTAGCTTGACAGAGAACTTGATGCAGAATGCTGCATTTTGGCTTTTCACCAAAAGCACCACCAAGAAAATCACCTCGTCGTCATTCTGGAAACACCTGCCACGGTTTCTTAAACTGAGGAATGGGGAAGAAGTCACTGGGTATCATGTGAGGGGAACACAGAGTGGCGGAGGGGGGGGGGGAGGGGGGGGGGCAGGAAGGAGTCAGACGTAAGTTGATTGATAGTCCAAGGAGAGTCGTAAAGCGAAAACACTCACTTTGAGAAGGTTCCGCGACATTTCATCTTGACGGTCCCCCATAAGCTCGATAGGAGATTTCGACAATATGCTCATATGACCATTTCTCTCCTACGAGCATAATCTGTGAGCACCACACTATGACAGTCCCAAACAAACATTCAGCATTACCTTGCCCAGTGATGACTGGGTCTTCTCTTTTTTCGGTGGTGGTCAATCTAGTTTGCATTGTTTGCCTTCCTCATTTGTCTCGAGGTCGGCTATGAACTCATCTTGATTGCCCTGACACAGCTGTAACATTTCTGTTGTTGCCTCAGGACGACGGGGGTTTTGAATGGTCGTGAACAGTCCTGAAATCTAGCGGACAGTTATCTTTGCCATGTTCAAATTGGCGTACACGATATTTAAAATTAATCCGTGATTGCCGGTCTGAGCACCAGGGCTGCCGTTTCTGTTGCGATACCCAGTTCTTCATACTCTACGATTACATGCGACATATCTTCCGAAAAATGAAAACCGAATTTCGAAAACCGCTTTCCGCTGTCGTGTTTATATGGTAAGGTCTGAAGCGGATTTGCTAGCCCAGTTGAATATGGCGCCTGAAAAACAGCTGATCCAGTTTCTGACTCAGTCAACACAATCGTTATTTCTCTTCGCTTCAATATTATAAGTCGACAGCTTCATGCTCAGTCTAATATTTCTGCTTCTCCTTCACTGCCCAATAAATCCTTATTAACCGAATATTCTGAAAACACGACGTAACTTGACAACCCAAACACGTTTCAAAACCGGTTGCGTTTGCTTGGGAGGGAAAATCGATTGCGGAATTGGTAAACAGGCAACTAGAGGCGGATTTCCAAAATTGATTTTGAAACGTTTACACCATCTCCCAGAAGCAGTATTGCGAAATCGGTTTTCATAATCCAGTTTTGGGAGTCTCATGTAGGGAAAATCGATTGCGGAATTGGAAAACAGGCAACTAGAAGCGGATTTCCAAAATTGATTTTGAAACGTTTACACCATCTCCCAGAAGCAGTATTGCGAAATCGGTTTTCATAATCCAGTTTTGGGAGTCTCATGTAAATAGGGTTATAGAAAAAAGGCCTGCCACTTTTTTCTTCATTATTCAAACTTGTTTGACCACACTCAAACATCTGCGCCAGCTAATCACTGGGTCGCATGATAGTACATTGTTGCCATATACACTCCTGGAAATTGAAATAAGAACACCGTGAATTCATTGTCCCAGGAAGGGGAAACTTTATTGACACATTCCTGGGGTCAGATACATCACATGATCACACCGACAGAACCACAGGCACATAGACACAGGCAACAGAGCATGCACAATGTCGGCACTAGTACAGTGTATATCCACCTTTCGCAGCAATGCAGGCTGCTATTCTCCCATGGAGACGATCGTAGAGATGCTGGATGTAGTCCTGTGGAACGGCTTGCCATGCCATTTCCACCTGGCGCCTCAGTTGGACCAGCGTTCGTGCTGGACGTGCAGACCGCGTTAGACGACGCTTCATCCAGTCCCAAACATGCTCAATGGGGGACAGATCCGGAGATCTTGCTGGCCAAGGTAGTTGACTTACACCTTCTAGAGCACGTTGGGTGGCACGGGATACATGCGGACGTGCATTGTCCTGTTGGATCAGCAAGTTCCCTTGCCGGTCTAGGAATGGTAGAACGATGGGTTCGATGACGGTTTGGATGTACCGTGCACTATTCAGTGTCCCCTCGACGATCACCAGTGGTGTACGGCCAGTGTAGGAGATCGCTCCCCACACCATGATGCCGGGTGTTGGCCCTGTGTGCCTCGGTCGTATGTAGTCCCGATTGTGGCGCTCACCTGCACGGCGCCCAACACGCATACGACCATCATTGGCACCAAGGCAGAAGCGACTCTCATCGCTGAAGACGACACGTCTCCATTCGTCCCTCCATTCACGCCTGTCGCGACACCACTGGAGGCGGGCTGCACGATGTTGGGGCGTGAGCGGAAGACGGCCTAACGGTGTGCGGGACCGTAGCCCAGCTTCATGGAGACGGTTGCGAATGGTCCTCGCCGATACCCCAGGAGCAACAGTGTCCCTAATTTGCTGGGAAGTGGCGGTGCGGTCCCCTACGGCACTGCGTAGGATCCTACGGTCTTGGCGTGCATCCGTGCGTCGCTGCGGTCCGGTCCCAGGTCGACGGGCACGTGCACCTTCCGCCGACCACTGGCGACAACATCGATGTACTGTGGAGACCTCACGCCCCACGTGTTGAGCAATTCGGCGGTACGTCAACCCGGCCTCCCGCATGCCCACTATACGCCCTCGCTCAAAGTCCGTCAACTGCACATACGGTTCACGTCCACGCTGTCGCGGCATGCTACCAGTGTTAAAGACTGCGATGGAGCTCCGTATGCCACGGCAAACTGGCTGACACTGACGGTGGCGGTGCACAAATGCTGCGCAGCTAGCGCCATTCGACGGCCAACACCGCGGTTCCTGGTGTGTCCGCTGTGCCGTGCGTGTGATCATTGCGTGTACAGCCCTCTCGCAGTGTCCGGAGCAAGTATGGTGGGTCTGACACACCGGTGTCAATGTGTTCTTTTTTCCATTTCCAGGAGTGTACTTCCCTCGCGCGATTACAGACTGTTGCGGCACTGTTCCTAAACGAATTACAATATTCCGGTTTATAAGTGGGATGCGCTGTTGTATTGTGTGCGCCACGGTTCTGTGAAACCAGGATTTAAATATGCACTGTCTGCAGACATATTCCTGCAAACAAACAAAAAATTAAGGGCGTAACTTCTTTGTGTGTGGTAATCAAAAAATTATGATTTTCTCGGTATTAACCAATAAAATTTACTATCGAGCAGTAAATTTAGGTATGTGACAGGAAAACCACTGCCCAATATGTGTAGATCTAGCTGACACAGAAGCAAAACTCTCTACTCGCTTTCAGAAGTGAAATGAATCAGACGTTTCTTCCATTACCTAGTCTAAGTTTTACATGACTGTCCTAAAGCACATGTTTTTAAGCGCTGCGCGATGAAATCGTTCACATTTTAAATTTATTCGCCAGACCGCAGCTGCCAGAATAATGATATCGAAATGAAAATAATGTATCATCAATTGTTCCATACGATTGAGTGCCTGTTCCATTTATTTTGTCATTGTACAACAATGAAGTATAAAACATTGGGCCTTGGTGCATGAATAATTTACGTTTTAGACCTTTGTATGAGACACAATGACTTGAGCATTGCGTGTAAGTACTTCACTGGATCACAGAAAGAACACAAAACAGCTTCAAATATTACTAATTCAAAATTCAAACCACGATCCAGATGGAGTAATTAGACATTGATCTCGCACGCGGAAGGAGCAGTATACGTATCGTCGTCTGGCCCTCTGATGTGGGTCTTTATGTTGTAACGTGAATGATATTTGCACAAGGACTCGGCTTTTTCATTACTTTCTTTTTGACCACCTAAGCCAGTCTTGTGTCTCAAATGCCAGAGATTTCAACAATACTTCGACTTCTAACATGCTTCTTTTCCATCCCAAAACTGAAGCAATTCTATACCGTTACACGAAATTTCTTAGTACTCTAATTAAGACGCTATTTCACTATTTTAACGCTGCCTGACAATTTATTAATTCCATTCCTTAGCTAAAAATTTGATCTTAATATTGCAATTCATTAATTCCATTTCTCAGCGAAACATTTGATCTTAATGTTGGATTACCATATGAACATGACTGCAACTGTAGCACATATTGGCATCACGTAAATAGCAAGCAACTTTTTGGCACCAAAATGCGGAACCTGATAAACGAGGTTCTGTATTACGGCGAGGTATGTTTTATAAGAAAGATGTCACCTGCTGAACCTGGTGAAGGTCGCTCATGCACACAGAGTTCAGGGCATCTATCTCTTCCATGTTATTGCTCTACCAAATGTATAGTCATCACGATTGTAGACGGTAAAAAGTTGGAGATACTCAAAGTTCGTGCTTGTTCCACGATCTCCTCAAGTTTTATAGCCATTATCATTTACCATCTTTACTTTGCATCACGACAGAAACACTCGCTAACACTATACATCCATAAAAAAGTAAATAATCATTTCTGTAATATTTTTCGGATTCCTTCAAAATTCAAAAATTTTCTCATCTGACGTTAGAACAGTATTATTTCAGTGCATACAAAAGCTGTTTTCTCTCTAGTTTTCATACCAAATATATTAGTGCCTTTCTCTTTGCGCCTCTCTCAGTCCACAGCACATTCTCATAATGAAAGCTGGTCATGATGTCTATTGGAGGTAACCCTGCGACAACTCATTATTATTGTGTTTTATTATAGTCCATTTGTTCATATTCTGACATCCTCAGATCCATTAAAATAAATAAAAGATTTGTTTAATTTGATCTTACATAACTAATCTGAAACACATATATGATAAGTGTAGTAGTGTCTGTGGAGTCTGCTGTAGTTTCAGAGCAAGTGTAGAATGCAGCCTCCGTGAGCCACTAATGTATACTGGGTGCGAAAATGTAACAGGGAAGAGAGAATGCTCTACTGAACAATTTGAGAATTTGAGGTAGGGAACCTCAGGTTGGAGAAGCCAGCTGAAGGAGACATGGAAATAAATTTGTCTACGGCTTTGTGTAGCATTACTGTTTTCCAGCTTATTTACAACTAATATGCGCACAAGTTAACATGTTGTGAGGTAACGGGCGAGTTGTGGCGCCCTGAAAATATTCTAAATTCAGAGTTGGCGCGGTCGCGCTGGGGCCTCTCAGCGGACAGCGGCTCGTCGGCAGCCACGTGATGCCAAACGTTATCCGGTGTCCGGGCCGACCACGTGGCTGGGAATTCCATGGTGACACTGTGTCGATGAAGGAGACATGCCGGGAGTGCCAAAGATGCCGGACTTTGTGAAACCTTAACGGCAGACATTTCACAGTTCGTATAGAAATTAATAGTACCGAGGTGAATCATGATACCTCATAAAGAAACATATACATTACCATTATTTGGACGATGATTCTGATGGTGCAATCAGATTTTCAATACATTTATTAGTTTAAAGCTTAGTATCTGACAATAAATTATACAAGTTACACGCAGCAACGAATTTCTAAAATCTAAACGGTTCATCCGATTTTGTCGATCGATGTGTCTTTAGAAAGCTATTAGTGTAAATCTAAATTTGTATAAATTAGAGGCATATAACTTGAATAGTACATGAGTTATTGGAGGTCAAATTGGCCAATTACTGTCGATTGTGTCAGGCCATAAGTATACCACAGTTACACGAAAAAAAGGTAGCAGCATGCTTATAAATTCATTTATTCATCTATGTCTTTGTTTATATCCGATATCTACTATTCATGAAGAAATTGCTCAATTATTTACTGTGTTTAGAAAATACAGAGACATTAGGCTAGTGGCTTACCTCTGTACTATTCCTTTGAAATATGTTTATTCAATTTGTTTATGTATTTAATAATGCATGTTAGAGCATGTTAATGGTCCAGCAGTAGGAATGTTTATTTAATTTCAAGTTATTTAAATGTAAATCCAGTATTTTGAATGTGTTTCATTATGTTTGTGAGTGTGCATTGGCTTGGAGACGGGGCAAGAGCACTCTAGCTAATCACAGCGATCGTTTCAAGAGAGGACAGGGGAGTTCTGGACAGTAGGAGAGTCCTGGACAGTACGGATCGATGGACTCACAGTCGCAGGAAAGACTTGGCAAGTGGAGCAGTTTGCATGTGGTTGCAGGAGATAGAAATATTTTGTAGTGCTGACTTGTGCACTTGTGAGATTTCCATGGCTTCTGCAGTGAAGACATAGTATGCGTTTAGAAGTGAATATCTCGTGAGTTGTGTTGTAGCCTGCCATTGTGGCCGAGCGGTTCTAGGCGCCTCAGTCCAGAACCGTGCAACTGCTGCGGTCGCAGGTTAGACTCCTGCCTCGGGTGTGGATGTGTGCGATGTCCTTAGTTAGGTTTAAGTAGTTCTAAGTTCTGACTGATGACTTCAGTTGTTGAGTCCCATAGTGCTCAGAGCCATTTTTTTAGCTATGTTGTTGTTCATAACTAATTACGTGAAGTAGGAATCTGTTGTTTCCCTGTTATTCAACTTATATTTTATTTAATTGCTGGACCATCGACACCAATAAGTATTTTACAGTAATAAAGAGCATTCTTAAAGGTACTTCTGCTATTGTATCCATCATTTAAAGTCGTTAAAATAGTACCTGCAGAATTTACTTAATTGCAATCTTTCATTTATAAATTTCTATATAACATTCAAAATTCGCAATTACCAAGTGATAGGAACCTTCGAGCATTCGATTCATGCGTATATTCATATTGTATACTGTAGACTCAGCAGTATTTGGCTTGTAATGTGGCAACTACGTATCCCAGCCCCTACACAATGAAACCAGCCAAAACTTTTAATATTTCAACTTTGAGTCAGAGGGTACGTAGTTGAGGGCCACACCACACTCACCACATTTCTTTTTATTTGAAAGCCCACAATGTACTGTGCTGTTTATTTACATGTACATTCTTTATTTCCTGCAACGATATAAGGAGGATGAGTCTGATTACTAGGAAGTCATGTTGTTTAGTTTACTTGTCTATAAGGTGGCTGTGTTGTATCGCATTTGACTATTCGTGTGAGGATGTGGATACAACATGACACTGCACTGCACTTGTGTGAATGTCTGCAACCATCTCAATGCTGTATTTCCTGCTCGCTGGATTACAAGGGGAGGTCCATTCAAAGGCCTGCGAGGTGACCTGGCCTGAATCCCCTTGAATATTTCCTAAAGGGATATCTAAATTCATTTGTATATGAGACCCCAGTGGATACAGAGATGGAATTAGTTGCCAGAATTGTAGCTGCCTATGATGTGATTCGAAACATGCCATGGATATTTGTCAGGGTGCATCAGAATCTTGTTTGCCAATGTCATGTTTGGATTGAAGTTGGTGGCTGTCAGTTTCAGCACATTTTGTACGCTACAGTACAAATGGTATGTTCATTGTGTCAACCATGGTACTTGGAATTAACTGTAACTAATGTAAATAAAGAAGTACACGGAAATGTGATATTATTCCTATTATCTCCTTAAGCTGGCTTCTCCGACCCCAGGTTTCCTACCTCAAATTGCTCAGTGCAACATCCTCCACATGCTGGTAAATTTTTGCACGCTCTTACGGTAACACCCTGTATATACAACCTTACAAGGAAAAAAAAAGAACCACACAGAGAACATGGCCAGATGTCAATACAACTTCGTACATGTACACACCATTAGTGGATAAGTAAATGATTACAGTTGCAATTCTCTGTGACAGGTAGAACAGCTACCAGGGTGTGTTAGTGTTTTTACAGGCCCATTATATTACATTTATCGTTTTCCATGGATCCCTTGGAGAGGAGTCTCTGGGATGTGGAAAGAGTCAATTTTTTTTTACAGTCAGATACATGGATACTGTACAGTTCTAATGCAGACAGAAAGTTCTTTAATTCACTCTGAAACCGATCTTTATCACTTACAAGACCTTTGATATGCTCAGGTAAGTTATTGAATATATGAGTACCCGTGTATTTGACTCCTTTTCGTACTAACGTTCAGCTTTTATTGTCCTCATACAGATTGACTTTAGTTCTGGTATTTTAATCATGTTTTGCACTATTTTGTGTAAAAAGAGACATGTTGGAAATGACAAAGGACCTCAATGAGTATATGTACTGAGAAGTAGTAGTTAGAATACCAAGTTTCTTAAAGAGGTCTCCGCATGATGATCTAGGAATGACACCAGATATAATTCTAATGACTCGCTTCTGAATTTTGAAAATGTTCTCTTTGTGAGAGGAGTTTCCCCAAAAGGTGATTCCTCAGCTCATTAGTGAATGGAAGTACGCAGAATAAACCAAATTCTTCATTTTCAAATCACCTATTTCTGCTATCATGCGTACTGCAAATGTAGCTGAATTAAGGCGTTTTATTAAGTCCAGAGTGTGTGTTTTCCAATTTAGGTTGTGGTCAATTTGTAGCCATAAAAATTTGACACTGTCTACAGCTTTAATTTCACTGTTTGAGTACATTATACTTATAGGGTCAGGTATTGTTTGTGAGTTACTAAACTGTATGTACTGGGTCTTGTCAAAATTGAGTGACAATCAATTTGCTGTGAACCACCCAAAATACTTACAAATATTTCATTAGCTGATTGCTCAGTGAGATCATGGGTACTGTTTTTTATACCAATACTAGTATCATCTGCAAATAAGACAAAATTTGCACTTTGTGACACTGCATATGGAAGGTCATTAATATATAATAGGAACAACAAGGAACCTAAAATAGAACCCTGGGGCACCCGCTGTCTGATGGTTTCATATTTTGAATGACTATTGTTATGTGGTAAGCCTGATACAGACACACAATGTTTTTTTATTAAAAAGATAGAATGAGAATCATGAGCCTGCTACGCCTGTTATCCCATAATATTTTAACTTTTCTGTAAGGATATCATGCTTAACACAATCAAAAGCTTTAGTCAGATCACAGAATATTCCAAATGGTAATAACGTTTTGATTTATTGATTATAATATATCATCTGTAAAAGTGAATATACCTTAATCGGTTGACAATCCTTTCGAAAATCCAAACTGATTGCGAATGAGAATATTTTTCTGTACTAAGTGTTTATAAAGTCTATTGTACATTACCATTTAGAACACTTTTGAAAATATTGCCAATAATGAAATGGGATGGAAGTTTCCACTGATGATTTGTGTTATTTTTTGTGTAATAGTTTGACAATAGCGTATTTAAGCTTATCTGTAAAAGTACCACTGTGAAGGGATTCATTACAGCATGTCACAAAGTTCTGAGGAGCAACATTTAATTATGTTAGTGCTGATTTCATCATAACCACTGGAATATTTGTTTTTAAGAGAGCTAATAATATTAGAAATCTCTTTTGGTGAGGTAGGATATAGCTGAATTTTGTCCAACTTTACAAATCTAAGTTGTCTGCTACTGAAAGGAAAAAGTTGTTGAAAATGTCTGCAATTTTGGAGGTATCTCTAATCAACTCATTATTTACATTTAACATAATTTATCATTTGTCTGAGTAGTTTTTCCTGTTTCACTTTTTACTACATTCCATATAGTTTTTATCTTGTTATTAGCAGCATTTATTTTTTCTTGAAAATAAATATGTTTTGAGGTTCTACATACTTTGTTTAGAATTTTACAATATAATTTGTAATGTGATTTAGCTCTGTAGTAATCATTTTCCCTTGATATTAAGTAAAGTCTTCTTTTTGTTTTGCAAGACACTTTTATTCCATTTGTAATCCAAGGTTTTGAAACATTTAATCTATTTGCTTTGATTACTTTAATGGGGCAGCAGTTTTCAGAGTGACCTATGACTGTATTAGAAAACAGTTATATTTTTCATTTATCCTGACTGAATTGTATACATCTTTTCAGTCAGTATTCCTCAAACAGTTTTTTATACCTTCAATTCCTGTTTCATTTTTTATTTGTATAGTTTCCCACTTCCTATTAGGAGTTGAATCAGACTCCACTATATTAAATGCAAGCAACTGGGCACTATGATCTGCAAGGCCATCAAATATTGCATTTATACTGTGATTTTCTAGTGTGGTAGTATCTATGAAAATGTTATCAATGCTGGCACCCACAACCCTGGCTGGGAACTGTACTAAGAGAATGAGATCACAAGAAGTGGTAAGAGACTCTAGTATGGATCTTGAGTAAATAATCTCCAGAAAATTTAAATTAAAATCTCCACTTAGTATGAGTTCATTATTTTTAGAAGTTAAGAAATTATATACTGTATCAAGCTGTTTAGTGAATAGCTGGAAATTACCAGTTGGTGCCCTGTATATTGTGACTATAATTATTTCTCTTTTTACACAGTGTGTTACTTTTATTTATTTATTTACACGTTAAGTTCCGTAAGACCAAATTGAGAAGCAAATCTTCAAGGCATGAAACGTGTCAGTACATGTAATTACAATATAAAAGTAATAATAGATAAAAATAAAATGTTTATGAACCCGAAAAAAGTCAGCCCATAAGTGTAAGTAAACACAGTGAACAATGCAACAAGAATCAGTTTACTTTTTCAAGGAACTCCTCGACAGAATAGGAGTGACCCATGAGGAAACTCTTCAGTTTCGATTTGAAAGCACGTGGATTACTGCTAAGATTTTTGAATTCGAGTGGTAGCTTATTGAAATTGGATGCAGCAGTATACTGCACACCTTTCTGCACAACAGTTAAGGAAGTCCGATCCAAATGCAGGCTTGATTACTGTCGAATATTAACCAAGTGAAGGTTGCTTATTCTTGGAAATAAGCTAATATTGTTAAGAAGAAATGACAGGAAAGAATATATATATTGAGAGACCAATGTCAAAATACCCAGACTCGTGAACAGGAGTCGACAAGAGGTTCGTAAACTTACACCACTTATTGCCCGAACCGCCCGTTTCTGAGCCAAAAATATCCTTTTAGAATGGGAAGAGTTACCCCAGAATATAGTACCATACGACATAAGCGAATGCAAATAAGCAAAGTAGACTGATTTCCATGTGGAATGATCACTCACTTACGATACCATTCGAATAGTAAAAATGGCATCAATAAGTCTTTGAACCTAGAAATTTGAACTGTTCGGTTTCACTAGTCATACGCCCATTCTGTGAAATTAAAACGTCAGGTTTTGCTGAATTGTGTTTTAGAAACTGCAAAAAACTGAGTCTTACTGTGATTTAGCGTTAGTTTATTTTCTGCAAGCCATGAACGTGTGTTATGAACTGCACTATTTGAAACCGAGCCAATATTGCACAGAACATCCTTTACTACCAAGCTAGTGTCGTCAGCAAACAGAAATATTTTAGAGTTACCCGTAATACTAGAGGGCATATCATTTATATAAATAAGGAACAGGAGTGGCCCCAACACTGATCCCTGGGGCAACCCCCTAACCCCCCCCCCCCCCGACTTGACCGTACCCCACTCAGACCCCACATCAAGCCTTTCTCAACATTGTGAATAATGACATTTTGCTGTCTGTTGCTAAAGTAAGAGGTGAACCAGTTGAGCTACTCCCTGTATTCCATAATGGTCCAATTTCTGGTGCAATATTTTGGATCAACAGAATCAAACACCTTAATTAAAACAAAAATATGCCTAGCGTTCGAAACCTTTTGTTTAACCCATCCAGAGAAAAGATAATATAGCATTTTCAGTTGTTAAACGACTTCTATAGCCGAACTGTACATATGATAGCAAATCGTGTGATATAAAATGATCAACTATCATTACACACACAGCCTTTTCAATAACTTTAGCAAACACTGATGGCATATAAATAAGTCTAAAATTGTCTATATTATCCCTTTCTCCCTTTTTGTAAAGTGGTTTTACTACTGAGTACTTTAATCGTTCAGGAAACTGACCATTCCTAAGGGAAAAATTACAAATATTTCTTAATACAGGGCTAACATGTTCACCACAGTACCTTAATATTCTGCTAGGCACTCCATCATAACCGTGAGAGTCCTTAGTCTTCAGTGATTTAATTATAGACTCAATCGCCCCCTTGTCCATGTCACAGAGGAGTATTTCAGACAATCTTGGCAAGGCATTTGTCAAGAAAGTTATATGATTCCCTGTAAAAACTAAATTTTTATTTAATTCACCAGCAATGCCCAGAAAATGATTTTTAAATACTGTACACATATCTGATTAATCAGTAACGGAAATATTTTTACTGTGAACTGACTTTATTTCGTCGACCTTGTGCTGCTAACCAGACACTTCCTTCACAACTGGCCAGATGGTTTTAGTTTTATCCTGTGAATTAGCTACTCTATTTGCATACCACGCACATTTTGCCTTCCTAATAACATTTTTAAGCACCTAACAATACTGTTTATAATGGGCTATTGCAGCTTGAATGTGACTACTTCTAACATTTTGATATAATTCCTGCTTCGTTCTACACAGTATCCTTATCTCACTAGTCAGCCACCCAGGCTGCCTATTACTGCTAGTAACCCGTTTAGAGCGTTCTAATGGAAAGCAACTCTGAAATAGCATGAGAAATGTGTTAAGGAAAGCATTATATTTATCATCTATGTTACCGCCATTACAAACATCCAGCCACTCTTGTTCCTTGACAAGGTTTAAAAAAACTCACTATTGCTGTTGGATTAACTTTCCTACATAGTTTGTAATTATATGTGACATTCGTTTGAGTACAAATTGTGCATCATGGTCTGAGAGGCCATTCACCATTTTACTAACAGAATGCCCATCTAGTAATGAAGAAGGAATAAAAATATTGTCTATGGCTGTGCTACTGTTCGCCTGCACCCTAGTTGGAAGAAACACAGTCTGCATCAGTTCATGTGAATTTAGGAGATCTACCAACATTCTTTTTCTTCACCATCATACACAAAATTTATATTGAAGTCACCACATATGACTAATTTCTGGTACTTACTACAAAGTGTATCAAGAGCCCTCTCTAGCTTGAGCAGAAATGCTCTGAAGTCAGAGTTACGGGACCTATAAACAACAACAGTTATAAGTTTAGTTTCACTAAATTCAGCTGCCCCTGCACAACATTCAAATATCTGTTCAGAGCAGTGCCGTGATAGGTCTATGGTCTCAAATGGAATAATGTTTTTTTTACGTACATATCCACTCGCCCACCCCACAAGGAACTCTTAAAAAACAGCCAGCTAATCTGTATCCTGGTAAAGGAAGCCACTGAATTGTCAAATTATTTAAGTGGTGCTCCGACAGACCAATAATTTCAGAGTCAACATCTATAAGCAGTTCACTAACTTTCTCTGATACCTATTATATTCTGATGAAATATGCTAATTCCTTCTCTACTCAGAAACATGACATCCTCTGAAGGTGAGCCCTTAGTTAGAGGGACTTCCTTTAAGCAGCTATACCTATCAGCTGACTTCAATTTAAAAAAGTGCACCTCCAACACAAACTACTACAGGAGGTTTTTCCATGAGTGACACCACTACCACCCACCACACTGTCACCTATAAGCTTTGCCAGTCTTCCCTTACCATATCTATTGAGGTGCAGGCCATGCCTAGTGAAACCCCATCTACTGATAGACCCAACTGGCACCACTGAGATGTGACCCATGCCCTTGACCATCAGCACCCTCTCCTGCCCCACGTTAACGCACCTAACAGCCGCATTAAGATGAGGCCAGTAACGACGCTGAAACAGTTGCACAAAATGCAAATCAGTGCCACCAGTTTGAGTAGCTATCTTTACCAGGCCACCACCTACATCATATTCCCCGTCCCTATCAAGACTGTTCCCTGCTCCACCCACTATCACTACCTGATCCTCCTTTGTAAAATTCCTACATAACTCCCCTATGCTGTCAGTCACCTGAGCCAACCCTGCACTAGGCTTCACAATGCTGGTGACCTGGTACTTACTCACCAACACTTTCTGCAGCTGCTGGCCCACACCTCTGCCGTGTGAACTACCCAGCAGCAGAACCTTCTTCTTTCTGTTTGACTTTGCAACTCCCCTAGGCCTCCTAACTGCTACGGACTTCTGCGTGTTCCCTACATCTACAGCTACAAGAGGCTCCTCTCCACTCATCTCGGACAGTTGGTCAAATCTATTGCATATACGCAAAGTATAACTGTCTGAATAACTCCTCTTCCTAGCTGCCTTCTTGCCAACTGCCAGTTCCCATTCGCAACCACCCTTCACCCTCCTCAACCTATCTAGTTCCTCCTTTGCGCATTGTAACTGCATCTGAAGGGCACAGATCTTACGCTCCTGCACCTCTAGCAACTTATTTCTACTACAGATTCTGCATACCCAAGAGAGGATCTCGCTAGAATGCCCACTGGCTTCCCCACTGCATCCCCCCCCCCCCCCATGAAAACACTTCGAACAAATCCTACATCGTAATCTACTACTCACAACCCTACGACAGAGCCCACGCTTCTCCCTCATGGTAAAATTTCACAGTTACTGAAAAAAACTATACGTCTACGTTAACTAAGTTCAGTTAAACCAATAGAACTATTTATAGAACTAACAATAGCGGTCTCGAAATTCTCTGTCTACTAAGAAAGCAACTACTTGTATTAATACCACTGCACCATAGCTAATACCAATACCAACAAAACTTCAGTAAATTACTAGCTAAAACAAAAAATTTAAGCAGCCACTGGAACGCTCAACGAAGTTAAAACATTGAATGAAAATTTTACTGAAATATTTCACTAGAAAGAATAAGATACGTCAGCTGGAAACTAAAACACAAGATTTACTAAACGACTTCAACGCACCGAAAACTCTAAAAAAACACAGCGAGCGAACGTTTCCAAAAGTTTATTAGATTGTTATTTCGCCAAAAACAGCACGAAACACCGCTGAAAACTATTATATTTAATAACTGTATAACAGTGCTTAGATTTATATCCGCTACAGCTGCAACTGCACGCCGCAAAATGTGAACACACTACTGAGGCGTGAGGCTTGGACGAACGACGTAAGCACACTCACGAATAACAGACCACTCGAATCAATACCACAGGAAGAAAGACTGAGATTAATGAAAATCCACTAATAAGTAACTTTTACAGCAAATATTAACACAAGTAAACTTTAAAATAACTCAAGACTAAAACTTAATAAACAACGATAAGCGAAGACATTAGGACCACTGCCCACCGCGATCTTAGATGCCACCTGATGGCGTTGCGGACACGTGACCCGATAAAAAAAACCATGTAAGCTGACCAGACACGGATGGGGGATCACCCTAGCGAAGATATGGGCTGCAAATGGAGAAATCAATTCATGTAAGCGACTTTGACAAAGGGCAGATTATTATTACGCAGAGCCTGTGAACGAGTATATCGAAAACGACGAAGCTTGTCGAACGTTTACGTGCTACTGTCGTGAGAATCCATGGAAAGAGGTAGAGGGACAGTGAAGCTACCACTAGGCGCTAAATGGTTGGACGTCCACGACTCTTCACAGAACGTGGGGTTCGGAGGCCTGTCTGCTTTGTACTGTAGACTACATGGTGATATGCGGTATCTTTGCCGAAAGATCACAATGCTGGAGCATGCACAGGTAAACACCGGTCATCGTACGTTGTTGAACATGGAGCTCCGCAGCAGGCCACCCCTGTGTGTTCACATAGTGACCCAACGACATCGTCAATTAAAACTACGGTGAGTACGGGACCATTGGGATTCGACCTTGAGTCAATGGGAACATGTCGACTCCGGTTGAATCATACTTTTGTTACACTAGGTCGATGGTCGTCTTCCCAAGCGCCTTCATCGAGGTGAAGAGCGGCTCGAAACGTGCAGCACGCCATGGGTACAGGCTAGTGGGAGCGGTATTATGCTATGACGACATTCTCCTGCGCTTGCATGGGACCTGTGGTAGTAATCGAAGACACGCTGACAGCTGCGAACCACCTGCATCCCTTCATGCTTGGTATCTGCCCCAATGGCAATGCCATCTTTCAGCAGTAAGACCGTCCGTGTCTCGGAGCCAGAACCGTGCTACAGAGTTTTCAGGAGCATTATAGCGAACTACGTTGATGTCTCGGCGACATGATGTAAATCTTATGGAACTCATCTGAGCCATTATCAGGTGCCATCACCGCGTACGCAAATCAGCGGCCCGTTATTCACGCGAATTACATGATCTACGAGGGCCGTTCAGAAAGTAACCTCCAGTTGATTTAAAAAAATACACCAAGTTAAATAAAAATATTTTTATATATACATCTTACAACTACATCTTTGCACTATTTTTCTACATAGTCTCCATAGCGATTGAGGCACTTATCGTATCTCTTCACAAGCTTTGAAATTCCTTCTGCATAAAAATCACCCGCTTGTGCCTGGAGCCAGCCTGTGACCGCATCTTTGAGCTCTTCGTCGTCATCAAACCGCTGTGACCCGAGCCATTTCTTCAAATGCACGAAGAGGTGATAATCACTTGGCGCCAGGTCTGGGCTGTAAGGTGGATGGTTGATAACGTCCCACTTGAAGGACTCAAGAAGGGCCGTTGTTCTGCGAGCAGAGTGAGGACGGGCGTTACCGTGCAAAAAAACCATACCGGAAGTCAGCATACCACGGCGTTTGTTCTGTATAGCCCGTCGTAACTTTTTTATTGTTTCACAGTACACGTCTTGATTAATAGTCGTACCACGTTCCATGAATTCAACCAACAACACCCCTTTGGCATCCCAAAACACCGTTGCCATCAGTTTTCTGGCAGAAAAATCTTGCGAGGCTTTTCTTGGTTTGGTAGGCGAATTTGAATGTGCCCACATCTTTGATTGTTCTTTTGTCTCAGGGTTCACGTACTTAATCCAGGTTTCGTCACCGGTCACGATTCTGTTTAACAATGGTTCTCCTTCGTCCTCATAACGTGACAGAAAGTCTAATGCAGAGGCCATTCTTTGAGTTTTGTGGTGGTCGGTAAGAATTTTGGGCACCCATCGTGCACAGAACTTACGGTAACCCAATCTTGCTGTCACTATCTCGTACAAGAGAGTCTTAGAAATCTGTGGAAAACCAGTAGACAACTCCGACATTGAGAAACGTCGATTTTCACGAACTTTTGCATCAACTGTCTGAACGAGTTCGTCAGTCACCAATGATGGTCTACCACTCCTCTCTTCATCATGAACGTTTTCTCGTCCACTTTTAAATAAACGTACCCATTCACAGACAACTCCTTCACTCATAACTCTTGGTCCGTACACGGCACAAAGCTCACGATGAATAGCTGCTGCAGAATATCCTTTGGCTGTAAAAAACCTTATGACAGCACGCACTTCACATTTGGCGGGGTTTTCTATTGCAGCACACATTTCAAACTGCCACAAAAACTAAACTAGCGCAGGTACGACGTTCACTCGACCATGGCTTGATGCCGACTGACCTGTTGAGTGCGTGAACGCACAGATGGCGTCGCTACTCCCCCCACAACCCGCACTGTGACCAATCGGAGGTTACTTTCTGAACCGCCCTCCTATTTCGTTTTGAAGGCGGACAAACTTGCTGTTAAGCGGGTGGTCATAATGTTTTGGCTCATCAGTGTATACGCAAATACCAGAGTAAGTATAACGATTGACCATGGCGAAATGATAGGCACTTCATCATGTAGCTGACATATAAAGCTATAACTGACGTAAAAGTAATTTTTTTTTTACAGAACGCCATTCTACTGGAGTAACGCTTCAGCCAACAGCTCGCCAAAACTCGACAGACTTGGCTAAATGAGGTCCATCGCAGAAATCCACCATGTGTGTGTGTGTGTGTGTGTGTGTGTGTGTGTGTGTGTGTGTGTGTGTGTGTGTGTATGTATGTGTGTGTGTGTATGTATGTGTGTGTGTGTACCTGCTGAGAGGCCGAATTGTCGGCTCTGAGAACTGTGGGAAAGGTCTGATGGACATGTCATCACTAACGCATGGGCGGCGACTGCAGGTATTCAAGAAACCGCAGGAAATATCCGTGGCCCGTCGCGGAAATCCCGTCGTGTATGATCAGATTTTCACAGCAAAGTCTCTCCGATGGGCAACAGTTCTCCTCACATTGTCCATAACTTGCGTTACGAGGAAAGATTTCCACAGGTCTGCAACATGCTCTAAATGGTTCCTTATGTGTGTAAAGCCCGTGCATCCGTGTCTCACACAGTCTCTTATACACTACTGGCCATTAAAATTACTACACCAAGAAGATGACGTGCTACAAACGTGAAACTTAACCGACAGAAAGAAGATGCTGTGATAAGCAAATGATAGCTTTTCAGAGCATTCACACAAGGTTGACGCCGGTGGCGACACCTACTACGTGCTGACGTGAGGAAAGTTTCCAACCGATTTCGCATACACAAACAGTAGTTGACCGGCGTTGCGTGGTGAAACGTTGTTGTGATGCCTCGTGTAAGGAGGAGAAATGTGTACCATCACGTTTCCGACTTTGATAAAGGTCGGATTGTAGCCTATCGCGATTGCGGTTTATCGTATCGCGACATTGCTGCTCGCGTTGGTCGAGATCCAATGACTGTTAGCTGAATATGGAATCGGTGGGTTCAGAAGGGTAATACGGAACGCCGTGCCGGATCCCAACGGCCTCGTATCACTAGTAGTCGAGATGACAGGCATCTTATCCGCATGGCTGTAACGGATCGTGCAGCCACGTCTCGATCCCTGAATCAACAGATCGGGACGTTTGCAAGACAACAACCATCTGCACGAACAGTTCGACGACGTTTGCAGCAGCATGGACTATCAGCTCGGAGACCATGGCTGCGGTTACCCTTGACGCTGCATCACAGACAGGAGCTCCTGCGATAGTGTACTCAACGACGAACCTGGGTGCACGAATGGCAAAACGTCATTTTTTCTGCTGTTTACAGCTTCATGATGGTCGCATCCGTCTTTGGCGACATCGCGGTGAACGCACATTGGAAGCGTGTATTCGTCATCGCCATACTGGCGTACCACCCAGCGTGATTGTATGGGGTGCCTTTGGTTACACGTCTCGGTCACCTCTTGTTCGCATTGACGGCACTTTGAAAAGCGGACGTTGCATTTCCGATGTGTTACGATCCGTGGCTCTACCCTTCATTCGATCCCTGTGAAACCCTACATTTCAGCAGGATAATGCAGGACCGCATGTTGCAGGTCCTGCACGATCCTTTCTGGATACAGAAAATGTTCGACTGCTGCCCTGTCTAGCACATTCTCCGGATCTCTCACCAATTGAAAACGTCTGCTCAATGGTGGCCGAGCAAGTGGCTCGTCACAATATGCCAGTCACTACTCTTGATGAACTGTGGTATCGTGTTGAAGCTGCATGAGCAGCTGTACCTGTACACGCCATCCAAGCTCTGTTTGACTCAATGCCCAGGCGTATCAAGGCCATTATTACGGCCAGAGATGGTTGTTCTGGCTACTTATTTCTCAGGATCTATGCACCCAAACTGCGTGGAAATGTAATCACATGTCACTTCTATTATAATATATTTGTCCAATGAATACGCGTTTATCAGCTGCATTTCTTCTTGGTGTAGCAGTTTTAATGGCCAGTAGTGTAGATAACCAAGACGCTGTTTCGGAACTTCACCAGAAGATGATAGGAGTGGCACTGATTGAAACGTCATGTGATTTCAACGAACTCACTCTGCCAGAAACTCGATAGCTTTATATCAGTTAACTCTATAGTTGACTTCTTCTTTTCCTGGTTCTTTAGGCTTACAGGTAGGCCATCACTATTGGTTTCTAGTCATCTGCTCATCTTTGAATGCACTAGAAAGCTAACAGTATTTCCTTATTACTATCAGTTTACTTGCAATTACTTTAACGTTTGAAAGCTACGTCTGTGGACGGAGTGTCGAATCAGTGACAAAGCCGAGGAAGACGGTACAATACACAGACATTCACACAGTCACCTATACAACACAAGTACACACTTGAAACACTATGCCGCGGAAGGAAGGAAAGAAAGGAGAATGTCCTTTTGTCAGTATGTGTCATGAATACCTTGGCCATAGAGCACATCATTCAGGTTGTAACTGATGAGTACGAGCAGCCACGATGCAGCGATTTCTATACGCCGTTCGTCCAAGAAGATACAAGACTGATTTTATTCATGGTGTATGAGCGGTGTCATCGTAGTGACTGCGGTGGCAGCTTGAACTTCAAATTCAAATGGTTCAAATGGCTCTAAGCACTATCGGACTGAACATCTGAGGTCATCAGACCCCTAGACTTAGAACTACTTAAACCTAAATAATCTAAGGTCATCACACACATCCATGCCCTGCGACCGCAGCAGCAGCGCCACATCGGCCGGCTGGCTTGAACTAACAACCGTAAACAGTAGATGTGCGTTTGACTAGTCAGTTGTAGGTAGTTAGTGTTAAGAAGTGCACATACATATCAACGTTGTTGCGCCACAGATAGCGACGGAGCGACATCTCCAGATCAAGTTTTCTCAAGACGTTCTTCAGGAGGCTTTGAAGGAGAAAAATGCGTGTGTAAAGTTTGTCCCGCACATCTTGACTCACGGAAAAACAACGCCGCGTGCACACCTGCCGCAACTTGATTGAAATGCAAGACACGCGCAATTCGTTGCTGTAAAAAATTCGTCATAGTTGACAAAACTTCTTGTTATCAAAACGAACTTACCACAAAGCGATGAAGTGCAGAAATTCACATGAAGGGTATCGCCTTGACGTTGTAGCCGACATTCAACTTAATGTAACGCACGAGTTGAACAATATCTCAAAGCAGGACTTTTCTGAGAGTTTAGCATGTTTGCATGAACTTTCTGCGAATTGTACCAAAGTAAATGAAGACTGTTTAGAATATCTGAAGCATTACAATCACCTTCCTAACTTTTCTCTATTTTTTATTAACGCGATCTTGAAACTTTTTGGATGAGAAGGTATGAGGGACAGTATTTGATCACAAGCTGTCCATTATCCCCGGTCTACTTATTTATTGCAATCTCATAACATTAAGGCGCGGAACAATGATTCCTTGTACGTTTAGCTCCGTCTAGAGTGTTCTGCAGAGATCTGTTCGTCCTTTCCGTCTAAGTCTTCTGGGACGAAATGTCGCCTGGAATGTACACAATCAGCTTAGCAATCCTGAGGACTACAGATGCGACATTGATGTTGGTTATTTTAAATTATTTTTACAAGTCACCCCACTTCTCGTCCAACCTCCTCCAAGTAGTGCTCTGTCGTCTTTACCAAGATTATATTTGTCCAATTAGCATGTAATATGTACGCGCAATTTGGTTAATTTTACTCCAAGAATTTCGAAATAATTCTGATTTTCATGTTACCCAATTCTCATCTTTGTTATCACTCATGTAGGTACTCTAACATATCACACCTCACCTAGCCTTAACATATCTCTTTGCTTTTAGCTTCGAGGTTTTAGGTAGTGTTTTCATCCTATTAGACGCTCACTTGAGCGATTTTATCTCTGTTACCCTCTCATGTCCAGTCGTCTTAAAATAAATGAAAACTGGAAAATGGAAACTTAATATGTCTTCTCTTGATGAATGTGTAGCGGGGAGAACGCAAGGACACATGCGCCCATATCCTTGTAACAAATTTACTTAAATAAAAAGTTGAGTGTTAAGTTACATTGATGTGGAATATATGAATAGTCATCCTATTCAATAACTTTATACTGTATTTATGTAAACAAAAGGACGAAGAACTAAGCGACTAAGCAACGAAAAGATTTCTTCCGCTGTTCTGCTGAAGGCTGTATGAGAGTACCTGGGGTGTCTCAACCAACAATATCTTTTTCTAGATGTTATCTCACATGCGAACGAAGTCAAGTTGATACTGCTGCAGGTGTTTCGGAATTTCCACTCCCATGCGCACACTAAGGCGGGCTTCTGGTGTCTTCCTCACACACCATTTCTTCCCAGATAGTAAATCACATGTGTATCAAGTTTCATTTAATTACTCCAGGTGATACGGAGTTATGCTGAACGTGCACTTGTATCCATTCATATAGTATCATCAGAATCAGCCACAGACGTCCACTTCCGGGTAAAGACCTCATCTAGAATTTTTCATGTTCTACAGTCCTCAGCTAAACGAAATCAAACTGCTCCAGAAAATTTGCTAATGTAATCCAGTCACCTGACGGTAGGTCGTCGTCTCGGATTCCCCATTCACAAGGAATCATACAAAGAAAGAACTTGCTTCATCCATCTGCCATCCATTCGCCTTTAATTTTCAAAAAGCGCTTTAAGATTTTTTCACTCTTCTGTTTACTTCCTATCCCGTCCATTCAGTCATTGCCTTCAACAGTACCGAATATTAGTTCGTGCTGCTTATTTTATATATGTTGGTCAGACATTATTTCAGTTTTGTTGTAATTGGTTCAATCTTTACTTTAAATTTGCTGTATTAAGTTCTTTCATTCCATCTTGAAGTTAATTCGCAGCACGGATCAACAGTATAACGCCATCAATAAACCAAATGCAATTCGTGTGTGTTCTGATAACAAGAATTCCATTTCTGAATTACTAGTTTCAAGAGCCGAGAACCCGCCTCAACACTACTTTCTTCTTACACAAACGTTCTATAAATAATTTTACAAGTTTCTTTCCTATAAGGTTTCGTTCAGTCTTAACCATTTACACTGAATCACCAACTCCTGGCATCTTTCCTTTCCTCGTAACTTGCATCTCTTCCGGGATTTTTCCAGAATGTTATTATTGTTGTTATCTATTTGTGTTTCTGATTTATACTTTGAACTTGACAAACTTTTAAAGAACTCCTGAAGTGCCTGTATGATTTTCTCTTTGTTACTAATTGCGCCATCTATCATCTTACCTGGAGAATTCTGGCGCCTCCCATACAAAAGCACCTCGTTTTCTTTCATTATACATCTATTGTTTTCACTTATCTCTCTAACCAAATTTCCATTTTATCTTCTCAGTTCTCTCCGAGACATCTCCGAACAGTTTTATTTAAATCAGCGTTTTCTGTCGTGTTCATGTCATTGTATGCTTGACGTTCTCGCCTTCTGTCTAATAGTCGCCAAGTTCTATTTTAGATTTGTTTTTTGTTATGTAACTGCAACGTGTTTTTTGTGTGTGCATAGCTAACTTCGTTAATTAATTGCCCCTTTCCTCTATGTGTGTATACGCACTTTTCCTAAAATAGTAAACTTGCTGCTTAATTTTTTCCGTTCTACTTCCCATTCTTCAACAAATTTTTGTATTCTACATGCAGAATACGTGCCTGGTGATCATATTTATCAAATATTTTTGCCTGTTTCTACTCTGGAACTTTTGCGTGTATGATCAACTAAAATCCATTAGTGTTTTAGTACCCTCACATTCCGCGATTTTTTTATTGTTTGCTAAAATTTCGTTTTCATTTTCATTTGATTCTTGCCATGTCTATTTCCTATTTATTTTCTTGTGAAAGACTGTGTTAATGGCAAATATGTTATTCCGCATAAATTCTTCTAACGGAAGAGCTCTGTCGTTTCTAGTACCACACAAAAAGTTTTCAAATGAAGAGTCGTTCTGCAGTTATTCATTAAAATTTGCCATTATCATCTTGCAGTGATATTTATTGTCATTTTCCAGCCGCTGTAACTCGTCGCAGAGGTTGTCTAATCTTCTCATCACACTGACAGCATATTGAAATACAGTGTCGAAAGATTTCCATTGAACACCATTTTTGTTGATTTTCGAAACTACTCTTGCTCTTCTATTGTAATACCTTCAAGGTATATCTATAATATTATTGTATACAATAATGCTTACGCCTGAATTTCCTCTCTGTTCCATTCCTCTGTATTAAAACGAATTTCCAGATTTTGATTTTATTTGGTCTTTATTTATTCTCTCCATTTCTTAATATTCTGCTACATCCAATTTAATTTAATGATTACTAACGATTAAATACGAGGTATCTCATCTAAAAGTAGTTAGACGCATTTTCTCTGGTGTTTCGGTAATAATTTGCTATATCATTTTTTCCAATGTGTAGATGAAGTTAGCCCAAAAAGGACTGCCTAGAAGGGCAGTTTGATTGTTATTACAAGCAAAATGTTTTTGGAGTGGAATTTTATGCCCATTTCAATAGAGGATCCCAGTTTTTTTCTGTTATTCAGATTAACGATACGTGTTCTTAGGCACAGCAAAACCCGAGAGTAATGAGAACTCCAGCAGCGACTGACTAGCACTACAGCACAGCGATAGCAAACAGATGGGGCATTGCAAGCTGGGTAAGAAAGGCGTAGTGAACAAGTGTTTACCTGTACGACAAGTGCTAGAGAACACTCGAGCTGCCTGTTTCTTCCTTTTCTTACCGCAAAGCATAGTTAAATACAGAAGGTATTATTATATTTGAAACATAAGCTCCGACTGGATACGGATGAGGAAGGGAGTAAGTTGTGTCCTTTTCAACGGATCTGGTCCGACATTTACCTTCGTAAATTTAGGGAAGCTACGTGAAACCTAAATCTAGGTGGCTGGACAGGGCTCTGAACCAGTCTCCTCCAGAATGAGAGCCCGGTACAGCTGTGCTATCTGACTCAGTTGGGGAGATGCTACCCTCAAGCTGACAAAAGAAAACACATGTAGCAATGCTCCTTCAAATAGGCTGGACCTACCTCTGAAGCTGACCATTATAGTCAGAACTCCATGAAACATCCAGTGGGCAGCATCCGAGCAGGTGAGTTACAACCACACAAAGTGATCACGTTTCATAAACTCTAGGGAGTGATGCAGCTCCCCAAGTTATTCAGCCCGTACATTGAGCTAGTAGCAAAGAAAGCTAAGAATAAATTTGGTAAGGGATTTAAAGTCTGGGAGAAGAATGAAAACTTCAAAGTAAATAAAGTAAATAAAAGCAACAATAAATATCATTTTAATGGAACGGATAGTGACCTGAAAGAGATCATAAGATGAACATTAATAAAAGTCAAACTAAGGTAATAGAATATAGGTAACTTATGTCAGGTAATAATAATAATAATAATAATAATAATCCCGTGGAGGCCCGGGAAAAGAATAGGCCTCCGGTATGTTCTGCCAGTCGTAAAAGGCGACGAAAAGAACAAACCACTAATAGGGCTAACCCCCCTTTTAGTGTGATTACTTGGTTCAGGACAGAACTAAAGAAGCCTCGGACAAGCGCCGTCATGGTCGGGGACGGCGCTTGAACCCTATGCCCGCCCACAATGGTAATGACACTGCTAGCCAACTGGAAAATGATTTAAATCCAAATAGAGGTGTTTTGCAGGATATGCTTCCTGCAACCACCCTAGAAGGAAAACAAAGACAGAGGATGAGATGGTCAGATGAAGTTAATCGACACCTCATGTTCTGTTATTACCAAGCAACAAACCTAGGAACCAACACAACTGGATACAGATCACAAGTATACACAACATTTATTACCAGATACCCAGAATTAAAATTTTTAACAGAACAACGTCTAGCTGATCAGATTCGTGTAATAATAAAAAATAACAGGATACCCCAGTCAGAATTAGAAAACATCAAACAACAAGTACAACAAATACTGGAACAAAATAATGTGCAATTAGAAGAAGAAGAAAATACAGTAATGGACTCAAACATCCCAGAGCAAACAAACAAAGAACAACATGCATCAATTAAACAATCAGAGGAAAATGAAATCTTAAGACAGCCACCAGCACAAGCACAAATAGAACACGAAGTGACACACATGTTAGATATAGAAGAAAAATTTCAGTTGACATACATAGAATACAAAGACACAAATACAGACATTACACCATTCTCGCATAGACCACCAAATAGCCCACAAGTCGAAACAACAATAAAAACTATCAACACAATCATACACAACAAAATAAATGAATACACAACTATGGAAGAGTTACAACTACTGGTTTATGTAGGAGCACTCACTACACTAAATATACACACTAGGCAGAGATCAGAACCAACCAACACACAGAAGAAACCCACAAAACCAGCATGGCAACACAGGCTACAGATCAGAATAGAAAAACTGAGAAAAGACATCGGACAGCTAACACAATTTATAAGAAATGAAATATCAGACAAAAAACGAAAAAGGTTAGGTAAAATCTCACAACAAGAAGCAATAGAGCAATTAGATGAAAAGAAGCAAAAATTACAAGCTTTGGCGAAACGACTTAGAAGATACAAAAAAAGTGAAAATAGAAGGAAACAAAACCAAACATTCAACACAAACCAAAAGAAATTTTACCAAACAATAGATAACACACACATAAAAATAGACAATCCACCAAACATAAGAGACATGGAACACTTCTGGAGCAGCATATGGTCAAACCCGGTACAACATAACAGGCATGCACGGTGGATACAAGCAGAAACAGATACATACAAGATGATACCACAAATGCCTGAAGTGATAATTTTGCAACATGAAGTCACCCGAGCAATTAATTCTACGCACAATTGGAAAGCCCCTGGAAATGATAAAATAGCAAATTTCTGGCTAAAGAAGTTCACCTCAACACATTCACATCTAACTAAATTATTTAACAGTTACATTGCAGACCCATACATATTCCCTGATACACTTACACATGGAATAACTTATCTGAAACCTAAAGATCAAGCAGACACAGCAAACCCAGCTAAATATCGCCCCATAACATGCCTACCAACAATCTACAAAATATTAACTTCAGTCATTACACAGAAATTAATGACACATACAACACAGAACAAAATTATAAATGAAGAACAAAAAGGCTGCTGCAAAGGAGCGCGAGGATGTAAAGAGCAACTGATAATAGATGCAGAGGTGACATATCAAGCTAAAACTAAACAAAGGTCTCTACACTACGCATATATTGATTACCAAAAAGCTTTTGATAGTGTACCCCACTCATGGTTACTACAAATATTGGAAATATACAAAGTAGATCCTAAATTGATACAGTTCCTAAACATAGTAATGAAAAACTGGAAAACCACACTTAATATCCAAACAAATTCAGATAATATCACATCACAGCCAATACAGATTAAGCGTGGAATATACCAAGGAGACTCATTAAGTCCTTTCTGGTTCTGTCTTGCTCTGAACCCACTATCCAACATGCTAAATAATTCAAATTATGGATATAATATTACTGGAACATACCCACACAAAATCACACATTTGCTATACATGGATGATCTAAAACTACTGGCAGCAACCAATCAACAACCCAACCAATTATTAAAGATAACAGAAGTATTCAGCAATGATATAAATATGGCTTTTGGAACAGACAAATGTAAGAAAAATAGCATAGTCAAGGGAAAACACACTAAACAAGAAGATTACATACTTGATAACCACAGCGACTGCACAGAAGCGATGGAAAAGACAGATGCCTATAAATACCTAGGATACAGACAAAAAATAGGAATAGATAATACAAATATTAGGGAAGAACTAAAAGAAAAATATAGACAAAGACTAACAAAAATACTGAAAACAGAATTGACAGCAAGAAACAAGACAAAAGCTATAAATACTTATGCTATACCAATATTGACCTACTCATTTGGAGTAGTGAAATGGAGTAACACAGACCTAGAAGCACTAAATACACTTACACGTTCACAATGCCACAAATATAGAATACATCACATACATTCAGCAACAGAAAGATTCACATTAAGCAGAAAGGAAGGAGGAAGGGGATTCATCGACATAAAAAACTTACATTATGGACAGGTAGACAATTTAAGAAAATTCTTTCTAGAACGCGCAGAAACTAGCAAAATACACAAAGCAATTACTCATATAAATACATCGGCTACACCACTGCAATTTCATAACCACTTCTACAACCCTTTAGATCACATAACATCAACAGATACGAAGAAAGTAAATTGGAAAAAGAAAACACTTCATGGCAAGCACCCGTATCATCTAACACAGCCACACATCGATCAAGACGCATCCAACACATGGCTAAGAAAAGGCAATATATACAGTGAGACAGAAGGATTCATGATTGCAATACAGGATCAAACAATAAACACCAGGTATTACAGCAAGCATATTATTAAAGATCCCAATACCACAACAGATAAATGCAGACTTTGTAAACAACAAATAGAAACAGTAGATCACATCACAAGCGGATGTACAATACTAGCAAATACAGAATACACCAGAAGACATGACAATGTCGCAAAAATAATACATCAACAGCTTGCCTTACAACATAAACTTATAAAATAACACGTTCCTACATACAAGTATGCACCACAAAATGTACTGGAGAATGATGAATACAAATTATACTGGAACAGAACCATTATAACAGATAAAACAACGCCACATAACAAACCTGACATCATACTCACCAATAAAAAGAAGAAATTAACACAACTAATCGAAATATCCATACCCAATACAACAAATATACAAAAGAAAACAGGAGAAAAAATTGAAAAATACATCCAACTGGCTGAGGAAGTCAAAGACATGTGGCATCAGGATAAAGTTGACATCATACCAATTATACTATCAACTACAGGAGTCATACCACACAATATCCACCAGTACATCAATGCAATAGAGCTACATCCAAACGTATATATACAACTACAGAAATCAGTAATTATTGATACATGTTCAATTACCCGAAAGTTCCTAAATGCAATATAACACATACCATACAGTTAAAAGGAAGTGACGCCTGATCAAGGTCCGCGTCACTTTTCATTTTTAACCAGACTTAACGTCTGAGAAAGTAAAGAGTAATAATAATAATAATAATAATAACGTTGCATGGCTCAACGGCCTGGTGCAAGTCTTTCAATCGGGCAACACTTCGGCTACTTGTATGTCCAAGAGCCATGGGAACTTTTTCTGTATTTTTGTTGTTTTTACTTTTTTTCGTACTTCACGTTCTCTCACCGTTACTTTCACTTCAGTTTCTTTTTTTTTTTTTTCCTGGAGCTCAAACCATGAAAAAGCATACTTCAGAGCATTTACTCACTTATACAAATAAGACAATTTCTGTTCACTCTTCATTCTCATACTTTTTACTTTTCAGCTGTGCGTAATGATTGTGTCTTCATTGTCAGAAACGAGCCACGTCGTCCACTGTGTTCGTGAGAAACAGTCTGTTTTATCAGAATCATCAGCCACGTTATTTAGGAGTATCTACATATTTTTTCCTTCTTTGCTTATAGTGTGTTATATAATACTGATTCAATCTTACAGAACTAAAGACTTCAGAATATTTAATTTTTCTCTATTTCTCCAGAGAATGTTAGTTAACCAGAAGATAATGATGAGATTGGACCACTACATTCGTAAAACGATCAAGGAGCTTGCCCCCTTTGCGGGGAAGGTACGTAAGAATCAAATTAAAAACTTAGACTAACTCTTAATTTAGTAAAAGAAAAAATATTTTTGTAATTTTGTAATTTTTATTTGTTATGTAAATACATAAACAGGTATCTCGGGCGGAGACCAATGTATCCAGTGTGACGCCCGGTAATGATGCGGGAATCACATTAGGAATTGAGCAGGTAAGTTTTACTATGAGAGCGGCACATAACTGACGACGGCATAAGTCAGGAGGACATAAAATGTAGACTAGCGATGGTAAAACTTTTTCTGACAGGATGATATCGAAAATAAATTTAAGTTTAACAAAACAAATTAAGCCTCTACGTGCTGGCCCAGATGGGCCGTCCGCAGTTCGTGGTCGTGCGGTAGCGTTCTCGCTTCCCACGCCCGGGTTCCCGGGTTCGATTCCCGGCGGGGTCAGGGATTTTCTCTGCCTCGTGATGACTGGGTGTTGTGTGCTGTCCTTAGGTTAGTTAGGTTTAAGTAGTTCTAAGTTCTAGGGGACTGATGACCATAGATGTTAAGTCCCATAGTGCTCAGAGCCAGCCAGATGGGCCAATCGAAACCACCCAACTGCCGCGTCATCCTCTGCTAATGACGTCATACAGGTGCGGCATCGAGGGCAGTGTGGTCAACACACCACTCCCCCGTCATTGTCAGATTTCGCGACCTTGCAGCCCGCTGCGTCTCATCAGTCAGCTCGTCAATTGGCCTCACAAGACTGAATGCACTCCGTTCGAGTCCTCCAAAGCAGGAAAACTTCTAGGCAGTACCATGAATCGAACCCAGGGCCTCCAAATATCTGCTGACCACTCTCCACTGAGCTACTGAGGCGCACAAATTCAAATGTAAGCAAGTATTTTCTGAAAGTGTTTGTTTGGAGCTTTCGTAACAGCTTCTGAAACGCGCTGCACGTTAGATGGGCAGATTGAGTAAATAATGAAGAAGTACTGAATACAAATGGGGAGAGAAGGGCTTTAAGGCGTAAACTGAGCAAGAGGAGGGGCAGGTTAATAGGACACATTCCAAGGCAATAAGAATCGGTTAATATGGTAACAGAATAATGTGGGAGGTAAATATTGAAAACCTGTGGAGGGAGACCAGAGTTTGAATACTGAAAACAGGTTCAAATTGATGTAGGGTACAGTTCTTATGCAGGTATGAAAAGACTTGCACAAAAAAGACTAGCTTATCAAAGCCGTCTTGGAACTGACGACTGTGTCAACAATGACATAAGAGCTAGAGTTTGCACACATATTGCGAAAACCGGCATTGGTTGACTGTCAGAGTCAAGCAAACTCTATTGTTTGGAGTAAGGTTCAGCTACAAGGCCATAAACATCAAGGCTATAAACATCACCGGCAGACGCCGTCTGAATAGTTTTCTGTTTGCGAAATACAGAAACCAGCCTTTGTGAGCATACATTGAACAATGTGTGTGTTCTAACACACAGCTCACGGTCATCCTCCCACAGAAACGCACACATACTTGTTTAGACAAACATATGCACAAGGAAGCACACGAGTGACCCCTTACTTTTTTTCCTTTACTGCTAATTTCGAGTTCCAATGACGGGGTGATGCGAACATAGAACCTCTCATACCTGTCAGCCTCATCAGTTCTTGGTGTACTGTGCCTAGCGAATGAGGTTTAGACGACCTAATATCAGCGATAAAGCCATAACACCTGGAGCAGAGTATGTGCTGTATCATTCCACAATGAAGAGAGAGTTACGACTAGAAGCTTAGATGACAGACCCAACACCAGTTTCATCTACGATGGGTCAGTTACCCATTCGAGCTACCCACAATACCGAAAATAGCCCTGAAAACAACGGACTATCTCCCACTGAAGACGAAAACAGGCGTGGAGGACGACAAGCGAAAATGACACAACATGGAAAAGCCTAACGTTTAAAGCATAGAGGAGGCTACTGTTATACTCCTACATTGCAACGAACTATCTGCAAGTGACTATAGACTTAAATTCATGATGTGAAGCAGCCACAGATTCCCTGCTGCTCACTGCGTATGGTCAGCAAAAATATGGGTGTCCCAGTATCAATGGTCAGTATTCACAGATATGCCAGGAACGATCACTGGAAGCAAAGAAATAAAATAAATATGTGTGAAATCTTATGGGACTTAACTGATAAGGTCATCAGTCCCTAAGCTTACACAGTACTTAACCTAAATTATCCTAAGGACAAACACACACACCCATGCCCGAGGGAGGACTTGAACCTCCGCTGGGACCAGCCGCACAACTGGAAGCAAAACAGTCTGGTAAACATGGGCTCTAGAATGCATGCCTTATTAGCTATGAACACTTACTTATCCACGATATTGTGAAACAAATCTCTTTTACTGCAACTCTTTGCTTTTCACAATTTGAGAGTGGTAGTATGGTCCAACACAAGAAAAAAATATCCAATAAACGCGGGCTCTAAACCGCATATGTTAAGAGCTACGAGCAATTCTTAATCTTCGCTACTGTGAAATACATCTCTTGTACTGAACGACTGCTCGTAGCTCTTAAGGCATCTATTTTGGAGCCTATGCTTACTAGACAATTTTTTTCTTGTTTTCGTCCATACTACCACCTCCCAAAGTAAAGAAAGAAAATTGCTTGCAGCAGAAAAGGTTTGGTTCATAGTATCGAAGATGGAGAAGTCCTCATAGATTTTCGAACTCTTCAAATGATCTTTCCTGTCATATCCCCGAATATTGACCGTTCTTCCTGTGACATCTTTAATAGTTGCAAGCCGACTGAGGCACGGAAAATAAGAACTCCTAACTATGCGCCACTGGACAATGCTTGTTAATCGTACAGCATCGCCTTTAGATTAAAATTAACCAAGCCAGAAGAAAACTGTATCACTATTTGTTCAGTGCATACATTATTTTGCTCAGAAAATAGCAAATAGTTTGGTGTTTGAGCCCTGGCTAGCTCATGTTATGCGTTGGATTAAACCTTGGTTGCTATTCTGTGTTTAGTCTCCCAGGGTTATCGCGATTATGCTGTTATCCTCTCTCTCCGCGAGTGGCAGCAGCGGTGTGTATCGATATTCGCACCTTGTACTATCTTTGGCCTGGCGCTTATAGTTTCTGGCTGTGCTGTGTGCGATCAGTTGGTCGATTGCATGGAGCAGTGACAGTGAGGAAATCTCCATGGTGCATAGCTTGGAAGGGGCTGCTGGCGGCGTCTACGCGCAGTCGAGTGTGTGGTGCTGTTATCATTCCTATGAGGTCCGTGGCTCACCGATCATGGACACGAAATTTGAGTTTCGACTTAATCTACCAGCAAGTCACGACTGTTCACATTGTGTCATTTGGATTTCGTTGTCCACTGTTGGGACACTCCTATGAGCAATAACATGTGTATCCAAGTTGGCAAATTTTAGCCACCCTGTGGTGGAGTTTAACTGTACTTGGTTATTTTGAATTGAAGTGTACCAGCGGAATCTTCTGCCTTGTGGCCGTTAACGTTCCGGTTACCTGCCCTGGCCGTCGACGTAAATTCAGGCACTGTATTATCCTCATCATGTTGTCACTGTCCAGCACGGTGAGTAGTTTGACAGCTCAATGTAAAATTGGTTGTGGGCGCCAATACTCCCTGTTGTGTGCTGGTCAGGTGGAGGGGAAGTTATCTTGTCGGCGAGTCCGTTGACTGTCTGTCGGTTAGGTTGTCACCGGATCGAGAATGGTTGGGCCGACTGCCTGTCCCACCTAAGTGAGCGTTAGTGTTTGAATTCCAGGCCGACCCTCGGAAACTTCTGAGCGCCGTTAGGTGTACTGCCTTTTCTTATTGTTATTGTTATTGTTCTTGTTATTTGTATTTGTATGGTTTCTAGCAGATTTTTAAATTAAGGTTGTTTTGCCCTTGGTGTAAGATTGTTTCGGTCTTCCGCCTAATTTAAAGAACTTTTTTAAGTAAAGCCTTTGGCCTTTTTAAAAAAAAAAAAATTAAATTTGTTGAGTCTTAAGTGATGGGCCTTCAGCCGATTTTAAATTAAAGTTTTTTTGCTCTTAAGGTGTCAGATTGTCTGGGCCTTCAGCCTAATTAAAGAACTGTTTTAAGGTAAGGCCTTTGGCGTTCTAAAAATTTATTTTGGTTTTCTCTTTAAGTGATGGGCCTTCAGCCATTTTTTTTTAAATTAAAGTTGTTTTGCTCTTAAGGTGTGAGTTCGTTTGGGCCTTCAGCCTAATTGAAAGAATTGATTTAAGATAAGGCCCTCTGCCTTTTAAATTTCTGGTTTTGGTTTGAGTTTTAAGTTTTAAGTTATTGGCTTTCAGCCGATTTTAAACTAAAGTGGTCTTGTCCTTAAGGCATAAGATTGTATGGCGTATTCAGCCAGTTATTAAGTTCCAAAAATTAATGCTGTGTTTTTTTTTTTAATTTTCTTGGCTCTTGTAATGTTTGGTCAAATAAATAAAGTTGTATGTTCGAGTGTAACTAACAGCCGCTAATTTTGGCCCCTTTCCACAATTTAAAGTACCTGTCCTGTCCTGCGGGTTTATCAGGGCATCTCAGTGTTCTCTTCTTCATTTGCCTCATATTATCTGCCCAGTGCTGTGAGGAATAGACCAGTTCAAATACTGATAGCAACCTTCTGCTTCCGGTTTAGGTGTTCCCTCTTCATATTAAATTTTTATATTCGCACCTCTGTGCTGGCGTGAGCTATCTGATCTGATCTGATCTGATAAGTAAGTTTCTGATCTTTACCGCAGAGCACCCTGATTTCTTTAGGGGTGGGAAGTTCTGGAACGAGATCCATTCATCCTAATGATGATAAAACTCTGATTAGATAAATAAGCAATGACCAATAGCTATATTTATGATGTGGCGGAATGAATAATGAAGGCCAAGAAGGAAAATAAAACCGTTCACCCAGTGTGATTAAAAATGCAATCAGTCTTTCGGCACAACAAAGTAGTATACGACATTCCAAAAAATAGCATCAAAGATGGGAAACTGCTACTTACACAGCTCCTGTGTTCTGCACCATCTCAACAAAAGCTTGCTACAGACAAAAGAATCTTCCAGGGAGACATCACATCAGTGATGCGAATACACCTCGCCCCCATGTACCACTATTATTGTTATTTTTTAAAGAAAGAAATCCCCGCGATCAGCCCTGAAGACCAACTGATAATCGACCGATCGCCGTGGCACCCTCAGTTATTTATCATCGGATGCCATACGGAGGGCGAGGGTCAGCACACCACACTCCCGGTCGTAGTCGACATTCAGACCCTGGGGCCGACCTTGGCATTACGAGGTTGAGTACACACCGGTACAAAACTCCCACCAAGAAAAAACTCCCACCAAGAAAAAAACTCCCACCAAGAAAAAAACTCCCACCAAGAAAAAAACTCCCACCAAGAAAAAAACTCCCACCAAGAAAAAAAACTCCCACCAAGAAAAAAACTCCCACCAAGAAAAAAACTCCCACCAAGAAAAAAACTCCCACCAAGAAAAAAACTCCCACCAAGGAAAAAACTCCCACCAAGGAAAAAACTCCCATCAAGGAAAAAACTCCCACCAAGGAAAAAACTCCCACCAAGGAAAAAACTCCCACCAAGAAAAAACTCCCACCAAGAAAAAACTCCTCTCAGCACCGGGAATGGAACCCAGGTCGACGGCATGACGATCTGTCACGATGACCCCTCGGCTATGGAGGCAGATATTATTATTATTATTATTATTATCCCTTTATGAAACAACATGTTTAATTGCAGCGATACACGTGCTTCGTTGATGAACAGAATGAAAAACAATGATGAGACTCTAGTGCAGTACGGGCAGACTTCTAGTCTGTCACCTTGGCCAGTGGCAACGCTGTTGCTTGAAAGCTTGCGCTCTTGTGTGACGTTGAACAGACTCTTAAGACCTTGAAGGTCAGTTTCTCGAATATGCTTCAGAAAAGCATCATGCGATGGCAGTATTTGTTGTATTTGCATACCATCGGACAAGAATTAGTCAGCTCCAGATGGCATCACCCCAGTACCGTGCAGCCTTGGCGGACTTGTAATGGTCTCAGTTCGGCGAGGAAACGAATCCATATCTTTCTTCAGGTATGCCGTACCCAATTGAAGCCACTCATTAATGATTAGATCTCGTGGGGATAGTAAACTGTCGGGATACTGACTAATGTGTATCACTCGCTGTTGGAAATAGTCCCAGACATTTTCTATGGGACTAACATAGGTTGATTTACCAGGCCCGTCGAGATTCGATGGAGTCAATGAGTGTTCGCCAGATCAGGAGCATACGCACGTGACACAGCTGTTGTAATCTTGGAAGATAGGAGCGTCAACAGCATAATCCATTAAGATGTTGAAGAAAGGGCTACATTTGTCACCGAGAACGCTGCATTAAATATTCCAGTTCATGTACATAGTAACGTGAATAAATGGGCCAAACTGATGTATTATTCAACGGTCAGTTGTACGGACACGAACTTTTATGTACGATGTGAACAATGGCCTTTTTGCGAGGTACCAGACACCAAATGTCCATTGCTTGCAAAGCTCTTCGCAGTGTCCATTTGGAAATTGATTGAAATGGGCCTTAATTTGCTGACAGCATCAATTCCTTTTGGGTTTGACACCGAATCTCATCTACATCTGCGTCACTACTCTGCAATTCACAGTTAAGTGCACGGCAGATGGTTTGTTACAACCGCTTTCAGACCATTTATCAACTGTTCCTTTCTCGAATAGCATGTGGATGATTTCCACCTCAAATCGCTTATCCACGACATTCTCTTCTTTATTTCGCGGTAATACAAAATGAGTTGCCCTTCTCTGAACTTTTCTAGTCTCCTCCGTCAATCCTATTTAGCATTTATTGATCTAACAGCAGCTTACTGCACAATCAACCCTCAAATGCTCGTACATAAAATGTTTGGAATATCTAAAGATCATCATCTTACATGAACAGATTATGATCTCCTTCAAAATAGGTTTCTCGTAATTTCGCGGTCGGCGCAGTCGATGGAGGGTCCAAAAGATAGGATTACTATATGGCAGGGTTTGGAGTATTCTGTTATTTAATATTTGTACCAACTATCAGTCTCGGCCTAATAACACACGAAGTTTCATCAGTGCTAATGATCTCACTCTCTGTTTCCAGAGTCAGGTCTTTGAATAAGTGGAAGTAAAACTTACTACTGCTTTGGAGGAGTTAGGTAAATTCTACTACAAGCAGCAGTTAAACCAAATCCAAGCGGAACAGAAGTGTACGCGTTACATCTGAGAAACAGACAGGTCCCCAGCAAACTTCAAGTTACTTGGAGAGGAGTACAGCTGGAACACGGTTTCCAGCCCAGATATTTGTGATCAAATTTGACTCTACACTGAGTTTCAAGCAGCATTCTCTCAATGCCAAACAAAAAGTGTCTGCTAGGGACTACATTTTACGTAAAATTACGGGAACATCCTGAGGTGCAGCAGCAAAAACAGTTAAAACTACAGCTTTATCTTTGTATTACGCTACAGGTGAATATGGTTTCATTTTGCCCACGCAAATCAAGTGGTTCTTGTTCTCAATGGGTCGTGTAGTCTAATCACTGGACGTCTGAAACCTACACCGTGGCGTAAGCTCTACAATTAAGCTGGAATTACCCCTCCTGACATCATGCGTGAGATAGCTGCAAGCAGGTACAGACATAAGGTATCTACATCCGATAAACATCCATTATATGGCCACTACCCTCCTCCTTCGTGACTGCATCCAGGAAAATTTTCATGGGGACAACAGATAATACTTTTCCACACACGTGTTCCCGACTATTTACGTGGAAGATGAGGCCTGAACATCATTCGATGACGCATTGTAAAAATAGATGGTGGTTTTAATGAAGAATGGCCCATTTGCAAAAGTCTTAACAGTCTCAGAACTGGGTTCGCGAGGTCAAAACACAATTTGTACAAGTGGGTTATCCCCCTTTGTGATTATGGAGTTCAGCAAACTGCGGAGCACAAATACCAATACAGAATACGTCCTGAAAGGTGTAACATATCCTCTGCAAGATGTACCATTGACGAGCTGATGCCCGCAATCTCTGAACCCGTTGCGGCTGGCAAACATTGGACTTAAAGTTGCTTTGTCGTTATTTCTTTTGTTTAACATTCTTTTAATGAATACCAATGTAGTCTATAATCTGTAGGATGTAACATTGTCTCCAACTTTTTTAAATAACCAGTTAGTTTTTAAATATTACTGCGTATGTATAATAGTATATGTATGTATTTTTATGCCGAAGTTTGATACTTTGAGACGAATAAATAAAATATAGCGAAGATCGCATACCGTGCAACAGTATTCCAGAAGAGGACCGACATATGCATTTTAGGCACTGTCTTTAGTCGATTTGTTGCACTAAGTGTTCTGCCGATAACACGCAGTTTTTAGTTCCCCTTTTTCGCGTCATTTTATATGTGATGGTTGCAATTTAATTTGTTCGTAATTGTAATCCACGGGTATTTAATTGAAACGACAGCCATTACATTTGTACGATTTATCGTCCGAACGATATTTAGCGCAATTTTTTGAATACTCCTGCGGAAGACCTTACATTTTTTATTGTTCAGGAACAACTGTCAGTTTTTGCGCCATGTAAATGCTTTGTAAATCATTTTATAATTCGTACTGATTTTCAGACGTATTGATCTTGACATGGCGTGACGCTTGCCTCAGTTTCCTATTGGTTATGGTCCTTTTACTGCCTCTGTTCTTACGCCTTGTTACATGTCTGCAAGTGACACACTGTTTCTTTCGGACACGTTGCACAGGCCGTGGTCGTACGCCATCAAATCGGGCAAACTCATTCGCGTTGTGGTCATGGGGGCGTAAAAACGCGATAGCTCCTTTCCGCCATTCTGTTAAATCAGTTACTGCGCTGCTTCTACACAACCCACTGGGACACACACACACCACTTCTCTGCCATGAGTTACGTCAGCAGTGGACGGTCACGTGACCACTTTGCACCAGTTGTACACTATCTACAGCGCTCTATAGCGATCAGTGTGCTTTTTTAATGAACTTACTACGATGGTAGTTACAATACCTGTGTCTACACAGTGGCTATGTCTTCTCAGTATAATATCCTTCTGACGTGCATGCATACCTGAAGGATCAGACTCTGTGACTGACGATTACACCTATAGTAAATATTACGAAATAGATTCGAATTCTGCGGCTATGCATTGACGTCAGCTGTTTTTGACACATGAAAATTTGTGCCAAACCGGGACTCAAACCCAGATATCACTAGCGGTTGCCTTAACCACTTCGGCTATCCGAGCTCGCCTCCAGGATCTATCCAAACCCCCATACGTCATGTAGTCACAATCCTTGCGCTCACACAATTCGTGATTCCCGCACACGGGCAGACAAATGTTATATCGTCCTTTAGCCTGTCGAGACACGGATACTTCATTGGTGGTTACAGTGTCTGTGTCTATACAGTGGCTGTATCTTCACAATACAATGCCCTTCAGACATGCATGCATGTGGAGATACGGGCAGCGCACAAACACAGACATTGTAACCATCAATGAATGATGTATCTGTTGTGTGTGACTAGCCGGCCGGTGTGGCCGTACGGTTCTAGGCGCTTCTGTCTGGAATCGCGTGACCGCTCCGGTCGCAGTTTCGAATCCTGCCTCGGGCATGGATGTGTGTGATGTCCTTAGGTTAGTTAGGTTTAAGTAGTTCTAAGTTCTAGGGGACTGATGACCTCAGAAGTTGAAGTCTCATAGTGCTCAGAGCCATTTGAACCACTTGTGTGTGTGACTTTGTAAACAACGATAAGGAGAGCTGGGCTACAGGGTGGTGTGGCAGCTGTCGTCGTAGGAAAGCTGGAAAGGAGCAGAAATTGTTATCGAACAAGTTAATACAGTCAACAGGAGATTTACTTAATTCGTATTTCTCCAAGCCCCAAAGAAACTGGTATACCTGAGGAGCTATGACCATTCGTTCATCTTCGCTAATGTGAAACACATCTCTTCCACTGAGCAAGTGTTCATAGCTGTTAAGGTACGCACTTTAGAGGCGACGTTTGTTGGACATTTTTTGTCGTTTTTGTCGACACTACCACCACTGAAAGTTACCAACCCTAGATTCTTCTCAACACAAGAACCGGTAGATGCATTCAACTGTCAGAGGTATCCGAACGGTTTTCGTTTACAACTTTCTACTCGTTCGTTTCCGGTAAAGGGATCCTTACTTCAAATTAATACATTTATCGTTCTTCATCAACCTAGAAAGTCTGTAACATCATCACGGAATCACCCCGTGTATACGTACGTTTACAGACGCCTGCGCCTATAAATTTGCCGCTCTGTAGTCTCGTTGGATGACGTTTCCGGACATAGGTTCCTATTCAAAATACGATGTACTCACTCCCCTCTACAAGTCCTAGAAGTCTGTATAACTATCTGGCGCAGTTGTTAGATCTGTTACTGCTGCTACAATGGCAGATTATCAAGATTTAAATGAGTTTGAACGTGGTGTTATAGTCGGCGCACGAGCGATGGGACACTGCATATCCGAGGTAAGGATGAAGTGGGGATTTTTCCGTACGACCAGTTTATAAGTGTATGGTGAATATCAGGAATCCGGTAGAACATCAGATCCCTGACACCGCTGCGGCTGGAAATACATCCTGCAAGAACGGGACCGACGACGAGTCAAGAAAATCGTTCAACGTGACAAAAGTGCAACCGTTCCGCAAATTGCTGCAGATTTCAATGCTGGGTCAACAAAAGTGTCATTGTACAAACCATTCAACGAAAAGTCATCGATATGGGCTTTCAGAGCCGAAGGCCCACTCGTGCACCGTTGATGACTGCACGACACAACACTACGTCTCGCCCGGGCCCATCAACACAGACATTGCACTGTTGATGACTGGAAACATGTTGCCTGATCGGACGAACCTCGTTTCAAATTGTACCGTGCGGACGGCCGTGTACGAATATGGAGACCACCTCATGAATCCATTGACCCTGGCTGGCCGGGCGGTTCTAGGCGCTACAGTCTGGAACCGCGCGAGCGCTACGGTCGCAGGTTCGAATCCTGCCTCGGGCATGGATGTGTGTGATGTCCTTAGGTTAGTTAGGTTTAAGTAGTTCTAAGTTCTAGGGGACTGATGGCCACAGCAGTTAAGTCCCATAGTGCTCAGAGCCATTTGAACGATTTTGAACCATTCACCCAGTGTCAACAGGGGACTGTTCAAGCTGGTGGAGTCTGTGAAATGGTGTGAGGCGTGTGCAGTTAGAGTGATGTGGTAACCGATACGTCTAGATACGACTCTGACAGATGACACATACGTAAACATTCCGTCTGATCGCCTGAATCCGTTCACGTCCATTGTGTATTCCGACGGACTTCGGTAATTCCAGCAGGACAATGCGACAACTTACACGTCCAGAATTGCTGCAGAGTGGCTCCAGGAACACTCTTCTGAATTTAAACACTTCCGCTGGCCACCAAACTCCCCAGTCATGAACATTATTGTCGCAGGTTCGAATCCTGCCTCGGGCATGGGTGTGTGTGATGTCCTTAGGTTAGTTAGGTTTAAGTAGTTGTAAGTTCTAGGGGACTTATGACCTAAGATGTTGAGTCCCATAGTGCTCAGAGCCATTTGAACCATTTTGAACCATGAACATTATTGAGCGTAGCTGGGGTGCCTTGCAAGAGATGTACATCCCCTCGTACTCTTACGGATTTATGGACAGCCCTGCAGCATTCATGGCGTCAGTTCCCTCCAGCACTACTTCAGACATTAGTCGACTCCATGCCACGTCGTGTTGCGGCACTTCTACACGCTCGCGGAGACCATACACGATATTAGGTAGGTCTGCCAGCTTCTTTGGCTCTTCAGTGTAAATAATACAGCAAGAAATATAGTTCAGCTCTAATTCAACAATGTAGAGGCTCACTGTACTAACCACATACAATAGTGTCTTAGTGCGAGTGCGAGTGCGAGCGCGCTGAGTGGTTGCCGCTGGCTGTCCTACAACGCAGCGGCAGAGGGCGCTTGTAGTCCAGAGCCGCGGGAGGCATGGCTCAGCGGGCGCGCGGCATTGGGTCAGCCAGATCCAGCGCTACCGCTATTTGCAATTCCGTAGCCAACTGTGAGGCCCAAGGGGTGGTACTGATACAGTGTCCATGCCTCAGCGGACTAAAATGACGATACAATAATTGCCTCCCTGTGCAGGAATCACGAATTGTGCGAGCATAAGAAAATGGTTCAGATGGCTCTGAGCACTATGGGACTTGACATCTGAAGTCATCAGTCCCCTAGAACATAGAACTACTTAAACCTAACTAACCTAAGGACATCACACACACCCATGCTCGAAGCAGGATTAGAACCGGCGACCGTAACGGTCGCGCGATTCCAGACTGTGGCGCCTAGAACCGCTCGTCCACAGCGGCCGGCCGAGCATAAGAGTTGGGACTACATGATGTATGGAATTTTGGATCAGTCCTGGAGGTGTACCTGGATATCCAGTGTAGTTAAGCTGACCTCTCGCGATACGCGGAAAATCCAGGTTCGAGTCCCAGTACGGCACAAATTTTCGTGTATCGCAAACAGCTGAGGTCAATGCATACTCTTAGAATGCGAATCTATTTCATAATGAAGTTACCACAGTCACACGAAAAACAGCAAAATCGGCGACGTTGGGTATGTGCTTCTCTTGGCAGAAGTGTCTCTCGTCGGAGCTGATAGCGACACAAGTCAAAAGCACAGCCGCGCCTAGGAATGGAGCTGGCAGTGTTTGTATTAGCTATTGGAAAGATTTCTTGAAGAGCGGGTATCTTATCGATGCGCGAGCTGCGAGTGATTGGGCAAATCTTGTGGCCGCCGTAGCATGGTACGAGATAAGGCACGCGATCCGGAGCGCGCGGCCGCTTCCCTCTAGTCCGGCGTCGCCTCCAGAGACACGCCCCGGCACGCAGAGCTGCCGGTAAGTACACGCGTACGCAACACACTACAGCTCTGTTTGCTCGCTTCACTCACCGGAATTGGCCTCACGTTGCACTAACAGCTCTAACACGCAAACGACTCAAAACTTTGATGATTTTGTTTCGTCTGCGCATGGCAATGAACTGAAAGGAACTACCTTCCTGTGAGGTTTTTAAAGAAACAAGCAAGTCACCGTTTTTCGGTTTGTAGTTGTAGCGAAAGCAAGCGACGTTCTGTCGAACCTTTGATCTCAAGGATACCACCGCAATCGTTGCGACAGCAAATCATAGATATATTTTAGGAAGCAATTACTTCCGCGGGATAAATTAAGGAAGAAACTGGATAAACAGTTCGCCGTTTATTTGTAACTATACTCGGGAAATAGTAAACAAGCTCACGATAGGTTTCCAATTACCATTAAAACCGAAGCGCCCCGTTATTACTCTTCGCCATAGAAGATATTTCTACAAGAGTTCTTTACCGGAGAAAAATTGCGTAATCAATATTTCTACAACGATGCTCTGTTCTTTCAGTAATACACAGAACGCAACACGTAATGAAAGTGCTTCAAGGCTTCATAGCGTTTGGCGACGTGAAACAAAACACGTAACACCCGTAGAATCCTCCGTAACCCACAATATAAAGAAATGCGCGAGGGAAAGCACTTATCTCTGCGGCAATATGGCCGATGCACGATCTCGTCATTATCGCAAATGAAGGTTGTAAGCTCAACAAGTAATAACTGACGACAACCTGTCGCGTCACACAACATCTAAAGCTACATATACGAGGTGCATTCAAGGTCTAAGGCGTCCGATTTTTTTTCTAATTAACTACTCACCCGAAATCGATGAAACTGGCGTTACTTCTCGACGTAATCGCCCTGCAGACGTACACATTTTTCACAACGCTGACGCCATGATTCCATGGCAGCGGCGAAGGCTTCTTTAGGAGTCTGTTTTGACCACTGGAAAATCGCTGAGGCAATAGCAGCACGGCTGGTGAATGTGCGGCCACGGAGAGTGTCTTTCATTGTTGGAAAAAGCCAAAAGTCACTAGGAGCCAGGTCAGGTGAGTAGGGAGCATGAGGAATCACTTCAAAGTTGTTATCACGAAGAAACTGTTGCGTAACGTTAGCTCGATGTGCGGGTGCGTTGTCTTGGTGAAACAGCACACGCGCATCCCTTCCCGGACGTTTTTGTTGCAATGCAGGAAGGAATTTGTTCTTCAAAACATTTTCGTAGGATGCACCTGTTACCGTAGTGCCCTTTGGAACGCAATGGGTAAGGATTACGCCCTCGCTGTCCCAGAACTTGGACACCATTTTTTCAGCACTGGCGGTTACCCGAATTTTTTTTTGGTGGCGGTGAATCTGTGTGCTTCCATTGAGCTGACTGGCGCTTTGTTTCTGGATTGAAAAATAGCATCCACGTCTCATCTATTCTCACAACCGACGAAAAGGAAGTCCCATTCATGCTGTCGCTGCACGTCAACATTGCTTGGCAACATGCCACACGGGCAGCCATGTGGTCGTCCGTCAGCATTCGTGGCACTCACCTGGATGACACTTTTCGCATTTTCAGGTCGTTATGCAGGATTGTGTGCACAGAACCCACAGAAATGCCAACTCTGGAGGCGATCTGTTCAACAGTCATTCGGCGATCCCCCAAAACAATTCTCTCCACTTTCTCGATCATGTCGTCAGACCGGCTTGTGCGAGCCTGAGGTTGTTTCGGTTTGTTGTCACACGATGTTCTGCCTTCATTAAACTGTCACCCACGAACGCACTTTCGACACATCCATAACTCCATTACTCCATGACCACATGTCTCCTTCAACTGTCGATGAATTTCAATTGGTTTCCCACCACGCAAATTCAGAAAACGAATGATTGCACGCTGTTCAAGTAAGGAAAACGTCGCCATTTTTAGTATTTAAAACAGTTCTCATTCTCGCCGCTGGCGGTAAAACTCCATCTGCCGTACGGTGCTGCCATCTCTGGGACGTATTGACAATGAATGCGGCCTCATTTTAAAACAATGCGCATGTTTCTATCTCTTTCCAGTCCGGAGAAAAAAAATCGGAGGCCCTAGAACTTGAATGCACCTCGTACTGGACGAATCAAAATTCGCTACTCTGACGCCGGAATGCGATTTCTTGCATACTAACGGTTCAAAAATGTCTGTAACAAAATTAGTCCCGTGCATATTTTCGGTACAAAATTGATGTCGATGAAAGGCAATTTATCAACACTGTCATATCACATATGACAAATATCTTCATTCAATACGATCAGCCTGTGTTACTCTGTTAGTGGCACGGGATTAGCCGAGCGGTCTGGGCGCTGCAGTCATGGACTGTGTGGCTGGTCCCGGAGGAGGTTCGAGTCCTCACTTGGGCATGGGTGTGTGTGTGTGTGTGTGTGTGTGTGTGTGTGTGTGTGTGTGTTTGTCCTTAGGATAATTTAGGTTAAGTAGTGTGTAAGCTTTGAACTTTTTTTTTGCTCTGTTAATGCAGTGGGCAGAGTTTTGCACTAGAATACTCGAAGTATGAAAGTTCAACTGGGCCTTGAGCACTATGGGACTTAACATCTGAGGTCATCAGTCCCCTACACTTAGAACTACTTAAACCTAACTAACCTAAGGACATCACACACATCCATGCCCGAGGCACTACTTCGCGCGGTTCCAGACTGTAGCGCCTAGAACCGCTCGGCCACACCAGCCGGCCTATGAGAGTTCGATTCCAGGTCTAGATGAAAATCATTTTCTATTTTCAAATTCTAGCCTGTGTGATATGTTATTTCGATTCTTAAGAGCTGAACACTAATTTACAAGCCGTACACAAAACACATGTAATTACTTAATAGTAAAACAGAAATGAGAACACAATCATTTTTATTGTTCCACTTTTAACTCTTGACCAACGTTGCAGAGTCGCTGAGCCTCCAGGGAAGTATGAAAATGTTGTAACTTTCGTATTTGTTGATCAGGGAGCATGCGCTGTTAAGTCTCTTCGTATGGTGGGGAGACACGTAACAAGCTCAGGCGAATGCGGTTTGTTATCAAGATAACCATTGTAAACAACGAACTTAGAGTTTAGTATTAAAATTTCCCACCACGCCGGTTAGGGGTTAACGGTATATCTTGCCTTTAAACATTTACTTTGTTCTCTTCCACCCACAACAGACCTTCCTGCTTCGTCGTCATTGTTTCCCCTTTCATGAATTACATCCCTTCCCCCAATGCATAAATAATTCGATTCCATCTCTCTCCTCTTTGATTTATCCCTGCCTCCTCTGTTCTAAGTAGTTCCCCTGCAACCACGCAAATCATATAGCCATATCGTACAAGTGTATTGTTTTGCACTACTTCATGCACTACATTTGAACCCAGTTTCCGGTATATCTTCGTGCCGCTGGCTATATCGTTTACTACCAATTATTGTCCTTACTACTAAGACAGGTAATTTTTTCCTAACTGGTCGTTATTCTTCAAGAATATTCCTGACAGTCTGACCAATAATTGTTATGTTCAACATTAAAAAGCTGTAATTGAAAGAAATACAGAAGTTGAAGAAAAACATAGAAACATAGCGAGAAACGCATGAATGAAAATAAATGCGGATGCTAGCCAAGCCTGCAGGTGGTGCTGTTGTATTTGACCGCGAACAGCACCTGTGCAGTGTCATCAGTAAGGTGGAGGTGCCAGAACAGTGTTCTGTGTAGCTGTGAGTGCATCACATCGGAGCTGAGTGACTTCGAATGTGGGCAAATCGTTGGTGCCCGCGGTGTAGGTGCTTCCGTAAGCAATGTAGCCGAAGCGTCTGCTGTTTCAAGAGGCACCATATCGAAGAATTATACCGCACACAGGGAAAGCCGAAAGACACCATCCGCTAAATCAAAACGCGGACGAAAGTGTGTGTTGAGTGATCGCACCAGACGGCCAATGAAGAGGATTGTGAAAAAATGAGAGGACGACAGGTGCAGAGGTCACTGTAGAACAGATTGTCAGCACCAAAAGAACTAGAAGAAAAGTCCGTAAGCATGGAATTCCAATACGAGCTGGCAGTTCATCCTGTAACAGGCAAACGTGGTGCCGAAGCCATAAAACGTGGAGTATGGAGCGCATTGCAGCACGAGCTGGAATTCCAAAATCACACACCAGTGATTTAAACTCCTGTAACGGAGAAACGTGGTATCAAAGCCATGAAACCTGGACTGTGGAATAACACAGGAAAGTCATTTGACCGGATGAGTCTTGTTTCACACTGTTTCCAACTGCTGGCCAAGTTTACGTCCCACGTGGGGCAGGAAGGGAGGGGGGGGGGGGAAATCGGTCATGATTTGAGCAACCATATCGTGGTATTCCACGGTTACTCTGCAAGGTCGCATAAATGCTAAGGACATTAGAGGTCCGTTGCGTGTGCAATGTTTGATCGCCGATGGTGATGCTGTTTTCCAAAACGCAAAGGCCCCTTTTCACACAGCTCACATCATCCACGACTGTTTTGTGAGGATGAGGATGAACTGTGGCATATGTCCTGGCCACCACACAGTCAGTAGATCTCAATATTATTAAACCTTTCTGGTCTACTTTGGAGAGAAGATTGCCTCCATCATCGTCACCTTAACTTCCCAGTATTTTGCGGGCAGAATGGTATAAGATTATCTTGAAAACCATACAGATCCTATACGTATCCGTCCAGAAACGACTGGAAGCTGTTTTGAACGCCAACGGTTTACGTACACCGTATTAGGCACTTTAATGAGCTGTATTTTTGGTGTTCCCACAGTCTTCTCCGCCGCCTGTATTTCTAATTCGCAATTTTTTTCAGTTTCATTTCACAGTGTTTGGTTTATCAGGTGGGTTTCACACAAGGGATTACGATGGAAATTCAAAGAAGATCTGTACGATTCTTCAGGGGTTCCTCAAGACAGCGAGAAAGCGCAATATAAATTTCAACCAGCTCAAGTGGCAGAAAGTACACGAAAGCACTTGTCCACCTTGATAAGTCTTACTTTAACGCACCCTCGAAGACAGCAAAGAGATTTTTCTTTGTCCCGTATTTAATTTGTAATTCGATCACATCGGTCAAATTAATGAAATTCGAGCCGACATGTAGGCGTGACATGAGTGGACTTCCGGTGCACAATTCAGGAGTGGATCTGGTAAAGCCGTCATCACAGGAGCCGTTAATTCGAACGCCAGAGCGCTACGTGACGAGTTTCTGACGTCGGCGCATGGAAATCGAAAGCTGCGGAGCCCGATCGAACATACAGAGCAATATCACACATGTCACAGCCTGTGACAGCGCAAACACAGGCGAACAAATGAAATGGAAGAACCTCACTTGCGACACATGTGCGTCGATTGTCATTTCAGTATAAGAGGACATTGAGGCTGCTTGGACGCAGGAAGAATTTCTTTGGTAGTGATAGATGCGTTTAAAGAAGAAAAGTGATTGCACAAAGTCAAAAGTACAAATTATCATAATAAACATTGTTGTACGGTGGCTTCTATAATGCATTTGACAAAGTGAAAAACTGGTTTACGCTCTTCAATTTCGAGAACTCTTGTGCAGTTCGAGTCACCTGTACCTGCCCATTTTCGCTAGAGCGCTATGCGGTCGCATATGATATACGAGGGCAGTTCAATAAGTAATGCAACACATTTTTTTTCTCGGCCAATTTTGGTTGAAAAAACCGGAAATTTCTTGTGGAATATTTTCAAACATTCCCGCTTCGTCTCGTATAGTTTCATTGACTTCCGACAGGTGGCAGCGCTGTACGGAGCTGTTAAAATGGCGTCTGTAACGGATGTGCGTTGCAAACAACGGGCAGTAATCGAGTTTCTTTTGGCGGAAAACCAGGGCATCTCAGATATTCATAGGCGCTTGCAGAATGTCTACGGTGATCTGGCAGTGGACAAAAGCACGGTGAGTCGTTGGGCAAAGCGTGTGTCATCATCGCCGCAAGGTCAAGCAAGACTGTCTGATCTCCCGCGTGCGGGCCGGCCGTGCACAGCTGTGACTCCTGCAATTGCGGAGCGTGCGAACACACTCGTTCGAGATGATCGACGGATCACCATCAAACAACTCAGTGCTCAACTTGACATCTCTGTTGGTAGTGCTGTCACAATTGTTCACCAGTTGGGATATTCAAAGGTTTGTTCCCGCTGGGTCCCTCGTTGTCTAACCGAACACCATAAAGAGCAAAGGAGAACCATCTGTGCGGAATTGCTTGCTCGTCATGTGGCTGAGGGTGACAATTTCTTGTCAGATTGTTACAGGCGTTGAAACATGGGTTCATCACTTCGAATCTGAAACAAAACGGCAATCAATGGAGTGGCGCCACACCCACTCCCCTACCAAGAAAAAGTTTAAAGCCATACCCTCAGCCGGTAAAGTCATGGTTACAGTCTTCTGGGACGCTGAAGGGGTTATTCTGTTCGATGTCCTCCCCCATGGTCAAACGATCAACTCTGAAGTGTATTGTGCTACTCTTCAGAAATTGAAGAAACGACTTCAGCGTGTTCGTAGGCACAAAAATCAGAACGAACTTCTCCTTCTTCATGACAACGTAAGACCTCACACAAGTCTTAGCACCCGAGAGGAGCTCACAAAACTTCAGTGGACTGTTCTTCCTCATGCACCCTACAGCCCCGATCTCGCACCGTCGGATTTCCATATGTTTGGCCCAATGAAGGATGCAATCCGTGGGACGCAATACGCAGATAATGAAGAAGTTATTGATGCAGTACGACGTTGGCTCCGACATCGACCAGTGGAATGGTACCGTGCAGGCATACAGGCCCTCATTTCAAGGTGGCGTAAGGCCGTAGCATTGAATGGAGATTACGTTGAAAAATAGTGTTGTGTAGCTAAAAGATTGGGGAATAACCTGGTGTATTTCAATGCTGAATAAAACAACCCCTGTTTCAGAAAAAAAATGTGTTGCATTACTTATTGAACTGCCCTCGTACATTCAAGCTCTGCACCAAAAGATTATGTCCAAAGCTTTGATATGCTCACGTCGCGATACACGTTCCGTATGGACAATCCGGATAGCCGGCCGTTATGACCGAGCGGTCCTAGGCGCTTCAGTCCGGAACCGCGCTGCTGCTACGGTCGCAAGTTCGAATCCTGCCTCGGGCATGGATGTGTGTGATGTCCTTGGTTAGTTAGGTTTAAGTAGTTCTAAGTCTAGGGGACTGATGACCTCAGGTGTTAACTCCCATAGTGCTCAGAGCCATTTGAACAATCCGGATCATTTCAGAGCGTTCAGTAGCAAGCTGTGCTGTAAAAATAATACGTGGTGCTCACCCACCATCATCTTGTAACCATGTGCTTACCCTCTCCTCTTAGTACCAAGGGAGGGGGAGGGGGGATGGAGATGGTATACTTTGGGCCCCCCACCTTCCGACAATATTGTAATCTGGTCAGTTACTTCATATTTTAAAGTTTCTGAAAAAAATTCTAATGATTTCTTCTACCTATTTCTATAAATGTTTTCAATTTTTCTGCTAAACTCAACCCAAAAATTTCAGTTTCCCCAAATAGCATCATATTCAATTTTTTCAGGTTCAGGATCTTACTTCAACATCAGCATATCTTTAAAAAGTACGATGTGAATGAAAGTCAGCAACAATTGACGAAATTTGCTTTTTTAAATAATTTCTTCTAGGCTGGGCATAAAGTAGCCACCCCATCCCTTCCACCTTTGTCGTATATGTTTCTGAAAATGTTGATGTTGCTAAGAATGTGTTGAAAGATATTTTCATGTTCTGGACCCTACTAACACATCAGCACCTTTTTAAAAAGTATGTTCTTAATAACAATCGTTAACTAATTTATTTTTTATAACTTAGTTTTATTTTTATTTATTTATTTATTTTTTTTTTATTTTTTTTTATTTTTTTTTTTTTGCATGGACGTAAGGTACCACCTCACCTCCTCCCCCCCTTGCCCCTCCTTGGTAATGTGCATTATGAAAAATGCATTGGTATCACTAGGGTTAAGGTGTTGGGTATTGTGACTACTGCTTCACAGTATATTAATTCTTTCATCAAGTTTCTTGTAAATAAATCATTGCAGTTAAAAATAAACAATAATGTACACAATTACAATATCAGAGGAAAAATGACGTACTCCACATTTACGGTGTCTTCAGCAGAAAGAGGGTTGCACATTGCTGCCATTAACAATTTTTGTCACCTACTCAATGATATAAAATGTCTGAAGGACAGCAAAGTTAAATTTACAAACAAACTGAAAATGTTGCTCCTTGACATCTAATCCGTAGAAGAACTTAGATTTTTGTAATGTGTAAAAGGTTATGGTTAGGAATTACTGCCTCACATTTGTATTTAAAAAACCCACACTTGTAGATCGTCAAGATGTAGTCATAATTACATATGAATATGTGCTGTCAAAGTAAAATGATTCGTCCCGTATCATTACGATTAACTGTACAAATGATCCATGGAACATGAAACTAACATCGGAGTGATGTACGTTGAATGCCATGTTCTGTGTGAAGGCTGATTAAAAGGGAGGTGAAGATAGTGACCGTTGATCATAAAGTAGGCTGTTATCAAAGATAGAGATGTATCAGATTCGATGTGTACTTTGGAGACCTTCAGTTTTTGCATGTTCTGAATAGCATACTGGATATTACATTCGATAACCCTCTGAGAAACTTCACCAGGTAGCAACATCATTGTGACAGAGCCTCATATGCAATAACACAAAATTGAGAACTATATCGTACAAGTAACAGGTTGCTAATTCTCACTGCACTACTTCAGTACGAAATCAAATATTATTTAGAATGTTAATTTTGCCTTTAAGCACAATTTTTTCTAATTTAACTTACAGTTAACAACACAATTTATCAAATGGAGACTAGGATGTAGTCGACAGTTTAAATATGTCGGTTGGATTGTTTTGCTCCTATTTATTGACTATTAAAAGTGGTAAGCATTTCTTTTAGTAACAGGCAATCTACATACAAATGGGATGGGAAGCCTTCTGTAGCGTCAACAAGGGCTAAGAAATCGTATACTGTTGTGAGTGGGAAAAAAACCCTACATTACTCACCGCTTTAACAGCACTGTCAGATTTTATGTTGCTGCATTATGGCCTTATTTGAAGAAATAAAATGTAAATTATACAGCCACTATCAAATCACAGAAAACCAGTAGGTACATAAGCAAGAGCAAATGAATTACAGATTGAAGGACCAGACAAAATATTAGTCTCCGTGTTACAAAACCAGACAGTGGACTTTGGGATACTACAGATCAGCGGTCGTCAAACGTTTTTGCTCAGAATCCAATACTGATATTGTAGGACGACATCTCAGGTCGCATGTGTACCAATATTATTGTTAACCGATAATCGACATAAGTAAGTATGTATGTATAAACTAGTCACACATGGGTGCGATAAGTTGGCCGCAGGCCCCCAAAATACTGATCGTTGGAAGTACGCAACATTCGGAATACTTCGTGTCGACTGTTCTCTGTTTGTGTAAAATGCATGTTTGACCGTCGCTGCTTTTTTATTTAAAACCCAAATATCAACTGGTTTTAGTCACAAACCATCTTCAAGGATTCTATCCAAAGATACAAAAAAGTACACGTAGTATACAGGAAATGCTACAAATTCTTTTCCAAGGAAGTGCAAAATATACATGGATACTTACAGCGTTAAAACATTTGGAAATGGAAATAAGCGTTTGGCGTTATTGACCGGAAGGCCTCTTACGGGGCAGGTCCGTTACTTAAATAATCGCCACTTATATGTAGAGCACGCCATGAATCCCAGTATACCACACCGGACTTTCAAAGGCAAACATACTAATAACACGCGTAAATACAGCAGTAGTGAAGAGAAGATCAGAGGTATAAGTGTTGCAATTGTACAAAATATTCACGGAGTTGGCCAAAGATATTTAGAAAGTATTTTCAACACATGGTACAAAAATGTCTCGTTAAGTTTCTTGATAAATGCAGGGGACTTGACTGTCTTTCGCGATCATCATCTGCATTTCTTCTTGGTGTAGAAATTTTAATGGCCAGTAGTGTAATGTGAACGGCAACAAAAGCAAAACGAGGTAACTGACTAAAGTCGAATTGAATCTGAAGTTGCTCAGGGAAATAGATTAAAAAATAGCACACTAAAATTAACAGATGAATTTTTCCGCTTTGGCAGTAAAACAGGTCATGATGGGCGAAGTAGAAAACTCAGATTGGCAATAGCAATAAAAACATTTCTACAAAAGAGGAATTTGTTAAGATCTGACAAAAATTTCGACGAATTGAGGAGCTACTTGACTGAAAAGTAGTGGCTCTGGTAAAGAAAACTGATAACGCCGAAAGAGCCCTCCATATCTGCATCCAGTGACGCCTATCGGCTGAACGTCACATGGCGGGCGGTCGGCACCGTTAGGTCTTTCTACAATTGAGAACGTTTGGAGCATTAAGGGCGCGGCCCTCCAACCATCCCGGGATTTTGACGATTTAACGCACCAATTGGACAGAATTTGGCACTATATCACTCAGGAGCACATCCAACAACTCTATCAATAAGTGCCAAGCCGAATAATTGTTGCTTAGGGGCCAGAGGTGGATCAACGCATTATTGACTTATTCAATTTGGGAAGCTCTTTCTCTTGAACAAATCATCCAATTGTTCTGGAATTGTAATGACTTATTTGTTGGTAAATGTACATCACATTTTACCGATTGTCGTCCCATTCAGATAATTCCTTAATGTTTCTCTTTTTTTCTTCCGGTTTGCACGTACAACGGGAGTGAATACCCATGCTCTGCAGCATTACTTACTGTCCAACATTATTATCGTTTATTTACATTAGGCACAAATGTTAGCACTGAATAGGGGATCATGGAGGAATTTTATAAGGGGGGGGGGGCTATACTCCAGACTGAACGCTGAAAGGCACAATCAGTCTTAAATGATGATGATGATGATGATGATGATGATGAGTGTCTACGTATCTAGGATACATCCTCACTAATATTCGTTCGAATGAGAAAATTATAGTTACAGTACTTTAATAAAACTGCGCCGCCTGGCGAGACGACAAGATTGTGCATCCTCTCGAATGTTCCGGGGCTCCTGACCTGACGCATTCCTGAAACTGGAGATGAAGCGACCCGGCAAGTCAACGGCGGTAACCCGAAGCGGTTGCAGCAGTCGCTCGCACTTGTAGCAACATTGAGCTGCACCAAACAGCTTTCATACATATAACGCAAAACCATTTACCTTTGACGGTAACCTCATATAATTACTGTCCTCGAGAAAACAGTGCACTATCTACGTAATAAGTATAGTGTACTTGAAGTGTAACGGTTACAAGCGGCTATTGTCTTCTTTCATCTTTCGAGATTCATTCTCTCTCTCTCTCTCTCTCTCTCTCTCTCTCTCTCTCTCTCTCTCTGTGTGTGTGTGTGTGTGTGTGTGTGTGTGTGTGTGTGTCCAAAACAACCACAGTCCCTAAAACATGCCCAAAATCATCTGCTCATAAAACTGATAAAATACTAATTATGTAATTGCGTTTAGTCAGTAGCAGATGCGCGATAACCATGGCGAGCGAAAAGTGCCTGGTTGCTTATTCCTTAATTCACACCCCTGTCCACACAGATCATTCCCTGTTTCGAGAGAGAGAGAGAGAGAGAGAGAGAGAGAGAGAGAGGACATGTTTACCGGCCTTTTTTGCTTCGAATGCCCTGTTCTTTGATTTCCAGAAGGTATTCTATAAAGTACCGCACTTCTGTTTATTGAACACGATTTTCAAGCTGGGGAACAGGAAGAAGTCACTTTGGGTTAAGTTTGGTGAACAAGGTGATGAGGAACCAATTCCATGCCCAATTCATGCACTTTCCTCATCATTATCGCTGATGTGGGGGGTGGTGCAGTACCCTGGTGAAAGAGCACTTTTTTTGCGCTCCAACCTTGGTATTTTTTCAGCCAAAGCATGTTTCAACGACCCAACACTGAAGCAGATTAAGGTCCAGTTATGGTTCTTCCTTTTTTAGGTAATGTGTGAGGATTATTTCTTGAGAACCACCAAAACCAGTGGTCCTCACTTTACCACCTGACAAAGTTGTCTTTGTCTCCTTCGGTGCACTTTCACCCGCCTTTGTCCATTGATTTGACTGCCGTTTTTCCGGAACCACGCGGCTGCTACGGTCGCAGGTTCGAATCCTGCTTCGGGCAGTTAGGTTTACGTAGTTCTAAGTTAGGGGACTGATGACCTCAGATGTTAAGTCCCATAGTGCTTAGAGCCATTTGAACCATTTGACTGCCGTTTTGATCCAGGTTTCATCAAATGCCACAAGCCCGCGCAAAAAGTCTTGCGGTCTGCGATTAAACGTGCTCAAATGTTCCAACGCGCTTTTGGTCGACTGTGAGCAATCGCGGCACCCACCTCGTACACAGCTTCTCCACAGCCAATTCTCCGTGCCGGATATCATGCGCTCGCTCAGCTGAGATGCCTACAGTCTCAGCAATCTCACGAATTTTTATTCAGCGGCCTTGCATTACCATATTATGCTTTTTGTCAGTGCTTTCCTTTGTGGTGACATCAATTGTATTGGCTTCGGTGCTTGTCTGACCACGTTTAAATCCATTAATCCAAAAGCAAATGGCCTTTAAGAAATGTATTCGCAACTGCGAAATGATCAGACTCCAGCTGCACAATGTATTGGTGACAATGAAAATCTGTGCTGGCCCAGGACTCGAACTTGGATTTCCTGCTTTACGTGAGCGATCATCTTAACTACCTCGGCCATCTCAGCACGCCTCCAGGACCCACCTAGACTTCCATGCATTCATGTATTCATGTATGAAGAACATGGCACATTATATCATAAAACACAGGCACTGGCAGTATAGTATTTCTTGCCAACACAATACCGCGACATTAATCATAAGTATGTCCCTGCACGGGAATCACAGCATATGTGCGAGTGCAGGAGATACACACACGGTGGCATGCGAAGTTTGAAGCAGTCCTGGAGGTGTGTTCGGATGGGCGAGGCTGTTACGGCAACCGCTAGCACAAAGCGGAAAATCCGGGTTTAAGTTCCAGTCCGACACAGATTTTCATTGTTAGCAATACATTGTCCAGCTGCGGTCTGATCATAATCGCAATTGCGAATACATTTCTTGTCTTTCATACAGCTCTTGCCCGCAGCAGACGTGAATGCATATCTTGAACGATTTTGCAGAGTACATCGTAAGAACACAGGCACTGCAATATACGTAAATGGTCTTCAATGATGGTACTACATAGCCCGCATGCACGTCATCCAATTCTGTTTCGATTTGTGCAGCGGTCCATCCCTCCAAACGAAAATGTTTAATAACAGTTGCAGTCGACACACTGTCCAATTCAGACGGCTGTCAGCAATGAACTGTACGCTGTACATTGTTGAAATTCTTCCTACGATCCTTGGAATAATCAAGCTTACCGACCATGAAGGTGCAACAAAAACGTTTCAGTCTTTCATAAAATTATCAAACCATCCTCCAGTGGCGGCTCGTGACCAAAGAAGATCGTGGTGCACTTTACTCACGAAGGAAAACATCAACAAAAGAGAAAATCAGTACACTCCTAAATGTTTTTGCAATGAAACAGACCGTTCGCTCGCGTCACTCCTGCATCTACTCATAATAAAACCAAAACATGTACACAGAAAAAGTATTACTTTTGCAGAATAAAAGGAATTAAAATCAACTGCAGCTCTATGTACTCAAAAAGTGGTAGGCATGCCTTACTAACCTTTTTCAGCAGGACTGATGTTAACGCCGTTCGATTATGTCTCTGTATTTGGATGTGGTGGTGATCACTTGTACAGGAACTCTATTCTTCTTTCCTTCATATTTGCAAATCTTTCAGTCACTCTTTGATTGAAGTCTGCAATTCCGAAAACGAGGTCTCGTTCAGTAGATAGCATCGCGAGTGCGGATAGTCTTTCTTGGTCCAAAGTACTCCGCAAGAAGGTTTTGATGCGTTTCAGCGAAGAAAAACAACGTTCTGCTTCTGATGTGGTCATTGTAATTGGAATTATCGCTTTCAGGAGCTTCACAGATTCGCTCAGTGTATCACAAAGATTGTCCGTTATGTAATCCAGAAAGCTCAAAGCTCCACACATGCTTCTCATGCTTTTGAACTCCTTTCTTCCATAAATAACAGAGTGTTCTGTTCGAAGTTTCTTTGCTTTCAATAGCAGCTCTGAAATAACTTTCTGGAAAACTAGAAGAGTAAGTAGCGAATTTTTCTGGTGGAAAGAGAGAGAGGCTGCAACTAGGTGTCCAGTGAACTCGAATCTTTCTTTTGCCTCGTAACTTACATCACATACTTCTTTTGCCTCCCGCAATAGATCACACATCGCTGCGCCATCTTCAGTTCTCCCTCTTTTATGGTACTCGTGTAAACCTGTTGAATTTTCACTCACTCCTTCCGTAACGTTCGCAATTCACGCTCAAAAGCTGTCAGCTGATTGTGTGCGTAAGTTGGGTCAATATGCCTTTTTTGTAGCTGGTTATACAAAATATCCACATGGATCATGATTTTATGAAAAAATGAAAGCCAAAAAATGAACTTCTCATCCTCCAAAATTGTTACTAAGCCACAGGCTTGCAGGATCGTGTTCTCATTACACAGTTTTTCCCCCTGGCTCATATTATCCATGCACGTGATAATATCTTCCCTATATTCGAAAACGGTATTGACGCTCCTCGACTGAAAATTCCAACGAGTAGGCACTGAACGTGGCAGTCGTTTTCGTACTATTTCGTCGAGAACTGCTGTTCTTTGAAGAGATGCTGAAAAGAAGCTGCAAAGTCCCTGAAGTTTAGTGAAGAATATTCGCATATTTTTATTAACGGAAGCGGCTTTAAGCATAAGATTCAACTGGTGGGCATAGCAGTGAATGTATGAAGCGTTGGGAAACTTCTTTAACAAGAGCCTGCACCCCACGTGACTGCTGCACCATCATATGTTTATGCTATTATCTTATGTGGACAATTCCCCAAATTATTATTTATCTGTTCGATGATGGACGTTGCCAAAGACTAGGCATCATGCTTTTCTGTTGCTATGAAGTCCCAAAAATCTTTCAACTCAGCACCCTTAATTTCCGTTCCAATTTCCTCTTGGCAGACGAAGCATGCACCGGAAGAGTTCATTCTGGGTGGTTTATGAGGTTCCTTTGAAAACTGTAGCTTTCTCTAAATGCGATTTTAATACCGAGTCTAATTCTGCACTAAAATTAATTAAGGAACGAAAAACGCTAGGACTGGAAGATGATTCAGTGTCATCATGTCCTCTAAGGCATGTTCCAACGCACCACAGAAACGAATACGGTTAATAATTAGATTCAATATGTACCTATTATCTGTAACTTTTTAGCTGTGCAATGCCACGGACCTTCTCTACCCACTGTCTAATTGGGTAGCTGTATCTACATTGCCTAGATGTGATGTATTCAAAACGTTATTTACATGGACTGAAGACCTGCTTTCTAATTTTGTCATGAAAGTGTTGAATGTCACAGACTCCGTGTTCAGACCATGAAAGATCTACTACAAATAATAAACAAGGAAAACAAAATAAGGCATTTTTCATATAACAACCACACAGCCATTCATGCTTGTTGTACAATTCAGACTTAAATTTCCTATTGAATTGGCGACTTATTGTTTCAAGGGTTCGCGAAATTGTTAAAGCAGGAGTCGGCCTACCTACCCTCTTGATTTCTAATTTTTCTTCAAACTTCCGTAAATTGCAGGGTTCCAAGAGCAATGAAATTACCTGATTCATTATTTCACGTATTCACTTGTCACTTGAGCCTCAAAATTCATTGTAGCACTCGCTAAAATAACTAACACAACGCACAGGAAATAGTTAGTTCGCTCTCAGCTACACCTGAATTGGCAAGGAAGCGCGAGAATCCCACTTTGTTCGAAGATCCTATAGTTCCGTTTCGTTTCGGAAGAGTTCGGGCCCCCCTCCTGCGGCTGGCAGGATGAGATGTTTATACAAACAAGGCCCGCATACTAGTGCAGTGATGCCAAGCGTTCGCCCCCCGCCCCCCGCCCCCCCTCTGAGACACAAAAGTCCGCGTTTGCAGCCACAGTGCAACCTATTATCGCCGTCGGCACATTCTGTCCAACTCCGCTGCGCTCGGCGTTTGGAGCCTGGGCATTTCAAACGAGATAAACGGCGAGCTACTTCTCCACTAGTATAGAACTCTCAGAAGGCAAACACAGTTGAACAAAATTATTCCTTGGGGATAGCAGAAACCTGCAAACCTATACAGGAGCCGCCCCTGCACATCCTCATATAAATGATCCATTGGATAATGTCAGAAGCTTTTTGCAGGCGATACTGTTGTCTACAGGAAGGTTGCAACGCTAGAATAATGTACTGAAATCATTAACGACCTACAGAGGATCGATGACTGGTGCACGGACTGTCAGTTGATCCTGAAGTAAATAAATGCAACATATTACGCGTAAATATGCTGAGACGTATTAGAAGAATCTCAAGGAAATATAATTAATCCACAATAGAAGTAGCTTACAAAACAATTGATCGACCAAATTTTGAGCGTTGTTTATTAGTCTCACACACTTACCAAGTAGGATTAACAGAAGTGACAGAAGACAACGAAGACCAGCGCATTTTGTCACAGGATCGTGCAGTATGGTGAGAGGGTTGCAGAGGTGCTCAATAAGCTCCAGTGGCAGTCGGTACAGGAACGGCATAGTGGATCACGTAGAGGGTTACTGTTGAAAGGCCTAGAGCGCATTTTCGAAGACGAATTGAGCAACATGTTGCTGTTCTCCACGTACATCTCTAAATGACCACAACGATAAAAACCAGATAAATTAGAGCTAAATTGGAAGTTTATCGACTGTCATTCCTCCCACGCACCATTCGCGAATGGAAGAGAGAAGAGGAAAAATGGTTGTTGTAGCAGTGGTATGCTCCATCACATAATGTAAAGTGACTAGTGGAGTGTAGGTACAGACGTTTGAAATTCTGTACGATTTATTGTCCCGTCTAATATTGAAGTGCTACCATTCTGTCCCTAAAGTGTATTATACACTACAGTCTCACTTATTTTATTTCTCAAAATTTTCTCCACTAAACTTCATTCCTCAGTTTACTCTTTGAAACCGTTCATCAAATGTTTCTTCCAAGAGTTTTCTGGAAACTGAGGAGATTCATAGTCCTGTACGTACCTGGCTTATTCTGCCGTATAAATCGTCTTCAAGAACTTTTAAGCGTACTGCACATAAATAGTCATTATGAACTTACACAGATGTACTGAAGTGATGCTGTGGAGGCAGAACCAATTTAGTCTTGGGCAGATGATATTCAGGTCAGATGGAAACAAGCATTCAGCTTCTTATTACTTCCTGCTGACCGTTTCTCGAAGCGGCATATGTTTAAATATGAACCTGCAGTGTAAAGAAGTAAATAATCCAGCATTTCCACTCTGTGCCCTGGTTTTCTTGTATGTAGACCTTTTCGGATGATACTGACTAAAAAAAAGTCTCCATATTCCATAGATAGTTAAAACGTCATTCTCATATGAAAACGAACCACTTTCGGAATCACTGAACATTTATTTGCAGCACGACACATGATGCTCCAACAGTCTTCTTTAAGAGGTTTCTTCAAAGAACAAAGCATCGTTTAATTTAGTTTTGAAGATGCAGACGTTGCCAACGATTTCTCTATCGGGCGGTACGACATGACCTAGATTTCCTACACTAATTTCGTACTGAACGTACTACTCTGAAGCACACTGAACGATCTGTGTATGACGCAACGAAGTGGAAAGTTTTTCAAGTATCAGGGACATTTGCGCGGAGCACTGATTAACTACGGTGGTGACAAAAATCATGGGATAGCAATATGCACATATACAAGGAGGCGGTAGTATAAAAGGGCAGTGCTTGGCGAAGCTGTCATTTGTGCTCGGGTGATGCATATGGAAAGGTTTCCGACGTGATTATGGCCGCCCTACGAGAATTAACAAACTTTGAACGCAGAATTCCGTTTCGGACATTTCTTTTCGGAGATCGTTCAGGAATTCAGTATTTTGAGATCCACAGTGTTAAGAGGGTGCCGAGAATACTACATTTCAGGCATTACCTCTCACCAGAGACAAGGCAGCGGTCGTATGGCTGTCACTTAACGACAGAGAGCAGCGGCATTGGCATGGAGTTGTCAGTGCTAACAGACAAGCAGCACTCCGTGAAATAACCGCAGCAGTCAATGTGGGACGTAAGGCGAACGTATCCGTTACGACAATGACAGCAGACGACCAACGTGAGTGCCTTTGCTAACAGCACGACTTGACTGCAGCGCCTCTCCTGGGTTCGCGACGTATCGGTTGGACCCTAGTTTAGTGGAAAACCGTGGCCTGGTCATGAGCCCCGATTTCAGTTGGTAAGAGCTGATGGCAATGTTCGAGTGTGGCGCAGACCCCATGAACTCAAGATGTCAACAAAGTACTGTGCAAGCTGGTGGTGGCTTCATAACGACGTGGTCTGTGTTTACATGGGATTGAATGGGTCCTTTTGTCCAGCTGAACCGATCACTGATTGGAAATGATTACGTTCAGCTACTTTGAGACCATTTGCAGCCATTCATACAAGAACAGAATAGCTTTTGAAATGTGGTGCTACAGAAGGGTGTTCAAAATTAGACTGGTAGATCGAATGATTAATGAGGTGGCATTTAATCGAAATGGTCGGCTGCTATGTCCTTATTCAACGAATTGAACATTATGAAGTCCGTTCGTAAAATGTTCTCAGCGAAACGACAAAGATAAATAAATTTTGCCACTCTTATACGCAGAAAATGATAATTTAAATTACACAGAACTATCATTGAAGTATGTCCAGTTATTAATTTGCAGCATAGTTTCAAAGCCGAGTGCTTACTGTATCAGACGAAAATTCAGGCGTGTTGAACAGGTTTTACAAAACTTTAATACCCGCGGATGCAGATGAAAGATTTGGGATAGCATTTCCTTCCGCGCGGTGTTCTATGTGTGATTATCATTCCACAATAAGCAAAAAACTTCAATCCAAGCTTGTATCTTATGTAACATACAATGGTTGTGAATTAAGGATTTTATTTTCGTTACATCTTTTTGTTATCAATGACAATAACAGATAGATACAGCTTAATTCAGATTTCCGCTTTACATTTCATATTTTACATGAAATTTCCTTTTTGCAGTTGACTAGTGGTATCTCCTCACTGTAGTTTGAAACTAATACGCAGCAACATTCCAGGGTGATCTACACAGCCTGTGTTGATACTAGTTGATTTTTAAGCAGACGTCTAGTCAAATAAGGGCCGCGCGCCGTTAAGTGGAGTTCAATTGCACCACTCTTTGTCTTGGCAATAAATCTTAATCCCGACAGTGGAGTGACGTCATACGTGTACTACCTTGTACATGTAAGAACTGCGTCGCCAACATTGAGGCACGTGCAGCAATCCGTAATCCTCAGAACGCACAGCCACTGACTAACTGCTTGGCTGTCGAAGCTAAGCTTAGGAACGTGCGTCAGAGGCCATGAACTGGTCAGAATTGGAGAATCTCACAAGAAATCACATTTTACGAATGATAAGTTCGTAATTTTCAGTGGTAATGTGGGCATAAGGGTGTACTTGCCGATCTACATCTACAAAAATTCTCTGCAAGCCACTTACTGTGTATGTGAAGTCCACATCGTACCCATATCATCAACTGGGTGAGTACCTGACGTTGCGAGGGAATGCGATTATTCCAATCTTCTATTAGTCCATCTCCTCCTCCCTCATCCTCGATCTGTCCATTCTTTTCCTCTTCCCTTTCTGTCCATTCCCCCATCTTTCTGTCCATCTCCACCTTCCCCCCACTGCTGTGTTTGTCCAACTCCTCCTTCTCCTCCCAACGTTATTACCCATACCCCATCAGGAGGTTGCTGGTTCTTGCTCCCAAGTATTTCTTCCCGGATAGTTAATATGTACACTCCTGGAAATTGAAATAAGAACACCGTGAATTCATTGTCCCAGGAAGGGGAAACTTTATTGACACATTCCTGGGGTCAGATACATCACATGATCACACTGACAGAACCACAGGCACATAGACACAGGCAACAGAGCATGCACAATGTCGGCACTAGTACAGTGTATATCCACCTTTCGCAGCAATGCAGGCTGCTATTCTCCCATGGAGACGATCGTAGAGATGCTGGATGTAGTCCTGTGGAACGGCTTGCCATGCCATTTCCACCTGGCGCCTCAGTTGGACCAGCGTTCGTGCTGGACGTGCAGACCGCGTGAGACGACGCTTCATCCAGTCCCAAACATGCTCAATGGGGGACAGATCCGGAGATCTTGCTGGCCAGGGTAGTTGACTTACACCTTCTAGAGCACGTTGGGTGGAACGGGATACATGCGGACGTGCATTGTCCTGTTGGAACAGCAAGTTCCCTTGCAGGTCTAGGAATGGTAGAACGATGGGTTCGATGACGGTTTGGATGTACCGTGCACTATTCAGTGTCCCCTCGACGATCACCAGTGGTGTACGGCCAGTGTAGGAGATCGCTCCCCACACCATGATGCCGGGTGTTGGCCCTGTGTGCCTCGGTCGTATGCAGTCCTGATTGTGGCGCTCACCTGCACGGCGCCAAACACGCATACGACCATCATTGGCACCAAGACAGAAGCGACTCTCATCGCTGAAGACGACACGTTTCCATTCGTCCCTCCATTCACGCCTGTCGCGACACCACTGGAGGCGGGCTGCACGATGTTGGGGCGTGAGCGGAAGACGGCCTAACGGTGTGCGGGACCGTAGCCCAGCTTCATGGAGACGGTTGCGAATGGTCCTCGCCGATACCCCAGGAGCAACAGTGTCCCTAATTTGCTGGGAAGTGGCGGTGCGGTCCCCTACGGCACTGCGTAGGATCCTACGGTCTTGGCGTGCATCCGTGCGTCGCTGCGGTCCGGTCCCAGGTCGACGGGCACGTGCACCTTCCGCCGACCACTGGCGACAACATCGATGTACTGTGGAGACCTCACGCCCCACGTGTTGAGCAATTCGGCGGTACGTCCACCCGGCCTCCCGCATGCCCACTATACGCCCTCGCTCAAAGTCCGTCAACTGCACATACGGTTCACGTCCACGCTGTCGCGGCATGCTACCAGTGTTAAAGACTGCGATGGAGCTCCGTATGCCACGGCAAACTGGCTGACACTGACGGCGGCGGTGCACAAATGCTGCGCAGCTAGCGCCATTCGACGGCCAACACCGCGGTTCCTGGTGTGTCCGCTGTGCCGTGCGTGTGATCATTGCTTGTACAGCCCTCTCGCAGTGTCCGGAGCAAGTATGGTGGGTCTGACACACCGGTGTCAATGTGTTCTTTTTTCCATTTCCAGGAGTGTATACCAAATTTGATTGAAATCGATACAAGGGTTCAGGAGAAGCTTTCTACCTGTGGCTTTGCCCACGTATGTACAAGCCGCAAGACCTTTAAAACATATTCACTGTATCTCGAACGAATTTCGCTCTGCAGTTTCGTTTTCACGCAGTTCAATATTTCTGACGTCATATCTCCTGAACTATATTTGGTACAATGATATAAATTTGCAGGTGCATTCCGTGACACATCTGAATACTGTCTGTAAAACGTGTCGCAAATGCAGTTAGTAGTAAAAACGACAGGCCTGGCGCAGCAGTTTTACCACATGAACAGCGAAAATGTAGTGAGCAATTTTTTTTTCTTTTCTTTCATCATTTTGTGGGGGTTGTCACAGATAAAAAGATTCGTAAAGGTCTGAAATTATGTGTAATGATTGTTGAAAGTCACTAAGTGCTCTCATTCTCAAATAATTGACCAATGAAGTCTGAGTATTCGCGCGTCGTGGGCTACACTTCTTTTCACTCCTTATCCACACAGTGATTCTTTCCCGACAGTAAGTGATACGTCTACCAAGTTTGGTTGAAATCGGTTTAGTGTTTTAGGGGAAGATGTAGAACACAGACATTTTTATAACGTGTATGGATTTTCTTCCCTGTTGCATTCGCGAGAGAAAAATGACTATGTGCCTCTGTACGCGCCCTAATCTCTCTTATGATACACTAATTTTGGTAATCCGTACTATTTTTCATTTCACTGGTTTTCGGCCCATGCCCATACAGTCACCTCAACAGTGGAATGTCAGTATGACGATACAAATATAAATACGACACAACACCCAGTTCCCGAGCAGAGAATTTTCCAACCAGACCGGAAATCGAATCCAGGCCCCGTAAGTTACCAATCCTCCGCGCTGACCGCGCAGCTACCGAGGTGGTCAAATCTCTACTTCCTTCATTTGTAAATGAAATAAAAGGATCGCACTGAATCTGATGTAGTTCGGCCGCCTAGTGCGAGTCTTTATTCGACGCCACTTCGGTGACTAGCGCGTCGATGATGATGATGGTGCAAATGGCTCTGAGCACTATGGGACTCAACTGCTGAGGTTATTAGTCCCCTAGAACTTAGAACTAGTTAAACCTAACTAACCTAAGGACATCACAAACATCCATGCCCGAGGCAGGATTCGAACCTGCGACCGTAGCGGTCTTGCGGTTCCAGACTGCAGCGCCTTTAACCGCACGGCCACTTCGGCCGGCGATGATGTTGATGTGACGATGATAAGTCAACACCCAGTCACTTAGCGAATTGAAACCGAGTCGTTCGGGACGCGAACCCAGATCCCAAGTTCTAGACACACCAACGCTGATCACTAGACCATGAGCTGCCATATACAACTCATCATATGAGGGGACGATTTTGCACCAGAGGTATAGCTTAGAAACAGGGGAAGCAGCCATAATTATTGATTCATAACATAATGTGTCGTCGCCACGCCCCATCAATATTGCCTCTCACCTGCGGAGCACGGAATCAGTTACTCCTATATTACTGACGAGTTCGTAGGTACCCCTCATTTATCTAGAAGGGTAATCTCCAATTCTGGAACAGTTGTGGGAGATACTCATAACTAAAGTTCCAGTTGCAAAACGCCGTGTAAAGAGAACCACCGATCAGAAAGACGTCAAATATGAACAGCATATTACTGACGCTGGGGGAAAGGTGATGGAACAAAAATCAGGAAAATTTGACCATAGGGGCGTCAGAATATGCAGACCAACAGACGCGCGGCACACGGCTGTTCCTCACTTTGCGCCCGAGAAGACACACATTACCGTCCCCCATGAAAGATCGTGCGCTGCTGAAAAAGCTATTTTACAAGAACGGTGACAAGTTATAGACACAAAAGGGTATTAAAAAAAAAAAAAAAAAAAAAAAAAAAAAAAAACCTCACTAGTCTGATGTTTGCTACGGGACTGGAGAAAATAATTACAAAATTCGAAAATACGTTTTGTTTTTGAAGCGCAACGTAGAAGAGGGAGGAAAGCAGTTGATCCGACGTCTGTCGAAGATACAGCGATAGCACTGCGGGAGGGACCGAGCAGTGGTGTACAAACATGTGCATGCGGAATTGCCCGAATACTGGACAATGCTGCGAGCACGGTGCACAAAATCCTACGGAACATTCTGCATTGCTATCCATACAAATTCACCCATGATCAGGAGTTGCTTTCTGCTGACCTGCCAAGAATACAAACATTCGCTTTGCAATTTCTTGCTCGCATGGAAGAGGACAAAGAATGGTCATGGAACATTCTGTGGACAGACGAAGCCCATTTCCATCTCAAAGTGCATGTCAATACACAGAATTGAAGAATATGGGCGTTTGAAAATCCGCACGCACATCAACTCGTACCACTTCATTCTGCAAAGGTGACAGCGTGGTGCGGGTCGACCGCATCGTTTATCGTAGCGTACTTCTTCAAGACGAGTCCTAGGGGCCCATTTACCTGTACCGTCACTGTTAAACGCTATGAGAGTCTTGAGAATTAACGTCATTCCAACCCTTCAACAGCGTGTACCTGTGCATAGGATCATCTTTATGCAAGTTGGCGCTCCTCTGCACATTGCATAGCCATGAAGCGGCTCCTGCAGCGAACTTCGAAAATGCTAGAATTATCAGCCGTCATTTCCGTATAAGCTGGCCGTCCAAATCACCTGTTCCTAATTTGTGGTCCGCAGCTCGTGGCCGTGCGGTAGCGTTCTCTCTTCCCCCGCCCGGGTTACCGGGTTCGATTCCCGGCGGGGTCAGGGATTTTCTCTGCCTCGTGATGACTGGGTGTTGTGTGATGTCCTTAGGTTAGTTAGGTTTAAGTAGTTCTAAGTTCTAGGGGACTGATTACCATAGATGTTAAGTCCCGTAGTGCTCAGAGCCATTTTAGCCTAATTTGTGTGACTTCTGACTGTGGGTTATCTGAAAGATGTTGTATTCAGTGTTCTAAATACGGAAGTGGCTCAATTGAAGGCACGCATTGTGCAACGCATGCTGAACATGGCCCCCGACAGACTCCGATGTTTTGTCGACGCATCTCTCGATTTCAACTTGTGGCAGGAAACGGTGGACACACATTGAACGTATGTTGCGCCAGTCTCATGACAGAAACCGATGTCTTTTTGCTTTTTTATGCGGCTTTTGGCCTCAGGACAATTAAGAACCGATTTTTCCCATCTATGTGGTACACCTTGCCGTGGTGGAAGGGCTTACCTAACAGTGCCACACAACTGTTGACATAACTTGTGCACTCATGGGCACTGAATAGTTCGGATTGCGTAATGCGCATCTCAAATGGTACCCTTCGTATAGCGAGTCATCTGACATTTGTAGCCGATCACTTTCACATTAAGACGCTTACAGCTCCATCTATTGCTACAATTTTCGTCAAATTTTGTTCCATGACGTTTCCACCTGCGTCCAAAAATATGCTGTTCAATTCTGACGTCATTCTTTTTTTTTTTTTTTTTTTTTTTTTTTGTGGTTTTTGGGCGCACAACTTCAATGGTCATTAGCGCCCTGACTACTCTAAGAATGCACCGCGAGGCACAAGGTGACAACAACAACTAAAAGGGAAAACACAATAAAAGACAGACTGACAGGCATAGGATTAAAAAACATCATCAAATGTCCTTAGCGAGGTTTGTCAAATTGAGAAAACAAAGAACACGAGCAGCTGCTCGTGGGTCATCCGCTAAAATGGCATCTAAAGTAGTAGGCAGGTTAAGATCGAGGCGCAGTGTTTTAAGATCGGGACAGGACATTAAAATGTGACTAACCGTCAGCAAGTGCCCACATGGGCAGAACGGCGCCGGCGCAGCCGTCAGCAGATGGCGATGGCTGAACCGGCAGTGTCCAATTCTTAACCTTGCTAAAACGACCTCCTCCCGCCGAGAAGGGCGTGAGGAGGACGTCCAAGCCACGGGAAGAGGTTTTAAGGCCCGAAGCTTGTTGTCGGTAAGTGCAGCCCAATCGGCATGCCACAGCGACACAACGCGCCGACAAATGACCCTGCTAAAATCGGACGAAGGGACACAACAAGAAGCTGTCCGAGGCTGGAGGACCGCAGCCTTGGCCGCGGCATCTGCAGCTTCATTCCCAGGGATACCGACATGGCCAGGAACCCACATAAAGCTAACCGGCGTACCGACGTCCACCAGCTGCTGAAGAGAGCGTTGGATCCGGTGTACGAAAGGGTGAACCGGGTACGGATCACTGAGGCTCTGGATGGCGCTCAGGGAATCTGAGCAGATGACATAAGCAGAATGTCGGTGGCGGCAGATGTACAGAACAGCCTGGTAGAGGGCAAAGAGCTCAGCTGTGAAGACCGAACAATGGCCATGGAGCCGGTATTGGAAACTTTGTGCCCCGACAATAAAGGAACACCCGACCCCGTCATTGGTCTTAGAGCCATCTGTATAAATGAAAGTCATGTTGTTGAACTTCGAGCGAAGTTCCAAAAAACGGGAGTGGTAGACCGAACCGGAGGTGACCTCTTTTGGGAGCGAGCTGAGGTCGAGGTGAACGCGGACCTGAGCCTGGAGCCAAGGTGGCGTGCGGCTCTCGCCCACTCGGAAGGTTGCAGGGAGTGAAAAATCAAGGTGTTGAAGGAGGCGACGAAAGCGAACTCCAGGGGGTAGCAAGGCAGAGACATACAACCCGTATTGAAGGTCAAGAGAGTCGTCAAAAAAGGAACGATAAGAAGGATGGTCGGGCATTGACAGTAGCCGACAGGCATACCGACAAAGCAGTATATCGCGCCGGTAGGTGAGTGGCAATTCGCCAGCGTCAGCATGAAGACTCTCTACGGGACTGGTATAAAATGCTCCGATCGCAAGTCGTAAACCCCGATGTTGTATGGAGGTGAGGCGGCGTAAGATGGATGGCCGTGCAGAGGAGTATACGAAGCTCCCATAATCCAGCTTGGAGCGGACGATCGACCGATATAGGCGAAGGAGGACGGTTCGATCCGCTCCCCACGACATACCACTGAGAACACGGAGGACATTTAAAGAACGGGTACAACGGGCGGCCAAATATGACACATGTGGAGACCAGCTAAGTTTCCTGTCAAAGGTAAGGCCTAAAAATTTGATTGTCTCCACGAGTGGGAGAGCAACGGGACCGAGTCGTAAGGACGGTGGGAGAAACTCTTTGTAGCGCCAGAAGTTAATACAGACCGTCTTCTCGGCAGAAAAACGGAAGCCATTGGCGACACTCCACGAGTAAAGACGGTCAAGAGAACGCTGAAGACAGCGCTCCAAGACACGTGGACACTGCGCGCTGCAATAGATGGTAAAATCGTCCACAAAAAGGGAGCCTGATACATCAGCTGGGAGGCAATCCATTATTGGATTGATCGCGATGGCGAAGAGAGCGACGCTCAAAACTGAGCCCTGTGGCACCCCATTCTCCTGGCGAAAGGTGTCGGACAGGACAGAACCCACACGTACCCGAAACTGTCGATCCATTAAAAAGGAACGAATAAAAAGAGGGAGGCGACCGCGAAAGCCCCATGTATGCATGGTGCGGAGAATGCCCGCCCTCCAACAGGTGTCGTAAGCCTTCTCCAAATCAAAGAACACAGCCGCGGTCGGGCGCTTCCGCAAGAAGTTATTCATGATGAAGGTCGACAAGGTAACCAGATGGTCGACAGCAGAGCGGCGCCTTCGAAATCCACATTGTACATTGGTAAGTAGGCGTCGAGACTCGAGCAGCCAAACCAATCGAGAGTTAACCATTCGCTCCATCACTTTACAGACACAGCTGGTAAGCGAGATAGGTCGATAACTGGAAGGCAAGTGCTTGTCCTTCCCCGGCTTAGGAATCGGGACAACAATAGACTCGCGCCAGCATGCGGGAACATGTCCCTCAATCCAGATGCGATTGTAAGTACGAAGAAGAAAACCTTTACCCGCAGGAGAAAGGTTCTTCAGCATCTGGATATGAATAGAATCAGGCCCTGGAGCGGAGGACCGTGATCGGCCAAGTGCGTTTTCCAGTTCCCGCATGGTGAATGGGGCATTATAACCTTCACGATTCGAGGAGCGGAAGTTAGGTGGCCTCGCCTCCTCTGCCTGTTTGCGGGGGAGGAAGGCAGGGTGGTAATGAGCGGAGCTCGAAACCTCGGCGAAAAAGCGGCCGAAGGCATTGGAGACAGCCTCAGGGGCCACAAGGACTTCATTCGCGACCTTCAAGCCAGAAACTGGGGAGTGGACCTTAGTGCCAGATAGCCGGCGCAGGCTACCCCAGACAACAGAAGAAGGAGTAGAACTGTTGAAGGTGCTGGTGAAAGCAGCCCAGCTGGCTTTCTTGCTTTCTTTAATAATACGACGACACTGAGCACGTAATCGTTTATAATTAATGCAATTCGCCACTGTAGGGTGGCGTTTAAAGGTGCGTAAAGCACGTCGACGAGCACGTAAAGCGTCCCTACATGCTGCGGTCCACCAGGGGACCGGTACGCGACGTGGAGAAGAAGTAGGGTGAGGGATGGAATATTCAGCAGCAGCGAGAATGACTTCCGTGAGGTGTGCGACCTGACGATCGCAGCTTGTGAAGGGGTGATCCTGAAAGGTCGCCCTGGAAGAGAAGAGCCCCCAGTCTGCCTTGGAGATGGTCCAACGAGAGGAGCACGGAGAGGGAGTATGCTGCAGGAGATGGATAACACACGGGAAGTGGTCGCTCGAATATGCATCAGCAAGTGCATACCACTCAAACCGGCGTGCAAGTTGGGGAGTACATATAGAGAGGTCTAAATGGGAATAGGTATGAGATGTGTCCGAAAGAAAAGTAGGGGCGCCAGTATTGAGGCAGACAAGATTGAGCTGGTTGAAAAGGTCTGCTAACAAGGAGCCCCTCGGGCAGGATGCTGGAGAGCCCCAAAGAGGATGGTGGGCATTGAAGTCTCCAGTTAACAAAAATGGTGCAGGTAGCTGAGTAATAAGTTGCGTCATGTCTGCCCTGGTAACGGCAGATGACGATGGAGCGTAAACGGTACAAAAGGAAAACGTGAAAGTGGGGAGAGTAATGCGGATGGCTACTGCCTGCAGGCCGGTGTGCAACGTGATGGGATCGTAGTAAATATCATCCCGGACCAGCAACATAACCCCTCCATGAGCTGGGATACCTACCACAGGGGGTAGGTCAAAACGCACAGAGGTGTAGTGTGCCAAGGCAATTTGATCGCATGGGCGTAGCTTCGTTTCCTGGAGGGCTACGACGAGCGGACGATGCGAGCGGAGCAGCAACTTCAAGTCCTCTCGGTTGGAGCGAATGCTGCGAATATTCCAGTTAATAAGTGCCATCGTAAGAAAAGGAAGATGAGAGAAGGGGTCACCTCGAAGGCCGCTTAGGGCCTGGCTTCGAGCGAGCACTGCCGCCGCTAGCAGGAGGCGGACAGTCATCGTCCATGGGGTCTATAGGGTCATCGGCCATCTCAGGAGGATGGCCGGGAGGGGGAGCTTCCTCCGCCGGTGAACGGCCAGATGTTCGGCTACCAGCGGTGCGGCCAGGCGAAACGGATGACGGCCTGGGGCGGCAACCGCTGGGTGGCGCAGGAGAAGAAAGGCGCCGCGGCGGAGAAGGAGAACTGTGCTTCCTATGCGCCTTTTTAGAAGGACGTTTGGTGGAAGTACCTGTCGAAGGCTGGGAGGTCGAGGAACGGAGGAAGTCTGCACGGGATGGTTCCTTCTTGAAGGCCCGTGCATCTGACTTCGGGGTCTTCGACTGAGCAGAAGCTGAGGAAGTGGCTGGTGTCTGTAGGGTGATGGGAGGAAGAGGAGACGTCGACCGCGCGATCTTAGCACTGGCCGAACGGACGACCGTGGTGCTGAAGGTCAGATCGCATGTCTGGGTTGCTACCTCCCGGGTAGTCCGAGGAGAGGCGAGGACAGTGCTGTATTTCCCCGCTGGGAGCAGCGTGGGCTTCCTACTAGCCAATAGCTTGCGAGCAGCCGAGGTGGACACTTTCTCTTTGACTCGAATTTCCTGGATACAGCGTTCTTCCTTATAGACAGGACAGTCGCGGGAGGATGCGGCATGGTCACCCTGACAGTTCACACAACGAGGAGACGGAGGTGGACAGTCACCCTCATGGGCATCCCTGCCACAAGTGACACATTTAGCCGCATTGGAACAAGACTGTCGAGTGTGATTGAAACGCTGACACTGGTAGCAGCGCGTAGGTGTCGGGACATAGGGGCGAACTGAAATGACCTCGTAGCCCGCCTTGATGCGCGATGGCAGCTTAACACTATCGAAGGTTAAGAAAAGTGTCCGGGTCGGTACAAGGTCATTGTTGACCTTTTTCATGACCCTATGGACAGCCGTCACGCCCTGCTCAGCGAGGAAAGATTGAATCTCCTCGTCAGTCAAGCCGTCGAGGGATCTAGTATAGACCACACCACGAGACGAATTCAAAGTTCGGTGAGCCTCCACCCGGACAGGGAATGTGTAAAGGAGTGTGGCCCGAAGCAGTTTTTGTGCCTGAAAGGCGCTCTCAGTTTCGAGTAATAGGGTACCGTTACGCAATCTGGTACAAGATTTGACAGATCCAGCTATGGCATCGACGCCCTTCTGGATAACGAAAGGGTTGACAGAGGAAAAATCCTTTCCTTCCTCAGATCGAGAAACGACGAGGAACTGTGGGGCAGGCGGTAGTATTTTTGTCACTGTTGGCTGGTCACGTTTCCGTTTGTGGGTCGAAGTCGAAAGCGATGGAGTAGAATCCATTGCGGAGGAATCCCCCATGATTGCCAGCGTCTCCGATGGCGCGCTCCTTCCTTGTGGGGACCCTCTCAGAGGGCACTCCCGCCTTAGGTGAATGTTTACACCTCAGGTCACACCTCCCGAGAAACAGACGGAGGGACCAATCGGCATGGTCAGAAGGTATCAGCTCAGGCAATCACCCCTCCCCGGGCCTGGCCTTTACCAGGGGGTACGCGCGTGCCTTACATGTCTACCCAGGGCGGGGACTTACGCGTTACCCCGTCACCGGCTACGCGTGCGAACGCGTGGGTCGGCCTTCAGACACGCACAGGGAGGAAGGAAGAAGAGGAAAAAGAAGAGAGAGGGAGAAAGAGGACAGACTGTCTCAAACGCCGAGGCGGAGACCAGAGAAGGCAAGGAGAAGAAGGCAATGAGAAAGCAAGGAGAAGGAGGCAAGGAGAAGGCAAGGAGAAGAAGGCAATGAGAAGGCAAGGAGAAAAAGGCAATGAGAAGGCAAGGAGAAAAAAGGCAATGAGAAGGCAAGGAGAAGTCAAGGGAAAGAGTAAGGAAGACAGTGAAGTGGAGAAGAGCAAAAAAAGGAACCAACAAAAGGAATGAAGAAACGAGAAGTGAAAAACCAAAAAGACCACGATTATAGGTCGGGAAACCGTCCGTCTCCGGACGCAGGCGCTAACTACCCCCGTGAGGGGGATGGTCTCCTTTTAGTCGCCTCTTACGACAGGCAGGAATACCTCGGGCCTATTCTAATCCCCGGACCCGCAGGGGGGGACGTCATTCTGAGTACTAGTTATCTTTCTACAACGTGGAACTTTAATTATGGGCACCCTGTACAAATAAGTCTGCCAAGAGAAGCAATAGGAGTCAGATTCCAGAAGCATACTGGAAACTGCATTCGACGGACAATTAACTTGTAGCGTGATTTCTAAAATCTTAGCAATAAGGAGGAAAGCAGTTGTAAATAAAATTGAAAATGGATAAAAGCAGTCCAATCAGGCACAATAACTATAATGCTGGATGAATTCGATCTTAATACTATTAGATTTTTTAAAAAAGTTTCGGATGCAACAGACGTCCGCAAATGCAGGTTCTTGCCGAACCCGTCAGCCTATCTGCATCAATCTGCGCAAAAAGATCAGTATTTTGTCCTTGATATCTGTATGACATCTGAAGAAAATTTTCTCCACTGAAACCATTGCAAGACAGTGCATTTAGTCTTTACGAATTCATAGCGCTTTTTATGAAGATTTTTATACTTTTTAGTGTTGAAACGCAGCCTTCTGCCTCTGATCTAGTTACAGGGAGCGTCAAGAGGATTTTTATCAGTTCCGTAATTTTACTAAGAACACACTAGATTTCCTCCCCCCCCCCCCCCAAGATAAATTTTGGCAGCTGAATTCATTTGCACTATTCATGAATAACAAACCAAGGAGATACATTTAGCTCAGTTTAAAGCTTTTCTTTGTCAACCATGGGATTTGCTTCAGTGGTCAGTACTATTCCTCCTGTAGTATGTTCATTCTTGCGAAACATTTCTTGTTGAACAATTTTGCAGCTACGGTACTAACAAGGGAACCTCCCCATCGCACCCCCCTCAGATTTAGTTATAAGTTGGCACAGGGATAGGCCATGAAAAACTGAACACAGATCAATCGAGAAAACAGGAAGAAGTTGTATGGAACTATGAAAAAATAAGCAAAATATACAAACTGAGTAGTTCGTGTGCAAGATAAGCAACATCAAGGTACATGTACACTGAGGAGCACCGTGGTCCCGTGGTTACCGTGAGCAGCTACGGAACGGAAGGTCCCTGGTTCAATCCTCCCTCGAGTGAAAAGTTTTAATTTTTTATTTTCAGACAATTGGTCCCGTGGTTACCGGGAGCAGCTACGGAACGGAAGGTCCCTGGTTCAATCCTCCCTCGAGTGAAAAGTTTTAATTTTTTATTTTCAGACAATTATCAAAGTTCATGCACTCAGACATGATCAACTTCGCTCTCCAAAATTCCAGGACATGTTCAGATTTGCTTGGACACATGCAGGATTTGACGGTCCACACACGGAAAAACTTGAAAACGTTAAAAACGTATGTTTTGACAGAGCACAGGGAAAACTGTGCGACTGTGAAACTGTTGCATTCATTTGTTGCCGTTTGTGTGACAAACTCTTATGTTTTCATCACTTTTCTGGGAGTGATTATCACATCCACAAGAAAACCTAAATCGGGCAAGGTAGAAGAATCTTTTTACCCATTCGCCAAGTGTGCAAGTTAGGTGGGTCGACAACATATTCCTGTAATGTGACGCACATGCCGTCACCAGTGTCGTATAGAATATTTCAGACGTGTTTTCCTGTGGAGGAATCGGTTGACTTATGAATTTGCGATCAAATGTTTTCGGTTCCTATTGGAGAGGCACGTCCTTTCGTCTACTAATCGCACGGTTTTGCGGTGCGGTCGCAAAACACAGACACTAAACTTATTACAGTGAACAGAGACGTCAATGAATGAACGGTCAGATCGTAACTTTGCGAAAATAAAGTAAGTAAAATTTTTACTCGAGGGAGGGATTCGAACCAAGGACCTCTCGTTACTCACTCTAACCACGGGACCACGGGACCACGGCAGTTGCTCACTCTAACCACGGGACCACGGCGCTCTTCAGCATACATAGTCCTTGTGTTGCATATCTTTCACTTGGACTACTCAGTTTGTATATTTTGCTTATTTTTTCATAGTTCCACACAACTTCTTCCTGTTTTCTCGATTGATCTGTGTTCAGTTTTTCAAGGCCTATCCACTGTGTCAATTTATAACTAAATCTGAGGGGGGTGCGATGTGGAGGTTCCCTTGTAAGTGTTATAGTGACAGAATCTCTCTCCATTGTATCAACAGCCGGCCGAAGTGGCCGCGCGGTTCTGGCGCTGCAGTCTGGAACCGCGAGACCGCTACGGTCGCAGGTTCGAATCCTGCCTCGGGCATGGATGTTTGTGATGCCCTTAGGTTAGTTAGGTTTAACTAGTTCTAAGTTCTAGGGGACTAATGACCTCAGCAGTTGAGTCCCATAGTGCTCAGAGCCATATCAACATACACTGCTGGCCACCGTAAATGCAACACCCTGAAGGAAGCATCCGAATCAAGTGAAATTTACACCATGGGTTTGCAGCGATGAGATACGCAACTGATTAGAATTTCAGCGCAGACGCACATCACGCGCGCCTGTGGCGCCACCTCATAGCGCCATTTAAGGCTTGGCGATTTCGACGAGTGTACGTTCGGCACGTGTGTTTACCTTGTGGTTGTTTCACAAGACGATCAGTTATGCCTCGTAGACAACAGCGAACATCGTTTGATCAAGTATCAGAGTTCGACAGAGGAAGGATAGTGGCTTACCGAGATTGTGGATTATCATACAGAGAAATCGCTAGTCGTGTTGGACGAAACCAAACAACTGTAATGCGGATATGTGACCGTTGGATGCAGGAGGGTACGACGGACCGACGTGGTCGATCGCATTCACCTCGGTGCACCACTGCACGTGCTGATAGGCAAATTGTGCGCATGGCAGTGACGGATCGCTCAGTGACATCCCGAACCATAGCACAGCACAGCACATTGCGTCTGTAACGCATCATCCAGTGTCTGCGCGTACCATTCGACGCCGTTTACAGCAGAGTGGTCTGTCCGCAAGACGTCCATTGCTTCGTCTACCATTGACGCAGAACCACAGACGTCTCCGTCGCCAATGGTGTGATGACAGACGGATGTGGACGGCAGAATGGAATGACGTTGTCTTTACTGACGAGGCACGCTTCTGTCTGCAGCACCACGATGGTCGGATTCGAGTGTGGAGACACCGTGGAGAGAGGATGCTGGACAGCTGCATTATGCACCGCCACACTGGTCTTGCACCGGGTATTATGGTACGGGGCGGTATTGGATATTACTCTCGCACGCCTCTAGTACGCATTGCCGGTACTTTAAATAGCCGGCGCTACATATCCGAGGTGCTGGAGCCAGTTTTCCTTCCTTACCTTCAGGGCTCGGCCACAGCCATATTTCAACAGGATAATGCGTGACCACACAAGGCACGCATTGTCCAAAGGTTCTTCGTCAATAACCAGATTGAAGTGCTTCCCTGGCCGGCTCGCTCTCCGGATCTTTCGGCGATAGAATACATGTGGTCCATGGCTGCTCAACGAGTGACCCAGATTACATTCCCAGCTGCCACACCAGATGATCTTTGGCAACGTGTGGAAGCTGCTTGGGCTGCTGTACCCCAGGAACACATCCAACGTCTCTTTGACTCAATGCCGAGACGTGTGGCAGCGGTGATCTCCAACAATGGCGGCTACTCTGGCTACTGATTCTGGCAGGAACCACATATCACAGACGTCTGTAAACGTAATCATTTGATACTTGGTCAACATGTTATCTACAAAATAAAGTTTGTTGTGCTACCTCTTGTCTTTCTTTGTGTTTTATTTACGGTGGCCAGCAGTGTATATGCAGTCACACATTTCGTTTGCTTCTACCATGAGTCTCGTGAAAGGATTCTGGTAGTATTTAGTTTCCTGAAACAGTTTTGAATATTGTCATATATGCATTAACTTTTTCACAAATTTCTCGAGATAGCATTTGGTTGTAAATTATTTCAAAATTAGACAATCCGATGAAAAAGCTCTAAAAAACTTAAAATTATCATCATTCAGCTATTTTAAAATTACTGTTGGTTCTGCAATGGTTTAATCTGCATTTGATTTTCACTAAATCAAAGTAAGGCTGTTTTTTAAAGGCTGCAAATTTTCATGCATTCCGTTTGTGGTCCATATATTTAAGTTCAACCTTGTGAATAAGGAGGTGAAACGCTGACGTCCATTATGCAGCTTGAGAATACACTATTGTTGTGATCTTAATAAGAATTTTGGAATAGCCAGAACGTAGGAGGAGAAAAATATTACTGCATTTTGTGTAATACTTAGTGCATTTTTCCATTATTAAGTTGATGTGTGTAACAGTCACAATCATTTGGATCCCAAAAATACAACAAATAATTTTTAATTTTTTTCACAAAGCTCACCTCAACAATCCGAGCAAGCAAAGAATACAAGAAGAAATTGGCAAAAAGTAAACAAATTGTTTTAAAGTTGTGGCTTCACTTTGGAAGCATTGGGGAATGCACCTTTAAACTACTTATTTCATGTGATACATTTGAAAATAATTTCTCATTTTTCCTCGACACAGTCCCACACTTCGAAACTTGCATGAAATCATAGTGCTTGAAACAAGCTATAGTCCGGAACAACAAGCGAAAATGGACCTAAAAATTTATAAACTTACATCAAAAGCACACACTGCTCCAGAAGTTTCATTTCGAAACGACTCCTAACAACAGTGCTACAAACTCAAATCCACGCCACAATATCTTTAGATATACTTACTTTCACAGTCTACGATCTCAGTATGATCACCATGGAAAAAAAACGTACAATTTCATACAATCATGTAGAGCAATATCCGCGCTGACCGTTGCTTTGAACGCTGTAATTTGTCCGCTACAACGCACTACATTCGTAGAAGTACCTCAGTGTATCAGCAGATGTGTGTATCTTGCAATAGCATCAGTGGTTTCAGGCAGACGCCACTGGTATTCTAAGTGATAAACTGGTTTGATTTTTGCTTCAACTCCAGTTTTTTTCTCTCTCCTTCCGTGACATTTGCGACATGAAATGTCTGGGAAATCAGTTTTTGTCGACACCCTATTATTCTAAAATGCGTTTTGTCATGACATCTGCGGTTTGAGCTTCTGCAACAACGAATTCTCAAAAACGCTCAAATATTTCTGCAGTCAATACTTACTGTAGAAGAAGAAACATCTGACTGTTCCAAAATATCTGTTGTGGTAACAGGCATGACAGACACAAAGGAAGCTTTTCCAATTTCTTCCTCATCTCCTTTGTAGCAGGCTATCGAGTATCTGATAGTGGATTTCTTAGGAACACGTTCTAAGTCCTTACAGCCATATAAGTGATTCTTCAAATCCTAATAATTTAGATGCAAAGTTTACAAGGGGGTGATCAAAAAGTTTCCATTTCAGGGCCTTGCTTCATCGTATATGCAATGTAGCGCGAATCCGATGCTGGTATACAGGGTGTGCCATAATTAATGTCGTAAACGCACACAGTTGGAAGTACACGATACTAGAAGCAAAAAAGTCTCAGTAAACATAGGGTCGAAAATGCATACCATCAGAGCTACGAGCAATTTTTCATCTTCGATACTGTGAAACAAATCTCTTCTACTGTAAGCTCTTTGATTTCCACATTTCGGGAAGTGGCAGTATGTACCAAAACAAGAAAAAATGTCTAGTAAATATGTGCTCTAAAATGCATATCTTAAAAGTTATAGGCATTTGTTCATTAGAAGAGTTATGTTTCAAAGTAGTGAAGATGAACTGCTCATAGCTCTTAACGTATGGGCTGGCCACTGTGGCCGGGCGGTTCTAGGCGCTTCAGTCCCGAATCACGCTGCTGCTACGGTCGCAGGTTCGAATCCCGCCTCGGGCATGGATGTGTGTGATGTCCTTAGGTTAGTTAGGTTTAAGTAGTTCTAAGTGTAGGGGACTGATGACCTCAGATGTTAAGTCCCATAGTGCTTAGAGCCATTTGACCATTTTCTAACGTATGAATTTTACAGCACATGTTTACTGGACATTTTTTCCTTGTTTTGGTTCATACAGCTACTTCCCAAAATATGGAAAGCCAAGAGCTTGCAGTAGAAGAGATTTGTTGCACAGCATCGAAGATGAACAATTGCTCGTAGCTCTTGTGGTATGCATCTTCGACCCCATGTTTACTGACACTTTTTTGCTTCTAGTATCGTGTACTTTCAACTGTACGCGTTTACGCTATTAATTATAATACACCCTGTATAAGCGCCGACATATAGGCAAGGAATCGGTGTGGCATTCATTTCTTCTCGACACGCGTGCTGTAAATGCGAAAGCGTGGACTATAGCGACGTTTATTACCATATGCGTTCAGATGGGATCAACGTGCTATTATTCTGTTGTCTGCCGAAAGAAGACAACCGGAAGACATCCATCGGATGATAAAGAATGTGTTTGCGGCAGCATGTCTGTCTAAAATAACCTTGTGGAATGGTGGTGGTGCCTCTTCATGATAACGCACGTCCCCATAGCACAAATGTCGTAAACGCAGAAATTACGCCAATTCAAGCGGGAGGCAGTCTAGCATCCGTGCTATAGATCTAGATCTACATCTACATCCATACTCCGCAAGCCACCTGACGATGTGTGGCGGAGGGTACCGTGAGTACCTCTATCGGTTCTCCCTCCTATTCCAGTCTCTTATTGTTCGTGGAAAGAAGGATTGTCGGTATGCTTCTGTGTGGGCTGTAATATCTCTAATTTTATCCTCATGGTCTCTTCGCGAGATATACGTAGGAGGGAGCAATATACTGCTTGACTCCTCGGTGAAGGTATGTTCTCGAAACTTTAACAAAAGCCCGTACCGAGCTACTGAGCGTCTCTCCTGCCGAGTCTTCCACTGGAGTCTCCGTAACGCTTTCGCGATTACTAAATGATCCTGTAACGAAGCGCGCTGCTCTCCGTTGGATCTTCTCTCTCTCTTCTATCAACCCTATCTGGTACGGATCCCACACTGCTGAGTAGTATTCAAGCAGTGGGCGAACAAGTGTACTGTAACCTACTTCCTTTGTTTTCGGATTGCATTTCCTTAGGATTCTTCCAATGAATCTCAGTCTGGCATCTGCTTTACCGACGATCAACTTTATATTATCATTCCATTTTAAATCGCTCCTAATGCGTACTCCCAGATAATTTATGGAATTAACTGCTTCCAGTTGCTGACCTGCTATTTTGTAGCTAAATGATAAGGGATCTATCTTTCTATGTATTCGCAGCACATTACACTTGTCTACATTGAGATTCAATTGCCATTCCCTGCACAATGCGTCAATTCGCTGCCGATCCTCCTGTATTTCAGTACATTTTTTCTTTTTTTTGTTTGGTTTTAGGGCGCAAAACTGCTATGGTCATTAGCGCCCAGCCCGTAACTTAGGAAACATTAAAAAAACCGAAATGGAAAACAAGCAGCAATGGGAACAATGTCATAAAATTGGAGAAACTAAAAGCAGAAGGAAGGCTTAAAAATCCACTACAGAAATGGGTTTGTTGTCCCCAAAAAAAGCTTCAAATGACTGACGTCATTTCACTAGCACTAATAAACTGGAGAACGCGGTCGGCTGAGCGCGTGTCATCTGCTAAAATCGACGATAGATCAGGCGATAGCTGTAGACGGCGCGTAACGGATTAAAATAGGGGCATTCAATTAAAAGGTGTCTTACCGTCCACAGCTGAGAGCAGTGGGGACAGAGTGGGGGAGGATCGCCGCTTAAAAGATGTCGATGGCTAAAAAGACATGCCCTATCCGGAGTCTAGTTAAAATTACCTCCTCCCGACGACGCGTTCGGGAGGAAGAAGTCCAAGCGCAAGGAAGAGCTTTCACTTCCCGCAATTTATTATTGGGAAGTGTTAACCAATGCGCATGCCATAAATGAGCAACTTTGCGACATAAACCGCTCCGTAGATCGGTGAAGGGAAGCGATTGAATAGCTGGCCGAGGAAGAGAGACTGCAGCCTTGGCCGCTATATCGGCCGCCTCATTCCCACAGATACCAGCGTGTCCCGGGAGCCAGAGGAACGCCACCGAGACGCCCCCCAGATGGAGCAAGCGCAGACAGTCCTGAATCCGGTGGACCAGAGGGTGCACAGGGTAAAGAGCTTGGAGACTGAGGAGAGAGCTGAGAGAATCTGAGCAGATAACGTACTGTATCCGCCGATGGCGGCGGATGTAGTGGACAGCCTGGAGAACAGCGTAAAGCTCCGCAGTATACACCGAACGCTGGTCGGGAAGCCGAAATTGATTTGGGGTGTCGCCAACAATATAGGCACTCCCTACACCTAACGATGTTTTCAAGCCGTCGGTGTAAATAAATGTGGCGTCCGTCATTTGTGCACATAGAGCAGCAAATGCACGACGATAAACCAGTGTAGGGGTACCATCCTTGGGAAATCGACAAAGGTCACGGAGCAGGCAGATCCGGGGACGGAGCCAAGGCGGTGCCGTACCCGAAGTTGTCAAAAAGGTTTTAGGAAAGCGGAAGGAAAGAGAATGGAGCAGTTGACGGAAGCGGACTCCCGGGGGTAGTAGGGAGGAGGAGCGGCCAGCATACCCTACATCAAATGAGGCGTCGAAAAAAAGGGCATGGGCTGGATTAGCAGGCATGGAAGACAGATGGCTAGCATAACGACTTAGAAGGACCGCTCGCCGATTGGACAACGGAGGTTCAGCAGTCTCAGCATAAAGGCTTTCCACAGGGCTAGTGTAAAAAGCTCCAGACACTAAACGTAATCCACGGTGGTGGATAGAGTCGAGACGCCGAAGAATAGACGGCCGAGCAGAGGAGTAGACTATGCTTCCATAATCCAATTTCGAGCGCACTAAGGCGCGATAGAGGCGGAGAAGGACCACTCGGTCCGCTCCCCAGGAGGTACCATTCAGGACACGGAGGGTGTTAAGCGATCGCAGACAGCGAGCCGAAAGATAGGAAACGTGGGAGGACCAGCACAGTTTTCTGTCAAACGTAAGACCCAAGAATTTAGCGACGTCTGAAAACGGAAGGTTGACAGGTCCTAGATGTAAGGAGGGCGGAAGAAACTCCTTACGTCGCCAAAAATTAACACAAACGGTCTTACTGGGAGAGAAACGGAAGCCGGTTTCGATGCTCCAAGAGTGGAGGCGATCGAGACATCCTTGAAGACGTCGTTCAAGAAGGCTGGTCCGTTGAGAGCTGTAGTAGATCGCAAAATCATCCACAAAGAGGGAGCCTGAGACATCGGGAAGGAGACAATCCATAATTGGATTTATAGCGATGGCAAACAGTACAACACTCAGCACGGAGCCCTGGGGTACCCCGTTTTCTTGGGAGAAAGTGCGGGAGAGAGTAGTGTTCACCCGCACCCTAAATGTGCGCTCTGCCATAAATTCGCGAAGAAAAAGGGGCAGCCGGCCTCGAAAGCCCCAAGAGAACAGTGTGCGGAGGATGCCTGTCCTCCAACAGGTATCGTATGCTCGCTCCAGATCAAAAAATATTGCTACCGTTTGGCGTTTCCGGAGAAAATTGTTCCTGATATAAGTGGAGAGAGCAACAAGATGGTCAACTGCAGAACGATGCTTTCGGAATCCGCATTGGGCAGGTGTTAAAAGACTGCGGGATTCCAGCCACCACGCTAAACGGTAATTCACCATACGCTCCAAAACCTTACAGACACTACTCGGAGAGAAATGGGGCGATAGCTAGAGGGGAGATGTTTGTCCTTTCCAGGTTTCGGAACAGGAACGACGATAGCTTCCCGCCATCGTCTGGGAAAAGTACTGTCGGTCCAAATTCGATTATAAAGGCGAAGGAGGTAACGCAGACTATGGGTTGATAAATGTAGCAACATTTGGACGTGGATACCATCTGGTCCTGGGGCGGAGGAGCGAGAAGAAGAGAGTGCATGTTGGAGTTCCCGCAAGGAGAAAACAGTATTGTAGCTTTCGCGATTTTGAGAGGAGAAAGCAAGAGGTCGCACTTCCGCTGCACGTTTCTTCGGGAGAAACGCTGGCGGGTAATTTGAAGAGCTCGAAATCTCGGCAAAGTGCTGACCCAACGAGTTAGAAATTGCGACGGGGCCCACTAATGTGTCATGCGCGACAGTGAGCCCAGAGACCGGGGAGAAACTAGGCGCGCCCGAGAACCGTCGAAGCCGACTCCAAACTTCCGAGGCGGGAGTGAAGGTGTTAAATGAGCTAATAAAGAATTTCCAGCTTGCCTTCTTGCTATCGCGGATGACACGACAGCATCGCGCTCGTAGCTGCTTATAGCGGATACAGTTGGCCAAAGTAGGATGGTGGCGGAAAACGCGGAGAGCACGTCGCCGCTCACGTAGTGCATCACGGCATGCCTCGTTCCACCAAGGAACTGGGGGGCGCCGGGGCAATTCGGAGGTGCGTGGTATTGAATGTTCCGCAGCTGTAAGAATAACGTCGGTAATAAGTGTGACCTCATCGTCGACGCTGGGAAAGTGACGGTCATCGAATGTCGCTAGAGACGAAAAAAGTGTCCAATCGGCTTGAGCAAACTTCCAGCGTCGCAGGCGCATATATGGCCGTGGAGGCTGCAGTCTAAGGACACATGGAAAGTGGTCACTGGAGTGTGTATCATCAAGGGCGAACCATTCGAAGCGCCGAGCTAGCGGAACAGTACCGACCGCAAGGTCCAAATGAGATAAATTTGCCGTGGAGGCAGACAAAAACGTAGGGACCCCAGTGTTGAGGCAAACTAGATCTGCTTGGTGGAAGACGTCTAGCAATAGTGAGCCACGTGGACAAGGATGTGGAGATCCCCAAAGCGGGTGGTGGGCATTGAAGTCCCCAACCAGCAAATATGGGGGTGGAAGCTGACCAAGAAGATGAAGGAGATCAGCTCGTGCCATTGGTGTGGACGATGGAATGTATACAGTACAAAGAGAGAACGTGTATCCGGAAAGGGAAAGACGGACGGCGACAGCTTGGAAGGAAGTGTTTAAATGGATTGGGTGATAATGGACAGTTTCATGGAGAAGAATCATGAGTCCTCCGTGTGCTGGAGTGCCTTCAACAGAGGGGAGATCATAGCGGACGGACTGAAAATGAGGGAGAACAAAGCGGTCATGGGGACGCAGCTTTGTTTCCTGAAGACAGATGATGACCGGCGAGTAGGATTGTAAGAGGATCGACAATTCATTCCGATTGGCTCGAATACCGCGGATATTCCAGTGGATAATGGACATAGGGTGAACAGAAAATGGAGGAATGCGACCAAGGTCGCTGTCAACTCAACGACTGCTCTGAGCTTGCGACCGACAGCATGGAATCGCATTCAGCCGAAGGCAGAAGATCCTGATCCATAGGTTGGTCAGGAGCAGCTCCTGCCACCAGCGACCGGCCGGTTGATCGGCCGCCAGCAGTGCGCCTCGGCGACACGACGGCCGAGGACGACTTCCGCCAGGTGGTGCTGTAGATGGGACACGCCTTGGCGGAGAAGGAGAGGAACTGGGTTTCTTTGTAGCCTTCTTGGAAGTATGATGTTTAGAGGAAGGAGGAACCGATGGTTGGGAAGTTGCCGTACGTAAAAACTCTTCGCGAGTATGCTCTTTTTTCGAAGTCTTGGTGTCTGACTTTTGGGCTCGAGATTTAGCAGAACTCGACAAAGGGTGAGCCAGAGAGTGGGCAGGCGAAAGTGGTGAGGTTGAACGGGCGATCTTTGCGCTGGCCGATCTGACGACCGTGGCACTAAAGGTGAGGTCGCAAGTCTGCGTGGCCGCCTCCTTTGTTGGCCGAGGAGAAGCAAGGACAGTGCTGTAGTTTCCTTTCTGAGGCACGGTGGGCTGTCGACTGGCGAATAATTTTCGAGCAGCAAAGGTCGACACCTTTTCCTTCACCCTAATTTCCTGGATGAGTTTTTCGTCCTTAAAAACCGGGCAATCTCGAGAGGAAGCGGCGTGGTCACCCATACAGTTGATGCAGCGAGGGGATGGAGGTGGACAAGCACCCTCATGGGCATCCCTGCCACACGTAACACATTTGGCCGGATTGGAACAGGACTGGCTGGTGTGATTGAACCGCTGGCACCGATAGCAACGCGTAGGGTTCGGGACGTAAGGGCGAACGGAAATTATCTCATAGCCGGCTTTGATTTTCGATGGTAGTTGAACTTTGTCAAATGTCAAGAAGACAGTGCGGGTTGGAATGATGTTCGTGTCAACCCTTTTCATAACCCTGTGAACAGCCGTTACGCCCTGGTCAGACAGGTAGTGCTGAATTTCTTCGTCAGACAGTCCATCGAGGGAGCGCGTATAAACGACTCCACGCGAGGAATTTAAGGTACGGTGCGGTTCCACCCGGACAGGGAAGGTGTGTAGTAGCGACGTACGCAGCAATTTTTGTGCCTGGAGGGCACTGACCGTTTCTAACAACAGGGTGCCATTCCGTAATCTGGAACAAGACTTTACAGGACCTGCAATTGCGTCGACACCTTTCTGAGTAATGAAAGGGTTGACCGTGGAGAAGTCGTGACCTTCGTCAGACCGAGAAACAACAAGGAACTGTGGCAACGATGGAAGAACTGACTGTGGTTGAGACTCAGTGAACTTACGTTTGTGAGCAGACATAGTGGAAGGTGAGGAAACCATTGCGGAAGAATCCCCCATGATTACCGGCGTCTCCGATGGCGCGCTCCTCCCTTGTGGGGGCCCTCTCTGAGGGCACTCCCGCCTTAGGTGATTGTTCACACCTCAGGTCACACCTCCCGACAAACGGACGGAGGGACCAATCGGCACTTTCGGAAGGTATCAGCTCGGGTAATCACCCCTCCCTGGGCCTGGCCGTTACCAGGGGGTACGTACGTGTCCTACCTGTCTACCCGGGGCGGGGAATTACGCGTTACCCCGTCACCGGCTACGCATGGAAGTGCGTGGGTTGGCCTTCAGACACGCACAGGGAGGAAGAAAGAGAAAGGGAAAGGAAAGAAGAGAGGTCTCAAACGCCACAGCGGAGAAGGTAGAGAGAAGAGGTAAGGAAAAGAGAAGGACAAAGGAAGGATGAAGACTTACAAGCAAGGAATGAAGGCGAAGAATGTAGTATATGTACAAGCGTCCGTCTCCGGACGTAGGCACAAACCATAACCCCAGAGAAAGGGAAAGAAAGAGCCAGAGGTGAAGGGGGGGGGGGGGGGGTGGCGAAGATGGGGAATGGGGAAGGATGCGGAAAGGGAAGGTATGCAGCCCGGAAAGGAAGGAAGGCCACATCAGCTCGGGGTCCCGTGCTCGCTACGCACGTATCTAACCTCTCGATACACCACAGCATCATCTGCAAAAAGTCTCAGTGAACTTCCGATGTCATCCACAAGGTCATTTATGTATATTGTGAATAGCAACGGTCCTATGACACTCCCCTGCGGCACACCTGAAATGTCTCTTACTTCGGAAGACTTCTCTCCATTGAGAATGACATGCTGCGTTCTGTTATCTAGGAACTCTTCAATCCAATCACACAATTGGTCCGATAGTCCATAAGCTCTTACTTTGTTCATTAAACGACTGTGGGGAACTGTATCGAACGCCTTGCGGAAGTCAAGAAACACGGCATCTACCTGTGAACCCGTGTCTATGGCCCTCTGAGTCTCGTGGACGAATAGCGCGAGCTGGGTTTCACACGACCGTCTTTTTCGAAACCCATGCTGATATCTACAGAGTAGATTTCTAGTCTCCAGAAAAGTCATTATACTCTAACATAATACGTGTTCCAAAATTCTACAACTGATCGACGTTAGAGATATAGGTCTATAATTGTGCACATCTGTTCGACGTCCCTTCTTGAAAACGGGGATGACCTGTGCCCTTTTCCAATCCTTTGGAACGCTACGCTATTCTAGAGACCTACGGTACACCGCTGCAAGAAGAGGGGCAAGTTCCTTCGCGTACTCTGTGTAAAATCGAACTGGTATCCATCAGGTCCAGCGGCCTTTCCTCTTTTGAGCGATTTTAATTGTTTCTCTATCCCTCTGTCGTCTATTTCGATATCTACCATTTTGTCATCTGTGCGACAATCTAGAGAAGGAACTACAGTGCAGTCTACCTCTGTGAAACAGCTTTGGAAAAAGACATTTAGTATTTCGGCCTTTATTCTGTCATCCTCTGTTTCAGCACCATTTTGGTCACAGAGTGTCTGGACATTTTGTTTTGATCAACCTACCGCTTTGACATAAGAACAAAATTTCTTAGGATTTTCTGTCAAGTCAGTACATAGAACTTTACTTTCGAATTCATTGAACGCCTCTCGCATAGCCCTCTTCACACTACATTTCGCTTCGCGTAATTTTTGTTTGTAAGGCTTTGGGTGATCTCTTCCCATGCCATTATCACGCCTTCGGTCCCTCAAGAAAGGTCTTTAATGGTCGACGATTGCAAACGGATGACGGTGCGCAGCAAGCAGTCACGAACTTCACGCAGCACGACACGTGTTTTACCAAGCGGGTATCTTCAACCTGGAGCGTCGGTTGGATGTTTACCTCAATGCTCACGGTGATTTTGCCTCATTGGCATACCAAATCTGGACTGGGCGGCCTTCGAACGGAAACCTTTTGATCGTCCGTCATACTAATCCTCTAAATACCTCTGTATTTACCGAATCTTTTTTCTTTTTTTCATCTTGAGTATGTATGGGAGTTTCAAAATTTTCGCAGAACATGAAGTCTATTATGGACCAAATAACACGGTTCTTTTTCATCTTTATATCTTGCTCATTAGTTTAAAGTCTGTATGCCTCATTAAGCTTCTCCTTAATACTAATGGTTCCTAAAAGTGACAGTTTTACTACATTATCTGCGAGCTTCTTTGATTTCTCACAATTTTAGTTTTTTATCTTATTTAAAATAATATTTTTTTCCACATTACACCACCTCCAGACAGTAAAGTGAAACAATGCATATTTTTACTTCACAGCCGCAAAACCAAATATTCCGTTCAAGACAGTCAGAATTACAGCTACGAATACAATTCACTTTGTTGCCTGTGCCTGGGCGAGGTGTTACGACATTAGGTATTGAATGACCTCTGTTCTTAAGTGCGTCTTTCTCAAGGGCAGAGAGCTTCCTGGGGACGCAAGGCCATAATTGAAGTTTCCCTTGAAACAACAGAACCGAAAAAATTAGACAGTAGTTGGAAGTAGGATGATGATAATCTAATTACAAACGTTATATCATTCACAATAATGGTACAAGGTTAAACAGAACACACAAGGTAAAAAAATAGGAGTACCTTCCCCCCGCACCAGTATTAGGGTCGGCACAGCAAAAGCGACAGTTCTCCCTCTTCATCGCATGCAGCTCCTAGTCAGTCAACGAAAGAATAATAGGGGAAAGAAATCGTGCAGTCGCGAACTTTTGTACAGTGGTAGGAGAGATAGGGGGGAGAGAGAGGGAGGAGAGAGGGAGAAAATCGTGAACATACTAAAAACGCTGGGGGAGTGGGAATATGAAGGCCATTTTTTTCGTTGTTCTTCAGTATCTCGAAAATCGGGGCGTCTAGCTAAAATGTTCCCGCGTATAAAATTAAACTGCATTCAATTTTATACAAAAAATTGTCCCATTCGTTCCCTACGTTAACGGTTTCCACGTTGCTGAGGATGGAGAACACAGATAGTCAAAAACAGTGTTTTAATGGTAGCAATGGAAGTTGTCTTTCCAGGAAAACGCTACAGCTGACGTAAAGGGTGACAAAGAATCAATATTCCCTCTAGCAGTGGAGAACAGTGGTGCAGAACTTTATGTAGATTCTGTCCGTATGAGTTTCGTTAGTATTATTAGTTATTTCGTAACTGTATTCCAGGTAGTGTCAGTGCAGTTTGTGGAAAATAAACACCCCCGGGCATGTCTGTGCACTGCGTTGCCAGCGACTGATATCGCACGTTGCTCTTTGTGGTTTAATGGGGTGGATAAGGGTGGGAAATGACCTGCTCGCTCGTAAGACCTATAAGGAGGGAAGTACATGACTACAATCCGGCGACCTGAACACAATTTGTCCCTTAATACGGCTCTGCTGCACTTACGTGTACACACATTTAATATTTTTCGTTAACCCACTTCATTTAACAGTAAACAATTTTATACCATTTAAACACTATTTTTAATATCTGCGATTTTTCCATCTCCTGCAACGCGAAACTACTAGTCAGAGAAAAAATGAACCGGACACTTCTATAGGTAATTTAATTTAGTTTGATTTTGTACTAGGAAACACTATCGCTAGGAGCTGCGGGTTTAGAGTTTTTCAAGAAAAATTTTAAAAGTGACCTTTGAACGACCCCCACCCCCGCATTAATCCCAACAGTAGGGATTATTAGTACCGGTATGTTGATCATGACACTTCCTCCTAGCAGTGTACAAAAAAAAATTTTTTTCCCCTATTCGACAGTTTTTTTTATCTTCATTGACTGGGCTACATGTGAGCATGTGCGCAACAGCCAAATACCACGCCGCTGGAACTTCAGCGCACTGTTACACACTAAGATTAATGATTACGTACTGTACAAGTATAAAGAAAGAATTAATAAATTTTATCGGTAAAATAAATTAGAAATAGGGAGTGCTGCAGCGTCTCGACGTTTGAAATCATTCTTAAGTTTCTGTGGGAGTCGCTAAGTGCTCTTATTATTTAACACTGGATGAATATAGTCTGGGTAATTTGCGCCCCATTTAAAAACGCTAGCTTTTCACGCATCTCAATGTTTATGAGGTAACAATACCTCCTGAACTGTGTGCCATATAATAATAAAATTTTGCAGATACATTCAGTGATATATGTTAATACTGTCTGCAAACTGTTACGAATAGTCGGTACCAAAGAAATAATAAATTAAAACGTCATGCCTGATGCTCAAGTTTCACTGCACGAAAATCGGAAAAGTAGCAAGAGAAATGTTTTGCCTTTCACCATTCGTGTGTGGGTGGGTGGGTGGGGGAGGGAATCAGCAAGATCATGAGAGTAACGCAAAGGTTTGAAACTGTGTGTAAAGTTTGTCGGAATTCACTATGGGCTCTCAGTCTCAAATACTGGATGAATATATTCTGGGTATTTGCGCGCCGTGTTACGCCGTCTCAACACAAACACGCAGTTTCTAATACTTGTGTTATTGGCCTTGAACCAGCATTCTCTAGATCTCCCAGTAACGGCCGAGAATTCAGTTAGCTTCACGTGCCCAAGGAACAACAATGTGGCTCACTACGATAGTATCATTTCTTCTTGCTTGACCGTCAGTGAACAGGGCATCCAAACACTTTAAAGTTAAAATAATACTGACAACAGCGATTAGTAACACGAGTTCTTTGGCATAAGGAAATAGTAGTCTCTCTATAGTATTCTTACACGTGTACATACAACACGCAACTTGAAGGGTATTTGTTGACGAATCTTCTCCCATCCGACGCAACGACGTCTCAAATTCTACTGTGTGAACGCTTGTGGAGAGAAACTTTGCCATCTCTGTGGCTTGAACAAGGGTTCTCCCCATTGATGCCAGTTGCGAAATTTCTCTTTGCAAATTCGTTCCATTTTCCAGGTAGAACATCTTGCTCCAACATTCCTTAAATGCATGAACGCAATTTCCACCATTCCGTCTTCGACAGACATTTATGAATTGCAAACAGGAAGTCTCAGGCGAATGTGTGTCGTTTTTAAGGTAGCACCTGCTACTTCGATGGTGCAGAAAGCGTTTAAGAAACGCAAGTAGTTTATAAACGTTTTTCCTCATTTTTTCAAGACATCTTACCACCCGAAAGTTTCGGTGCTATATTTCAACGCTATCTACATTATACTTAGCAAGCCACCTAATGGTGTGTGGCGGAGGGTACTTTCGGTACCCACTATCTCACCCCTCCAAGCCTGTTCCACTCGCGGATAGTGCGTGGGAAACATGATTGTCGGTAAGGCTCTACATTGGCTCGAATTTTCTCCTCGTGGTCAATATGCGAGATGCATGTGAGGGAAAGTAATATGTTTGACTCCTGAAAAGTGCTGTCCCGAAGTTTCAGTAGTAAATCTCTCCGTGATGCACTGACGGAAAAATATTGACAATTTATACGGGAAAACAACGAATGGGATTAGGGGGATATATTTGTTTACCTACAACAGATTCCTTCGAATTCTACTGTCACTAACATCGTCTCTCGTCAGTAAGACTTTGATCTCCCCCCCCCCCCCCCCAAGCTTCAAAACAACATTTATGTATGTTTGTGTTTCAAGATGCAAGTTGTTATTGCTGTCAAAGACTCGCCGACAGTCAGTAGTGTGGTGTGGTGTGGTGTGGTGTGTAGTGTAGTGTAGTGTAGTGTAGTGTCGTGTCTTTTGTACACTGCTTAGACATACGCAAGATGTTATGTTTCTTATGTAAACCATCATACCAGTGTGCAATTTGGGCCTTTCAGTAATTCAGAGTTAAATAGTACTGCACACCACGCCTTTACCAATAAATTACCGTTTTAAATTTTCTTGCAGCCTAAAAATTTGTGGATAAGTTTTACACGTTTTGCAAAAACCTCACTAAGTTGTTTGACCTCTTCAAGTTTTCATTTAGCACTGACAGAAAAATACTGACAACATATATGGGAAAACGACTGGGGTGAGGGGGATATATGTTTTCCTTACAACGGATTCCTTAGACTTCTACAGATATTGGGATCATCCAGCTTCCTGGAAAAACGAAAAAAAGCAGCCGCAGCCACTGATCAAAAATTACACAGACCATACGTAAAATACAAATAAATGAAAACATTCTATAGCAGCATTAAAGGTTCTATATTAAGTACAACCCAACTTCAAATAGTTTTCGTCAAACATTTTATATCAAAGCGTTTAGGTGTCGTTCAAAAGAATTCCTACAAACTTATAAATATTGCTAGTATGAAGGCAGAAGTATGTAAAAAGCAATAAAAAATACATTGAGTGACGTGCAATCCCGTGCACTCTCTCTTAGCTTCCAACGAGGCGTGACTGAGGGAAAGAATAATCCGGGCTTGCCCGCATCTCGTGGTCGTGCGGTAGCGTTCTCGCTTCCCATGCCCGGGTTCCCGGGTTCGATTCCCGGCGGGGTGTTGTGTGCTGTCCTTAGGTTAGTTAGGTTTAAGTAGTTCTAAGTTCTAGGGGACTTATGACCACAGCAGTTGAGTCCCATAGTGCTCAGAGCCATTTGAACCATTTTTGAATCCGGGCTTTCGGGCATAACTATTAGTTTTGAGTCAACGTACTGTAAACATTCTGTAAATGTTTATTACTCCATTTACATTGGATTTGATAATCTATTGATTACGCTAGGTACATTGTAATGTAACAGAGAGAGTACGGACTTCATCTGTAGCAACGTGGAGAATGCTAAACACACGTATCGTTTATTACAGCAACAGAATTGATCCCACTGTTCGTGATATGACGCGATTGTTACGGTAATATTCGCACTACCTAATTTCGATTGGTTATCTGTCAAACTATGTGACAGCACTTCAACAGTAATCAGTGTAGAATTGTGATACGTCCTGAAGTAGCAAAAGCATCGACATGCTACTACGATATATTGATATCTACTGTAGTTACTTTTGAAAGCTGTTGTCTAAATGTATAGAAGTGCTCAGTCAAAGTGTTTTGTATTTTGCTGCCTTTGTTATTCAAATTTTGACCTAGCTATATTATTACGTTAGATGGTGGCTACAACCACTCGGAACCGGTAATGTGCATTTTATTGGTGGTTGTGGTGGTGGGGGGGGGGGGGGGGGGTCCCTTTAGTGAATGAAAATTTGTAATGATTTGTTTGTCATAAAAACATTCGTTGCTGCCCGTCATGATTTCCCTCTATCTTCTGCACGACTCGTTTCAGGAAATAACCAATAAACCCCCAATTCTCTAATACGTTGACTGCCGCGTGGCCGCCGCCAGTCACAGCAGAACAGCCTCAGCCGTGTGCCTCGCCTGGCGGCGAAACCTCAGCGTTCGGCAGTGGACGTGTTAGTTCCCACTTCTGATTACTTTACAAATGAGTTAACACGTTAAATATTTGACGATAAATACGTAAGCGTAGGAAACTTTACAAAAGGTCTGATATGTTTAAACTTACTGCTTCGAAGCCATGCTGCCTTGGGATGGTAGGTCCGCAATTGTTTAGTACAGAAATTTGATAGTTTTATTTTCTGTCATTCAGATTCGACAGACACGCAGTCTAACTTATCAATGAGAGTACTTGTTGCTTACAGTTTGACTTTCTGTACAGAAGCTATTCGAATGTTCTGGCATCGTGTGACTAGTCACAGTTAATAACGCGTGTGGTTTGAGAATGGGCATATGTCAGCTCGAAAGTGGTGATTACCACTGAAGCGACAATTGTATATTCATGCAACTAATAAGGGAACCTCCCCGTCGCACCCCCCTCAGATTTAGATATAAGTTGGCACAGTGGATAGGCCTTGAAAAACTGAACACAGATCAATCGAAAAAACAGGAAGAAGTTGTGTGGAACTATATAAAAAATAAGCAAAATATACAAACTGAGTAGTCCATGCGCAACATATGCAACATCAAGGATAATGCGAGGTCAGGAGCGCCGTGGTCCCGTGGTTAGCGTGAGTAGCTGCGGAACGAGAGGTCCTTGCTTCGAGTCTTCCCTCGAGTGAGAAGTTTACTTTTTATTTTCGCAAAGTTATGATCTGTCCGTTCGTTCATTGGCGTCTCTGTTCACTGTAATAAGTTTAGTGTTTGTGTTTTGCGACCGCACAGCAAAACCGTGCGATTAGCAGACGAAAGGACGTGCCTCTCCAATGGAAACCGAAAACATTTGATCGCAAGGTCATAGGTCAACCGATTCCTCCACAGAAAAACACGTCTGATATATTCTATACGACACTGGTGACGGCATGTGAGTCACATGACAGGAATATGTTGTCGACCCACCTAACTTGTACACTTGGCGAATGGGTAAAAAGATTCTTCTTCCTTGCCCGATTTAGGTTTTCTTGTGGATGTGATAATCACTCCCAAAAAAAGTGATGAAAACATAAGAGTTTGTCACAAACTGCAACAAATGAATGCAACAGTTTCACAGTTTTCCCTGTGCTCTGTCGAAACATATGTTTTGTTTCGATGTTTGTTTAGGTGTAGCGTCCGCATACTACTGCGCAGTTACCTCGCATCGGACGGACAGATAATACTTCTATTTCGTCTAAAACTGACAATTGTGTGAAAATAAAAAATTAAACTTTTCACTGTAGGGAAGACTTGAACCAAAGACCTCTCATTCCGCAACTGCTCACGCTAAGCACGGGACCACGGCGCTCCTGAGCTCACACTCTCCTTGATGTTGCGTATCTTACGCATGGACTACTCAGTTTGTATACTTTCTTATTTTTTCGTAGTTCCTCATAACTTTTTCCTGTTTTCTCGATTGATGTGTGTTCAGTTTTTCAAGGCCTATCCACTGTGCCAACTTATAACTAAATCTGAGGGAGGTGCGATGGTGAGGTTCCCTTGTAAGACGGACAGAAAGTATCAAATTTCCTCATTAGGTTTTAGGGCGAGTATATTAGGGCAATTTTCGCTCCGTTTCAAGTAAAAGCTGTTTTCCCCTCACATCTAAACGTTTATATGACGTCTTATTTCCCGAACTATGTCCCGTACAATGATACAGTTTTTTGCAGGTACGGTCGCTGGTAAATGTGGAGACTGTCTGCAAAAATGCGTTGCAAATAGAAGTGAACACATCATGGCTAGGCGGCAGTTTTATAGCATTAACTGCGAAAATGTAAGCGATAACCTTTCATTATTTTGTTGGGGTGTAAGAAGTTTCGCAAAGGTTTGAAATTATACCTAAGATTTGCTGCAAACCGCTAAGGGACACACACACACACACACACACAGTCTGGGTATTGGCGCGCCATGAATTGCGCTACCTCAAGACACACAGTTTATAACTAATATTTGTCTTGTGGTTTTCACATAAGATTATACCTCTGAATAGATGCCAGGATTTTTAATTCTATCACTTTTCAGTATATGAGTAACATCACTTTTTGTTGCCCTGGAAACCCCTTAGATAGGCAACCCCCAACTGTATCCGGTTTCCGTGCCCGGGATAGTCTTAGTAATCAACAACCCCATAACTGTGTCAGGTTTCGCTAGTAATTGTGATACGCACTTTACTCAGATCTAGCACTTAGTAGCGTGGGCGGGGGATGGGGTTTGGAGTGGTTGGCGGCTCAGCTTTCCACCCCAAGCTGCAGCTTTTGTCGTTTCGTCCCTGGCCCTGTCTCAAACCATGCAGCGGTCGAGCTGCCATGGGATAAAAATCATTCCCAAACGGTGCCTCCAGTAAATGTTACGACGCTCGCCGGCAGCAGCACAGCTAAAGCGGGTGCTGAACACTACTTATTGGAGTGTTATTCAATTGCTTGAGTGCATATATACGAGAGCACAGATTTTCCAGCATATGCTGGGACATTGATATCAAGACATTTGTTGCCTCTATACATATAGAAGCAACAAATTAGTTACCTTCACCAGCAGAATAGTTTTGATTGTACAGGTTTATGTAGTAGCTGTGCTGTATCAATCTACTGTATAAACATATACGTCAACCTCTGCCATGTTTGTAAACAATGCATCAGTCATTAGGAATGTAACTCATGAGCTGAAGAGCATGCAACCTTTAACCAAAGTGGATTAGTTTTTACCTCACTTTAGAACCCCTCAATATTCAAGCAATGATGCTCAGCATTCTCTTCATAGCATTTTTACATATGCAATTGCAAATTTTTCAACACTGGTAGTAACATATCAGAATTCAGACCAATTTTAGGGCTACTCATACACCTTGGGCACTGAACAGTTATCTTTATACTAGTGGGATAAAGAATGGTATTGTCAGCCCTTTGCTACATAAACTTGTCGGTTCATATTTCAACATTCAACATCGTAAGGAAAGTGCAACAAATCACATTTTTGCTTCCAAGTTAAAGTTTTACTTCAAATACTGATGCAATGTCTACTCTAACAATATGCCTATCCTTAAGCCCAAAACCTGTGTCACTTTCAGAACTATACTATACTGCACACTCATTTTGATTCACAATTAACCTAATTAAATGGACAAACAATTATGGAATTTTGTGGCTATTTTCATTCAGAGAAAACATGAATCAAATGTAAGCTTCAAGTCTGCAAAAGTCTGACCAGAATATGTTTTAACATGCCAGTGTCGAGCCCATTAGAGATATAGAGCTGGTTCTGAATGGGGGAAGGAAACTGGCCAAATCCAAATAAAATGAAACATCACAGCATCTACAATAAAAATTTTTGGGGAAACTACAAAAAAGTTTTAATCTGTATAGCCAATAAGGATCTGAACTGTCATCATTCTGATAGTCTTAATAACAAATTTTCAATGTTACAGATACAAGACCAACTGTAATTTCATAAATTTTCTAGGCTCAGTACCCATGACACCCAACTGAAACTTGCCCAGAAACTGCCATGTAGTACAGTCAATTTACTAACAAGCAGTTTGAGGGAAAAGCAATTTCATTTCTTCTACAGAGTATACACAAGATTTTACAGTGTACAACAGATCTGCTGCTGAATGGGACCCACAGGCACATTTAACGACCAGTGTTTGGACAGCATGATCTATCACTGGTTGCTATTACCAGTAAAATGCTGGTAATTAACAGGTTTCATGAATGTGATAAAGTGAAGTCACATTTGCACTTTATAATTATGGCAAAACTGACCAAAATCTTCTCTTTGGGGGAGGGCATATGTTATTCATAAACTAAGGAAATTCTTTAACACTATGTTTAAGCAGTAGAAATATATTTAGGACCATATTACACTGTTAAAGTTTTAATATTAAGACTAAAAATGTGACAGTGGGGGTACCTTGCTTAATGGTGTGTGATCATAGCTTTTCTACTTAAAAATCTTTAACAGTGTAATACAGGCATTACAAATTGCAGGCTATTGCTGAAATTACATTTATGTCCTCCAAACAAAAGCATATTCTTTGAAACTAAGATCCTAACAAAAGATAAAACAATCCACACATTGAAATGCAACTCCTGAACTGAGTCACGATGAAACCATCTTTTAGACTTCTGCCTAAGCAACACAGTAATATTTGTTATTTGAGAATGTTATCCATTACTTTCATTCCACAGCCTGTCTACAAATTGTGATCAACTGCTTTTATAATATTTAAATCTTCACATCTGTGACTACCCTGCGCTCTTTGTGATGCTGCCCACACAGACTTCTCACTATAGCAAAACATATTTCCTCAATTTTATACACTAAGCACACAACCAAACTCTGTATAGACAATCCAACAATTAACTTAAAATTGATCCTCATCACTTAACATGACATCTTTGGCAGTAACAGTTTACTGGGAATTAGGCCATGGTTAATGGAAGTGTCAGCAGAGAAGTAAACCCTGGCTTTTCATGTGGATCCTGACATCACTTAATTGAATACTTACAAACTAGACACAAGTAAGTTTTAGTTCTTTATAGTAAAGAAACTTGCAGTTGATGTTTTAGCAAATTACAGACCTGGTTTTATAATAGTTTATTTCCAGTTGTACAATTCATTTGACTTTATGGGCTGAGAATTACACCTTAGCAATCACTGCTACTTAGACTAATATTTGAGAGTTTTATGCAATGCGCCTTGCCCTCAATTATGAACACAAACCTGACATGTGGACAATGTGCCATCTTTTCTGCCTACAAGTAACTCATGATCATTTTAATTAATCAGAAACTTACCAATTGTACAAGAAGTAGATGCAGAATACCAACAACTTGCAATACAAGGGAATCTCACAGCTTGGTTTACTATATTTTCAGGTCAGTTTCTAACTTATTTTAATTTAGGCCTATTCAATTATTTTGACAAAATGTATTAAGGTTAGGGTGTCATCAGAATGAATACAATAAAACCACTGCTGGCAAAAACTCAAAATATTAATGCAGCAATGCTTTGCCACTGGTCTTTATAAAAGATTTTCAGTTACATGGCTTATCTGAAAGTGCTTGTAACTGTCACCCTTGTCATTCCCATTTCCATTCCAGGCAGCCACAGAAGTACGGTGAAAAAATGCCAACAGTTACTTCAAAACATATGTAGAAAAGGAGTTAAATGAAGGCAGTTTAAATTCCAAGTAGTCTGTATTTACACAACAGTTAGGTATCCAATATTTAACGGCTCACACTTTCATACAAAGTTGCTAATGTTTTTAGTAAGCATTGTCACATACACAATTCCCAATGCTGCCTCTCAATTTAACACTATTGTACAATGCTAAAATCTTAACTGCTCTGAACAGGGATTTTGAAGGCTTTACTTTGGAAAAAAAAGACCATATGGTTCAAATTACACAAAAATTAAAAAGGGCACTTTACAAGGAAATCTTGATTTATTTACATTCAAAAAGATCTAATCTCAACTACTGGAATGAAAATTTTCAGCCTTCACCCAAGTTAAATACATTTTCACTATAACCAACATGTACAAATAAGATGCAGTTTGAAATTACACTACCTATACATACAATTCATTGACTATATCATTCTGACACACACACACACACACACACACACACACACACACACACACACACACTATACTACATATTCACACATATGCTTAATGTATAGTGGAGATTCAAACAACGTCTGCATATCAAAGAAAGATTACTTGGGCAGGCACAATTTTCCTCTGGTGACCTTTCTCATAGAACATGCCATGTCAGTTGCCACAAATACTACTCCAGCATCAATAACTGGGGCAGAATTTGTGTCCAATATAAATACTGAACTTTTAAACTACCAGGGACCAATAAGTAAAATAATATCACAGGTCCTTCAGCATGTACAAATTGCCTCAAGTAACTGTCTTCCCTGGCAATGTCAGTGACGATAAATTAACACCTAATGACTTAATGGAATGTAAACCGCGTTCACTGAGTCTTAATGATTCTATGCTATTTCACACCCTGACTAAAGACACCACAATTTATTTATTCAATTATTTCAAAGTCGATAACATTAATACCATTTTGCACCAAATAATTAACATGCCCATGTAAAACACTGCAGCTTTTTGCAAAAAAAATCTCTACAACTTTTGATACGAGCACAGTTTTAAACAAAACGATTGTGCAGTTTCAACAGATATATACATCAAACAGTTTCAAAAAAAGGTTTTCATAGAGTATATACAAAGTAACAAAATTATCCGATGATTTATGGGTTAACGAACAGCTGCTTCTTTCAAACTGAAGCACCAAACTGCCTAATTTCGAAATATGCCACATTACATACATTGTGCTACTTTTCATCCAAGTGTCAAATTGTAAACGAGGTGGCTGCTGTAGGAAGTCAACTCACAATGAAGGCATGATTCACAATAAGATGACTTCCACGAACAAAATCTTTCATGCAGATGACTGATGGAAACACGTTTACCAAAGGGCAATTTATTTGGTATACAAGTAGATAGCGACAATAAGTCCATAAAGACCTAACACCTCAGCGAAAATGAGAATCAAAATCATTCCTACAAACAGACGTGGTTGTTGAGCAGTTCCTCTAACTCCAGCATCGCCTACGATGCCGATAGCAAATCCTGCTGCCAGCCCGCTAAATCCGACGGCCAATCCTGCCCCCAAGTGGACAAATCCCCTGGAAGACATGAAGTTTGTCAGTAAAGAATATTTACAAGAAATCTTTAGCCAGTCTAATTTCTAACTACTTACTTAAATAAAGTGTAGCTGGCGGGCTCCTCAAGCGCTCCTGCTATCAATACTGCTACGACCAAGCCGTAAATTGCGATGATACCAGCCATGACAACGGGGATTATAGACTTCATAATCAGCTCTGGTCGCATTACAGACATCGCTGCAATACCCGTACCGGACTTCGCAGTTCCGTATGCTGCTCCCAGAGCTAAAAACAAATTCAACATATTTCAAAATCCCACCGAACCCTTATGAAAACACTGAAATAACACTATGTATCCAACACGCCCCTTTTGTATTACAGAGGGGAAAACTGTAGTGGGAACGTTATTTTATACACAAAAGGGCGTTAATAATCTTAGCCCACTCATCCTTTGCGTCGGGCCCCGATCTATGAAGATAGCACCCTTAAAGCATGTGCGGCTATTTAAGAGATAGATTTCTATCATATCTTAGGGCTCGAGGAAGAGTGTTTTCCCCTAACCTGTGGGTTTATCTACCGAGAAGCTATCTCATTTTTGCGAACAGGACTACAGTACTATGGTAATACATTTCATCTAACATTCACCAATCAATACGTATTAAGGTAGATTACTCACAGCTGAAAATTATTGCAGATGCAGCCCCCATTACTCCAAAGAAAGGGCCGTAGATTGGACGATCTTCTCCTAACGCCATTTTTGCTGAGTATTTTCTGAACAATCACCCACCAGACTCCACACGCACTACACCACACTACTCAGCCTCTGTCAAATATGGCCTACACAGTGGTATGGATCATGTGATGGGTTGAACTTTTCTGGCTCACCGCATTTGTGTACTCAATGTCTATTGGTCGAGAGCTGTTTCAGCCCTCTGCAGTTAGCGAATAGGAACTGCCGTTGGAAATACTGCTATGACGTCAAATTGTAGGCTCGCCGACTAAATCATGAAATTTATGTTGAACTAACGGAGTTCAATGTATTTTTCTTTAACTTAAATTTCAATAAGATAGACATAAAAATATTTCTTGTTCTGCATATTACAAATATATTTCTCTCCGCAGGACGATAGTCAAATATTGAATCTTTGCCCTGCGCCCCCTTGCAGAAGTTCTTGAATCTTTGATTTTACAATAACAAAGACGAAGCGGATTGCGGTCGGTTTTGAAGTTGCCATGTGGGACTTGGAGTTTGTAGCAGAAGTGTAGATAGAAATATTTTCATTTTTTCAAATCGACATGAAGTTCTGTTACAAGGTAATGTAATTCATATTTTGTGTCTTTGACAGATTGATGAGTGTACATTGTAAATTAATAAGATCATGTTTTTCTGTTGATTTGGCACTGGACGTAGCAACCCATTAGCGATGTATATTTCTTTATTTCAGTTTTCCAACTTACTTGGAACAGTGTACAGGAAAGGCAATCTATTGTTTACACCGGACGGTGACTCGGTTGTTAGCCCAGTAGGAAACAGGATAACGATTTACGATTTGAAAAAGTAAGAGTACTGTTTATACATTAAAATTCCACCTAACTTAGGCCTAGTAAATTAAATGATATCTAGAAGTAAGACGTACACTACATCTAGAATGTATCAAATATTGTCATTTACTGTTATAAACCGAACGTATGATTTATGTTTTGTATTTAGAATGCTGACGCCTGCCGACCACTCTTAAAGCCTTGTTTATTTATTAATTTACGCCCACATTGGAGCACTAAAATCAAACATAATACAACAGAGTCTACAATGATTAAGTTAATATCTTAGCAGTCAGCAATTTCTTCGTTTCCCAAAATTTCGCTGTAATCTGGCTGCTCCTTCTTCTGCAGATATGACACTTCTTCCGTTCTGATGGTTTGAGTGTCAGCCGTGTGTATTTGTTCTTCAAAAGCAGTTTCTCTTCTCTGTGTTGAATTTTGTGTGTGGTGATGTTGAATTCGCCCAGATCACTTTGTACTTCTTTAAACCAGATGTTTTTGTTTCACTGTTCCAGAAGTAGTCAAAAAGTTGCTTCAGGATTTTAATATTTGGTAGGCGAGATATGTGACCGAGAAATGCAATCCTTCTTTTCCACATTGTATCAATAACAGATTCATTTTCTTTATACACTACTGAATTGGACAAAAGTCTCCACTGCCCATTTACTTGCTGTTTTTACAGATAATTGTTTGGAGTATTCTTCAGTCAACTTTCTGCAGTTTGTCAGTTGTTGCTTGAGTATTTAGTTTGAATAGTGTTTCACTTGCATATGTTACTTCCAGTTTAACGATGGAGGAGTAAAGTTTAAATGTAACATTCATTGAGAGAGATTGTTTTTTGTAGGTTGGCCTGTGGTTCTCTGCACTCCCTGTAGTTTTAATGTTCTACTATCTGTTTATGCTCTTTCATTAGCATTCCAGGTAATAATCACCAAGATATTTAAACTTTTTTACTACTTTAATTTTTTGATCATTTTTGGAGTATGATATGGGATGTCAACTTGGAAGCTGGGTGTCATATGTTTTCTCAAACGAAATTTGCAATTTAACCCTTGCCACTAATCATTCTAGTTGTTCTGTCTGAACCTTTGCTTCATCAGTATTGTTTGCTAACAGTGCCAAATCATCTGCAAATGCAAGGGAGTTAAGTCAGATCTTTCTTCCAATCTTAACAGATGGTGCGCATATCTTGTTCCATTCATGGATGATTTTCTCCAGCTCACAATTGAACAAGAACGGAGACAATCCATCGCCTTGTCGAAGGCCAGTATGAATCTCAAAAGGTTCAGAGAATTCATTTCTGAACCTTACTCTAGCTTTGGTATTTTAAAGGGTGACTGCAGTGAGGTCCACAAGTTTCTTATGTAAACCAAATTCTTTAAGAATTGACAGTAGAGATTCACGATGCCTATTATCATAAGCTTTTTTTAAAATCAACAAATGTGATCACTAGCTTCTTGTTCCTGACACTTTGATGTTTCATTATCCACTTGAGACTAATAATTTGATCAGGAAAGCTTTGTCCTGCATGAAAGCCTCCTTGATATTCGCCTAGTTCACCATCAAGCTGTTCATGAATTCTATAATTAGTTGGATCCAATCTGTCTCCTTGTTTGTGTAGTGGATGGATTATTGCAACATTCCATTTCTCTGGCAACTTCTCAGTATTCCAAATGTCAGTAAGATGTTGTGTAAGTTCAGAATAGTTAAATGTACATTTCCATATTTCCAAAGTTATGCCACTAGTTGGTTCTCACCTACTGCTTTATAATTGCAAAGTGAGTAATTGCTGCTTGTACTTCATCTGGATGTGGTGGTGTAACTCTTTCTAAATATGTTTTGTTTCGTGGATAGGGGTCAAATTCCAAATTATGTTCAGGTTCCACACTATTTAGTAACTGAAACTTCCTGGCAGATGAAAACTGTGTGCCCGACCGAGACTCGAACTCGGGACCTTTGCCTTTCGCGGGCAAGTGCTCTACCATCTGAGCTACTGTTTAAAATATTTAGCCAATATCATTTAATTGTCATAATTGCTATGTGCTACCTTTCTGTTTGTATCCTTCATCATAAGAGTAGGTGGGGTGTGTATTTTGACTGGTACTGTCTGAATGTCTGATAGTAATCTCTTGTCTTGTGGTGATTGAAAGCATCCTCAATAGATTTTAGCGAGTCCTTATGAAATTGCCTTTTGACCGTTCTAATTTCTTTGGCAGTTGAACGTCTAGCATTTATTAATTCCTCCCTGGAGCTTTCAGTTCTCTTTTGTCGCTCATTTAACCAGGTCTTATGTATATGTTTAATTGCTACACCACATTCCTCATTCCACCAAGCATGTTTCTTGCATTCCCGTAAAGGAGCTACTTCTGCAGCCAAGGCTTTTAATCGATTGACAGTTGCTTCTAGATTGTCACTTAAACGTAGCCTGTTCTTGATCTTTCATAATACAACTAGGGTCATATGTTCTCTTTGTATCTAACTTTTGATGTTTGCTTTTTCTTTTAGGTGTCAGTTTGATTTAACTTTTTGAAATGTAGTGGTCTGAATCAACATCGACTCGCACAGCACTTTAAAATTATAGATTTCATTATGGAATTTCTGATCCATGGCCGCATGATCTATCTCGAACTCTCCTAGCTTGGTGTTAGGGCATTTCCATGTTATTAACTTATGTGGTCTTCTCTTAAACCTTGTTGTCTTCAAAACCAATCCATTTGCAATACAAAATTAAATTAACTGTCCCCCGTTCTAGTTTGTAAGTTTATGTGCTGACCATCACCCCATCACACCTTGAAATTTCTTCTCTCGTCCTATCTTCGCATTACAGTCTCTAAGCAGAATTTTATTGTTAGTATACGGTACGGTCCTTACTAGTTGATAAAGTTCATCCCAGGATTTTCCTGTCCCATCCTTGTCAGTTCTATTTTTAACATTAGTTGGAGCATGAATATTTATCAGTGTGTATCTTTGGTTTTCCACCGTAACTGTTAACAATGCCGTGCCGTTCTTTACATCAGTCATCACATTCATGAGGAGAGGCAAAGATAACTATATTTTGTTATTGTGAGCATGATTCAGCTTCAAAATTCTCAATCGCATTTTATTTATAGTGTTGATATAAATATAGAATTTCAATGCTCAGGAATTGGATGAAAAATCCTCAGTGGAATCCCATTTTCTATTATGTACCAAGAAATCCACACCGAATTGGGGAACATTTTCTATTACCCATTCTACTGGTGATCCCTTATAAAGTCGATATCCTCCTCATTTAATTGAGTCCTGGTCAGTATTGCGTAACTCTTTACGGGCTGTGATAACTATGTTCTGTTGATCTAAGACATCTGTTAAATGTTTCAATTTACCAACTTCCATTAAAGAATTAATATTTACTGTTGCAAAATATGAAAATCTTTCTAGTTTGTTAAATTTTAGCACCTTCTTATGTGGAATATGTTGCATGTTTGTTTGTTCATTCAGTGCATCACTAGGCACTCCGGCTCGCCTTTGTCCTCTGTGTGACACCCCACCATATCCGAATGGTGTCTTCACCTGGATAATCTTGTCGTGACTGTCCAAACTGGTGGATTCTTTCAATAGAAGGCTCCTCATATTTGTTTGTCTGATCGTCTGATCAATGATCAGTTGTCTGACCAAGGTCAGGGTTCACAATTCCAGAAGTAATCTGGAAGGGTGACAGGTGAATTATGGATGGTAAAAAATGAAATTGATGGAATGTGTGTTTGGTCCACAAGAGCTATTTTATTTCGCTCAAGTCCGCCAGCAAGCTGGTGAGGACCCCCCTATCCACCACCTGGGACGCGCCGCAGTATTGTTCACTCAGTAATTAGAGATGATACTGGTGCCTAATTTTTTCTGGTGGTGTATGTCCTCTCCCATATGTACAAAAACTATTACTTTAACAAGTCATGTTGTACTCCCATTACATCAGTCATCACATTCATGAGGAAAGGCAAAAACAACTATATTTTGTTATTGAAAGCATGATTCAGCTTCAAAATTCTCAGTCACATTTTGTTTTTACTGTTGATATAAACGTAGAATTTCGGTGCTCAGTTTTCTGCAATGCTTTCCTGTTAGGTACTTCTACTCAGACTTCAGTAAAAATTTGTATTTGAGCACAAGAATATTTACAATAAGAGCTATATAAATTTCGCTGTTAGCTTAGAATCCTAAGACAATAAGTTGATTAGGTACCTCTTGTACATGTAATGTCAGACTGGATGATTGACATTAGTAAATAATCTATGTTATGTTGTCAGTGAATTTGTTGTGTAGCCTTAACATGTCAGTTAATATCTCACATTTTAAACAAGGTTTCTCATTGTTTTGTACAGAAAATGTGTTAATAATCATATTCTTAGTTTATCTTATGTTTCTGCCATACTTTATTATAAGATACCACAAATTCACAGATATTGATCATATCTTAATAAATCGTGCTTGCTCCCTTTTTGAATGAATGAACTCTAGTGGCTCATTGCCTCGTACAATCCTTTTGTAACCAAGACCTGTTGAGTGGACTTACATCTCAGTTATCTTAAATGTAAGCGTAGGCATCTGTAATGATTGGAATCATAATATTGTCATGTTGATGCCGATAGTGAGGCCCAGGAGAGGGTGAAAGCTGGTGCACTCCTGTGGAGTAACTCCAGGAAAGAATTCCCCATAAGCAGTACTGCATGCCCTCGGTCAAGAACCACGTGTCACCACTGGGGGAGGTGGTATGGAGGGGCAATCAAATTGTGTTGACTAAAAATTTTTCTGCACAAGGCTTTGAATCTACTGCCTCAGAGTTAAATAATGTTGTGCAATCATATGTTCCTGATTTTGTTGCCAAAGATGGATTCCCTGTTTCTAAAACTTCATTTCTTATATATTTTTCTATGTATTTTTAAATTCTTCACTGTTACGGCCTTGGACAGGAATTGGTATCCTCAGCAGTCTTTCTCCATACTTCTGTTTTCTATTTTTCTCGCTATCTTTGTATCTCTACCTTGATAAGGTCATGGTTGTCCATTCCGATTGATGAAACATACTCTTCATTTCATTATTTGGGTCAGTGGAAGCGTCCGATTCCACCCATCTGCTTTGACCCATGACGTAAGGGTATTGTTGTATGTGATGTCATTACAGCATGGAGTTTGAGTTGGTTGTGTTTGTTGATGTCTTGTCGTGTTTGATGGCGCCCTCTCTCTCTCTCTCTCTCTCTCTCTCTCTCTCTGTGCGTGTGTGTGTGTGTGTGTGTGTGTGTGTGTGTGTGTGTAGCTAGCCATTCTCAATGCACTATTGTCTATTCTCAGTGCATGTTAGTCCCTGTTGTTCGGGTGTCAGTCACAGTTCTTTGAATAGTACATAGCATTCAAAGAACTGTGACTGACATTGCATTGAGAATGGCTAGCTACGTGCTGAAATATGGATTTGCGTAATAAAATCTAAAATAAAAAAAGGACAACTGATTGCACCCATGTTCCGAATGGAAGGTACCCCTGCCCCCCAGTTGTAATGCTTTGTGCATTGAATGTGTTTTAATTTACGTAGTGATGTTTGACTTTTGAAATTTTGAGGTGTGCTTTTGGTTTTGTTCTTTGTAGTTGTAGGTGTTGGTTTTTTCGTATCAATAGTTATGCTTGACCTATAAAAGTCAAGGGAAATGACCGATTCCAATTTTCATAGTTTTGTGTGTAGGTGTTGGTGTTTTGGTATCGTCAGCTGTGGTCAAGGGAAATGTCTGATTCAAATCTTCATAGTTTTTGCTGTAGGCATTTGTGTTCTTGTACCGTCAGCTGTGGTTGACCTATATAGGTCAAGGGAAGTGTCAGGTTCCTGTAGATTTTTGTAGCCTTTTTTTTCTTTTTTTCATCATTTTGTGTTTTTTGGGATTGTGGTGGTTTTTTTATATTTAGCTTGTCCCCTCCCGAAAACCCCCAATTTCCCGTGGTTGTGTTTTTGGAGGAAGGTGGTGTTGTCTTATTTATACGTATTTTCGTGTTTTTGCTGTGCGTATGTAGTGATTCATAGGCGCCATATTGGAGACACTTTGAATAGCCATTTCTGCCATATTGACGATGTCATGGGTCAAAGCAGAACTAAAGTGTTCTGTGATTTTATATAGTTAGTTCTTTCTCTTGTGTAAGTTCCTGTAATCGTATTTCCACCGTGTGTGCTTTCAGATACAGACATACATTTTTGATCAGTTATTCTTGGATAATTGTTATTAACTTTGAGAATAAATTGAGCCTACAGATACCAAACATCGGCTTCAAACTGTGGCTTGGTAAAGTTTTGGTGTGTGGCATCATATGCCTATAAATCTAAAGCGTACAGAACATGGGCAGTACCTATTTTGGTTCTACAAATTTTGGGATGTACAAGAGAGATTCAAATGAAAACCTGATTTATTAATTATTATGCAAATAAAGTACTACAGAAAAATTATTGTTACACATATTTGACTCCAGGACACAGTGTTTAACTTCAGTGTTACGGGATTACTTTTTTTTTTTTTCTTCTTCTTCTTCTTCTTCTTCTTCTTCTTCTTCTTCTTCTTCCTCGCTTCCCAAGACCACCACATTCATTTACTTCTGATTATGTGTTCATAATTTTGCTTCTGAAGTTCTCTCTTTCATTTATCGTTTCAGTGCTACCCCCCCCCCCCCCACACACACGCACACACTTGTTTTATATCTTTTTCTATTTCTTGAAACCAATTTGTTTTTGTGATTGAACTGTTTAGTACATCAAAAATCCTCTTTGAGAGTATGTTGTTGTTCACTTTTTGTGTTGTCCATAGAACATTAGTCGATGTTTTATAATCACGCCTGTGAGTCTGTCTGGGTGTTCGCATAATTCTTTGGTTGGTCTTTTCATACATATACCCATCTCTGTGTACTGCTCCAAAAAAAAATTTCTGAGTATTTCACATTCTGTTTTTTCTGTTTGTGTGATACTTGATGCTCCGATTGACGTCGTTTCTGATGTGTAGAGTGCTTCTGGCAGTACAACTGTATTGTAGTGCCTCAATTTGGTTGGTGTTGAATACTTCTTTCATTGTAGTGCATACGTGTACACTTTCCGAAGTTTTTCTATTCCTTCTATGCTGGATGCCTTGTTTGATCCTTCTATTTGTGTACATTACCTAAGATATTTGAATTTCTCCATTCTGTTAACTTTTTAATATTTTCTGTAGTTTGTTGTTGTTGTTCTTTCTTTCCATGTACGGCATTTTGTCATATGATATCTGTAGACCTGTTTTGGCAGAGACTTCATGTAAGTAGTAAAGTGCTTCTTGCCTATTATTGCTGACAAGGGAACTCCCCACCACACCCCTCTCAGATTTAGTGGAAAGAGGGCTGTCAAAAACTGAACACAGGTCAAACATGAAAACAGGAAGAAGGCACACTGAACTACAACAAAAAAAGCAAAATTGAAACAGTGAATGTTCCAAGAACAAAAAGAAAAGTAGTGCAATAAAGAGCGGCGTGAAATTGCAAAGGTGTTGTGGGTAAGTGCTCATGGTGCTGGGCTGCCAAGTGGGAGAGCCGAGATCAAAACTCCCTGCTGCCAATTCCTCACCGCAACCCCCCCCCCTCCACACACACACACACACACACACACACACACACACACACACAAAACATTGTGAACTGAACTGTTCATCCGGTCACTGAAATATTTGTTTTCTTTCTGTAGTCTTGGCAGTTGTCAATCTATACATTGGTTATAGAATATGAGTCATGTGGTAAGAATATGTTCCAGTCGCAAGTAAATGTGATGAATAGTGAAATCAGGTGAGATACCACATAGACGTCTCGCAGAAATGAAAGCAACAAATCACTGGGTGTGAACTACGTGACAACAAAGGAATTCAAGAGTCAAGACTCCTGAAATGGAAAAAAACTTCAGAAATGTTAAAAACATATGTTTTGAAAGAGCACAGAGAAACCGTGTGATTGTGAAACTGTTACATTCATTTGTTGCTGCTTATGTCACAAACTACTAGGTTTTCATCATTTCCTCGGAAGTGATCACATTCATATGAACATCTATACCGGGCAAGGAGGCATGTCTCACCCACTTACCAGTTGTACAAGTTAGATGCATCGATAAGAAATTGCTATCATATGACTTGGGTACTGTCACTAATGCTGTGTATGACACACCAGACATGTTTTCCGGTGGAGGATTTTGTTGACTTGTCGCCTTGCCATCAAACATTTGCAGTTCCCATTTGAAAGTCACTTCATTTCAGCTGCTAGTAGAGTAGTTGTGCAGATCCATCTGTCACACCTCACTGTTGCAAACTGACATTACACCACAATGTAGAGGCAAATTTTAATAAAGCAAACAGTGGGGAAATGAAATTGGCATGAGAGAGAGATTTGAACTCAGCTCACCCACGTGACAGTTAAACACGTAACCACTTCACCGTGGCGTCATTTCTGTGCCCAGCTGCTCTATATTGCAGTTCTTCTTCTTGGACCATTCACTGTTTCTATTCCACCCCACCCCACAGTCCAGTACACTTTCTTCCTGTTTTCATGTGTGATCTGTGTTCAGTTTTTGACAAGCTATCCACTGGGCCCCCGTACCACTAAATCTGAGGGGGTGCAATGGGGAGTTTCCCTTGTGAGTATTGCCAGGTCATCTGCAAATGCCAGGCATTTTATGATCGTATTTTTTTCACATGTTCTTCCTGACTACATCCCTTTCACTTTTTCTTCCCATTGTTTGATATTTATATCCAAGACCATGTTGAATAAAAGCAGTGAGAGACGATCTCGCTGTCTGACCCCATATGTATCTAAAATGGGTCTCATATTCTGCCCATAAATTTTATTTTGGATGTGGTGTCTCTATGAAAAGAATTCTTTTAGTTATGAATGCAGCCACTCATGCACCACAGTTTTCATCACTTTCGAAATGCTTGCCTCTCAGTGCTTCTTTGAGGCATCTGAACACATTTCAATCAACAAGGTGGGTATTTAGAGACTTCGGATTTCATATCCTGTGTTGCTGTGCAAGATGTATGAGACAGGCAAGATATCCTCAGACTTCAATAAAAAGTAATAATTCCAATTCAAAAGAAAGCAGGCACTGACAGATGCGAAAATTACTGAACTATCAGTTTAGTAAGTCATTGTTCCAAAATGAAATGATCACATACATTCAGTCATGGGTAAAGCAGGTGGTAGACTTCGGTTTATTGGTAGAATACGGAGGAAGTGTGATCAGTCAACAAAAGAGATTGCCTACAAATCACTCATGTGACTGGTTGTAGAATATTTCTCAAGTGTGTGGGACACATACCAGATAGGATTAACAAGAGATATTGAATCTGTACAGAAAAGTGCAGCACTAATGGTCACAGGTTTGTTTAATCTGTGGGAAAGTGCCACAGAGATGCTGAAGGAACTAAACTGGCAGACTCTTGAAGACAGACATAAACTGTCCTGAGAAAGTCTATCAACAAAGTTTCATGAACCAGCTTTAAATGATTACTCTAGGGATATACTACAACCCCCTATGTATCACTCACATTGCGATCATGAGGATAAGATTAGAATAATTGTTGCACGCGCAGAGGCAGTCAATCAATAATTCTTCCAGCGCTCCATACGTGAACGGAAAGAAAGAAACCCTAATAACTAGTACAATGGGATGTACCGTCCGCCATGCAGCTCACAGTGGTTTGCAGAGTATATATGTAGATACAGATGTAAAATGCTAACACAAGTTCTTTATAGAAGAATGGAAAAATTGGTATGAGTTGACATTGGATTCCAGAGAAATGTAGGCACGTGTGAGGCAATACTGACACTATGACTTCTCTTGCAAGTAGGTTAAGGAAAGCCAAACCTGTGCTTACAGTATTTTTTGACTTAGAGATAGCTTTTGACAATGTTGACAGGAATACTTTGAAATTCTGAAGGTATCAGGGGTAAAATACAGGTAGCAATATGCTGTTTATGACTTGTCCAAAAACCAGATGGCGGTTATAAGAGTCAAGGGGCATGAAAGGGAAGCACTGGTTGAGAAGGGAGCGAGAAGGGTTGTAGCCTAACCCCGATGTTATTGATTATGTACATTGTACAAGCAGTAAAGGAAATGAAAGAAAAATTTGGAGTGGGATTTAAAGTTCAGGGAGAAGAAATAAAAACTTTTTTGAGTTTTTCCGATGATATTGTATTTCTGTCGGAGACAGCAAAGGACTTGAAAGATCAGTTGAACAGAATGGACAGTGTCTTGAAAGGAAAATATAAGTTGAATATCAACAAAAGCTAGAGGAGGATAGTGGAATGAAATCAAGTGATGTTGAAGGAGTTAGATTTGGAAGTGAGACACTGAAGGTAGTAGATGAGTTTTGCTATTTGGGCAGTAATGTGACAGATGATGTCCAAAGTGGAGAGGATATAAAATGTATACTGGCAATGGCAAGAAAATCACATGTTAACATTGAACATAGATTTAAGTATGAAGATGGCATCTGTTCTTTCAGACATCTCCAAAGGTCATCTGCCGGTTAGCCTTTAATAATATGAAGATGACATCTGTTCTTTCGGACATGTCTGAAAGAACAGATGCTATTGGTGACTGTGCAGCTCTCTAGAATGAAATTACAATTAAATTAATACCATTAGCTGCTGACTGGCATGGATATACGTAAATGGGGACAGTTGAAAATGTGTTCCCCGACCAGGGTCTGGGATCTCCTGCTTACACGGCAGATGCTCTATCCATCTGAGCCACTGAGGGCACAGAGGATAGTGCGACTGCAGGGATTTATCGCCAGAACGCTCCCAGTGAGACCCACATCTCAACTTATAGTCCACACACTACATCCGTGGTGTCCCTGCCATTATACCCATTACTCGCAGCAGACAGTCCACAAAGTCCCATAAGAGTTCAGGCAATTTGTGTGCATCCGCACTGAAGTAGGTCATCAGCCAGTTAGCCTTTAACAATATGAAGATGGCATGGGTATAATGGCAGGGGCACTACGAATGTAGTGTGTGGACTATAAGTTGAGAATGTGTGTCTCACAGGGAACATGCCAGCGATAAATACCTGCAGTCGCAGTATCCTCTGTGCCCTCGGTGGCTCAGATGGATAGGGCATCTGCCATGTAAGCAGGAGATCCGGGGTTTGAGTCCTAGGCGGGGCATACATTTTCAACTGTCCCTATTGATGTATATCAATTCCTGTTGGGAGCTAATGGTATTGATTTAATTGTAATTTCATCATAGATTTAAGTGTCAGGATATCTTTTCTGAAAGTATTGTTGTAGACATTAGCTATATGTGGAAGTGAAATATGGACTATAAACAGATAAAGCAAGAACAGAATAGAAGGCTTTGAAATGTGGTGCTAGAGAAGGATGCTAAAGATTGGATGGGTAGATAACGTAACTAGTGAGGAGATGCTGAATAGAATTGGGAAGAAAAGAAAAGTGTGGCATAACCTGACTAGAAGAAGAGTTTGGTTGCTAGGACATACTGAGATGACAAGGGATTACCAATTTAGTACTGGTGGGGGAAGGGTAAAAATTGTAGAAGGGGACTAAGAGACGAATATAGTAAGCAGGTTCAGAAGAATGTAGATTGCATTAGTTACTCAGTGAAGAAGAGGCTTGCACAGGATAGTTTAGCATGGAGAGCTGCATAAAACCAATCTTCAGACTGAAGACCATAACAGCAACAACAACTTTGTTACTATAGCTTAATGAGCAATATGATGAAGAGTATTGTTGTATTGTGATGACCTCCTGATAACGGGGCAGAGTTGATTTTGTAGTAGATTTGAGTATTAATTATTCATCACCGCTAATTCCCTTTCCATGTAATGTTCCAAAATTACCCCATTTAGTTCCCAAAAGAGCATAGCTCCCTGCCAGTGGTTCAGTAAAGAACTTTTTTTTTGAGTCTGGCACAGGTGTAAGGCACTATTCTTTGCTAGATCTTTTCATTTGGGGTAATGTACCTAGGTTTAATTTCCTGTCACTAGAAAACCGTTACCTACAACCTAGAAGTTTTTCTTAAGTTCTTCACAGGCACTGATGCAACGATTCCTCATATTGGCAGTCAGCTGACGTGGCTCCCATCTTGTGGGTGCATTATTGGATCACAGCATATCATGGACAATATTATGTGCTGAACCAACAATAATATCCAAAGTAGTGGTTATTTTTTTAATAGTAATGAACCTATTTTTTCCTTACAAGTTCCACCAATGTGACAGTGTTTAGGTTCTTCAATGCGTGGCGTGCCTTGCCCAGGCACGAAACATCTTCCACAGAAGTTACACCTCTTTTTAAATTTCCTGTCCCACTCATATACTTGCTGCAGAACACACATATTGTCCTGAGATGCTTGTCCTCTAGTTTAACAGCTTCACTGCACAAAATATGTATCACAGATAGCTACTCCAATGGCAACAGGAAAGCCATCTTTGCACAGACGTAGTGTCCTTTTCTGTGTCGTAACAATAGGGTGCCAGCTGCCGTATTAAAGGAATTTTATTGCACTTTTAAGATTTTCATTTGAATAGCTTGTGTAGTTTGTGGTGACACTGATCTGTATGTAGTATGCACTCCAGGTGTAGCATGTACATGGCACTGGGTGTTTTTGCATGCTTAGACTTCTTTAGTAATTAATTGCATGCTACATGCATACTGCTATAGCTGTCCAAAGTATAAATTTGTGCAGGTCATTGAGGTCTTAATAGTTATTATTTTATTTATAAGAAGCTTGTATTGTAGATTGTTTATAGCTAGCCGTTGATCCATTGCTATAGCAATCCAGTGATAAAGGTTTAGTGCTACATCACAACTAGCAATGATCTCTGATATCCTATATTATTATTTCCAATATTACTAATATTTCCCCTTCTAATTATATTTCTCCGCAGATTAAAGACTGGTATGAAAACATCATCTCTCTTATAAAGCCCATCTCGCAAATTGTTTTAAGTAAAAACTCATTAGTTAATATCTCACAAACTCTGTTCAGCATAAATTCGCCAAAACCAGACATACAATTACAGTAGCTTTTTTCATTGTTTTTTGATTTTGACTTTCCGTAATTTCTATTGACTGTTTCAAGAATTCTTTCCGCATTAGGAAAGTATCAGTTCTTCAGGAAAAATATTTCTTCAGATATATGTTAAAATATCCTAGGAATAACATTGGACATGCCACAAATATTTATTGCTTATTATCAGTACACACGTAACTGCCACGTACAAAGACATTAAGTTATTTTACATTGATGTATAATTAAAAAGGGAAGATATAATCTGAGGTGTGTTTGCTTAGACCATTTCCTGTGGTTTCCAATTCTCTCCTGTAAAAATATACCTCATGCATTTTTGTCATCGTACCATGGTTCATTCTGATACAAAACTGTGCTTGGGTACCTAGCACTTGGACGTTGTCAGGCAGTCCCGAGATTTGGGACTCATTATTGATAAAAACCTTACTTGACTGGCCCATATTCATCAACTAAAGACTAGCTACATGCAGAAGCCTAACTTTGCTTTCATGTTCATGCCTCTTGGGATGCATATAGTGCTGCCTGGGCCTTGGTTTCATTCCCAATTGGACTGTGGTTGCCAGATTCAGGGTTCACTGGCATCTTCAGCTTTGAAATTGTTAGATCCAGTTCATCATCATGGAGTACTACTGGCCACTGATGTCTTCCAGATTAGTCCCATAGACAATCTCCTCGCCGGAGTGGGGATATTCTCACTTCAGTTGAAACAGTATAAATGTTGCTCGCTTATGCAATTACCACCTGACAATTTCTTAAACATCCAACATGCATACGAGGAGTATCAAGCCAGACACCCACTCTTGGGTGGGATTATCTGGTGGAATGCACATCGAGGCCCTCTGCTGGGATCTTCACCTACACCTATATTTCTTAAAATGTTCCCTGTGGTTCCCTGTACCCACTACCCTCTTCTCTGTGTTGGTTAGTACCCAGGCTGCAAATTAGAAGATTAGAGCTAGTCTGTTTTAAGGCCCTAAAGATTGTCCCCCCACCCCCATGACCTTTCGCAGCCTGTTCCTTTCAGTTCGTGTGAAGCGCCATTTACACTGGCAGCTCTCAAATCATGTCTAGGGCAGGATATGCTTTTACATCTCCCGTTGGTCAGTGTTTCTACAATGGAGCTGATAACAATTAATCTATGAAACTGGTCTCCCTTGACTATGTAGTGACTCAGTGAGCAGCTTCCAGGCTGTTGATCAGTGTTACACTCATCACCATTTGATATCTGATGTTCATGACCTCCTTTCTGACCTTAGTCATAGTGCCTGCTCCTGTCTTTCTCTGGTCCCAAGTCATGTGGGTATCCCAAAGAATGAACTGACTGATTGTTGAACTATAGAAGTGATTACTCGCCCCATATTTGCTTTGATCCAGGTGCAGATTTGTGGGTGCAAATAAGGCCTCTTCTCAATTGGAGATGGAACATCTGGTGATTTACTGCCACTTCCAAGAAACTCTGCTACATGTCACTCCTCCTTCCAGAAGGAGTCCACCATCCTATGTCATCTCCATTTTGGTCATACAAGGTTAACTCTTAGTTTTACTTTATGTAACAAGCCTCATCCACATTGTGGTTGTAGAGTCTTAACAGATAGTAGCTTATATCCTGATGGCAGTCCACTGGTGGTTCTCCATAGTAAGCATGTCCTTCCAGATTATTTGCCTTTAATATTGGCAGACAATTGAGAGACATTTGATATGGTTCTCCAATTTCTCCATGAAAGTAGTTTTTATTCTCAGATATAACATTTTAAACTAACTTCGAGGTGGGGTGAAGTTATTGGACTTGGGTGTTTCCATTTTTTACTCTGTTTTAATTGCTTTTGAATGTGGCTTGTCTCTTTTTCGATCACACCTTATTTTTTATTTTAGGAATAGCATTCTGTTGAATAGTGAGTGCTGTTCCCCTCTTTCGTACTTTTTCCATAATTGTTCAGGGGTAGGACAGCTGTGGAAGGGATGGCTCCTATCACCTGCAGAGCCTTGGAGGGTAACCATCTTCTGCCGTAATTATTCCTTGTACAGTGTTTTATTATTGATGGTCCAACTGATGCCCATCACATTTTAGGCTTCCCAATTTTACTCGTATAAATCTCCCAGCCAAAAGGCATTCTTTACTCTGTAACTACCTTCACCCTTAATTGTGGGTGGTGGGTGGTCAGATGCGGGTAGGGTTACTATTGCTACAGGTGAGCCCTGGGACACCTTTCACCTGATCTGACATATGTACTGGCTCAATCCATATTCTTTTTCTTCTTTGTAAATTTTTTCTCACCTCTGGCATCAGTAGTGCCTTAGTACTGTGATTTTATCACTTACGTGTACTTCCATCATCTCATCACATTTCCACTGGACATCACTAACTCCAGATGAGCTACCCCTTGACTGACAGACTGATGATCTTGCTGTTCAATCCCTTAACTCCCAACTAACTGTGGGTATGGTTTTTGGGCTCCCTTATACCTCCAGAAATTTGCTAGGAATGATAATAATAATAGACTTTTCATAACTGAAGCCAGATAAGGTACATAAAGCCATTCAAAATGTGGAAAAAGGAAAGGCATGTGGAAATGGTGTTTCATTGGAAGTCATTAAATCTGGTGTCAGTGTAATAAAAAATTAACTTGCAAAATGTGTACAGATTGTCTGTGAAGGAAGAAAATTCTCCCAAACAGTAACAGTGTTACATTTGTTGGACTTCACATAAAAAGGAGACACAAAAGACAACCTGTAAACACATCAGCCTCCTCTCCACAGTGTGTAAGATATTTACTTAAACCGTTACCAATTGTGTGGGAAAAAGTCTAGATTTCATTATAGCTGACCTGAGCAGTGGCTAGATCACAGTGGACCATTTACACGTTGTAAATAAAATTACAGAGTGGATAATGAGTATGAATTACCACATTGTCTTGGTTATGTAAGTAATAAAAAACTTTTGAATTAGTTTCAATAAAATCTGTACTAACAGCCCAAGAGAAAGAAGGCATTGATTCAACCTATCTCAGTGTACTGAAGAAGTTGTACATCATTGCTGCAGCTTCCACTACACTTTCTCAGAACAGTGGGAGATTTAGAATTGAAAGAGGGGCCAGAGACACAGATTCCTTATCACTTAAACTATTATCAGTACTGCTGTAAGAAGTTTGCAGGTCTTTACACTGGTAAACTGAAGAAGAAATAGGTATTCATGGAACACACTCGAATTGCCCTTGTTTTGTTGGTGACTTTGTACTATTTACCCTATCACAAATAAACTTCAACAATAAATGGGGGAACTTTATAAAGCAAGTTGGAAATAAGCCTAAAAACAAATTACTAGAAGACTAAAATAATTTGTGACTAACATGTTGGAAAGGAGAGAGTAGAAATAAACTTTGCAGTCATAGAAGCATTGGTTGCTTGTTTTATATTTAGGACATTTGAAAACCATGACCAGAAGATCAAGAAACAAAATAAACAGATGATTAAAAATTTAGTCATGAAAACAAAATTATGTGGCAATAAACTGGAATAGAAGATTCAGTAAAGGCTGTAATGAAAATTAAATACAAATGAATGGAACTTGTAGCCAGATGAATGAATGGAAGCTAGCCCAAGAAAGTTTTTTGTTATTTCACTGTGTGCTATTTAGCTGTCCACATGTCATCACCTTGTATCGTTGTCATTTTCCGTTACTTTGTAATGTAAAAACCTGGAGTTTGAATGTCCATTGGTTTCTTCTTTTTGCAGAATATAGCACATTTCCATGGTGATTATAATACAGACAGGTTTGATAAAGAAGGCCACATTATCAATTTCGTACAAAAAAGCCTGGCCCAGTATTGATAAGTACTGAAGCTGTAATCCAGCTGTTCGTTCACACGCCATATTGAAGGTTTTGTACTTGCTTTTATGTACTTTGAAGTTTGTTTTCCCTGCTTTCCTAATGTTTCGTTTGTCTAATTCCAGCAATCGTTCAACAACCCTTCCAGTCGAAAGTAGATTCAACTACACCACCACAGAAATCTCACCAAGTGGTTCTATCTTAATATCTGTAAATGAAGGTAAGTAGTAATGCCTTTGTAGGTTGATGGAGAATCTCTAAAAGGAAATAATTTTTAATCTTTTTCTTTTCCAGCTGGTGAAGCACATCTTATTAGTTTGATCAGTCGAACTGTTATACACAGGCATCATTTCAAACATTCAGTTAGTTGTGTGAAGTTTAGCCCAAATGGCAAACACTTTGCTGTTTCCAAAGAAAATAAAGGTAAGTTTTGCATCAAAAGTGCTGTCTTAAAACTATGTGTTTGTACTTAGAATAGACCGAAGGTTCTAAGAAAATTATTACTATGTAAACAGAGGTTAAATATGCAGTGAATCTTTTGAAACAGAATTTTATGTGTACTGGCTAATTGCTGGAGCTCTGACAGGTTTAGATCTGTAAATTACGAGGAAAGAACAGCCATTAGTCACAAATATGGTGTTTTTTAAAGTGTGATGCATATTAGATCCTGAAAGACCCTTCTTCATATTTGTGACCTATTATTTAGTTGTTTTTGTGCTTGGCAGCTCCAGGTGGTCTTAATAAATAAATTCATTTTAATCTATGTTTTATGAATGAGTCCGTCGGCTTTCTGTACTTCAGCTTTTTAGGTGTTGCTGTATTTCCAGTATGTATTCTGGAGAGAAAGCTCCATCATCAGGATTTCTATGATTCGCTTGAAGCTTTTTGTCATGACGTTGTTACAGTCAAGTCTGAGAAAGGTTACTTTATCATATACATAGAAAGAAATATTAGCTCTAATAAAAATGAACATCACTATAAAATTTCTGCATGTTATCTGCTTCGTTAGTGGTCTGTGGTAGAATTTCTCTAAGTTGTTGGTTTTTCACTGTATGAACTCAAATGCCACCGACAAAATTTCAGGGTTTTTGCAGGTGTATTTTCTAATTATTTTGGTATAAGTGACCTGTAGTTTCATGTTGCTCAATACAGTGCAATTATGTTCTATTTGATTCCTTGCCCCATTTGTCTTTGTATCAGTATTGCACTGAAAACATCTGCACAACTGTACAAATGTCGATAGTATGCACTGTGTATCTTGCTTGTAAACAAACTTGTTCCATTCATACTCGATACTTGATGTTGAAATAGTAATGCTCTCTTTACTCGTCATCTTCTAGCCTCCATTCAGGATTGCATGTTTTTGTCTCAGCCTTGTTGATCTAGCAGTGGTAGTTGTAATACACAGCAGTGTGGATTGGTTTACTGACACAAGTGAACTAGCACTGGCAAATGCGAATTCTATCTGGTGTAAATGACAGGTGACTGCAAGTCAACAGCATTCAAGCATTTTCAGCTTGCATTTACTAGGGTTCACTCATATTCCACTGGCTGTTAGTCTTTTAGCAAACCACAAAGGAAGTTTGTGTCATTTGTGCTTTGGCAGTACAGAAAGCTCTCTCTGCTATCTTGTTTACTTCTGTTGTTGTTATGAGCTGCTTAAGAATTGAAGTGTTCAATGTAGGTCATAGAAAGGTATGTATGTCACAGCTGCTTTTTGGGATCCAAGAGATCCATAACACAGATGCCAAAATGAAAGAAATATAATTGGTAGAATATTTCCAAAGCACTCAAAGGTCCAAGTAGATGATAAATTCATTATCTACTTGTATCGGGCTGGAATGAACTGAATATTCATGAGTTTGTAATTATTTTTATTAAAAAGGAAATGCACGATAAATTTCCTTGAAAGATGTGTGAGTACCGTATTTACTCGAATCTAAGCCGCACTTTTTTCCCGGTTTTTGTAATCCAAAAAACCGCCTGCGGCTTAGAATCGAGTACAAAGCAAGCGGAAGTTCTGAAAAATGTTGCAAGGCGCCGCCACAACTAACTTCTGCCGTCGAATATACGTAGCGCTACACTGGTATGCTTTGTAGGCACAAAGATAAATACTGGCGCCAAAACCTCTGCGTCAGTAAATAAATTTAAAAAGAAAAGGTGGAAGACGAGCTTTTTTTCGCCGCCCCGATTTTCGACCACTGTATTTTCATACATTATCCAACGAAGAAAATACAAATTCCGTATTGTTCATTTTCGAATGTAGCAGCATTTCAATGTACTACGAAAATCCGACTGGCAAGACTGTTTGGGATGTTTGTCAATATGGCCAACTCCACGTTCTGAATTTTTTCCTACCTGTGAGAAGAGATGGTTGCTAATAGGAACTTGATGAATTGTGAATCACATGCAGTATTCTATTCACCATAAGAATAATACGAATATAAACATTTTGCCATGTATTCTTTCGTGTTTGCTGCTATCTAATTTAAATCCTGTCTGCCTAATAAACTACGAAACTCCATTGAGACAACAGTAAACGCGGAAGAGTATACGTATCGTGTCATGTTTATATTCGTAGCGTATCGCAGAGATGGACGTAGTACGAACTTTGGCCAACAGATGGCACTGTTAACTGCGCTTTTTAGTTGCTACTTGCGACTCTTAGTTGCGACTTGTCACTGAAATCGCAGAAAGCAGTGCTAAATTCGACCAATAGATGGCTCACGTCTTTGAATGTGAAATACTACTTGCGACTGCTAACTGTGACTGAAATCGCAGTTAGATTCTGTTAAGTTGCTACTGTGATATCTGTGTCTTCTCAGTCACTGATTTCTAACAGATACGCGATTTCCTCCCCACCACTAATTCGTATTATTCTTATGCCTAATAGTGATAGTCAGAAATGAAGTACGGCAATTGACTAGATTTTTAAATCTAAGATGACTCTAATTTCTGTGCAGAATGTAATGTACTAAAGAGACGCATGCAAAGATTTTCAAACGGAGAAAAAATTTCGCTACACTCTCGTTCAGAACATCATTTATCATACGCAGTCTATTATTTGGTTCTTGCTTATCATTATCAAAGAAAGCAGTGGTGTAAGTAACAAAAAATAGCAGTCTCTTGCCATTGTTTCGCTAATGAGACGATTTTTTTTTTTTTTTTTTTTTTTTTTTTTTTTTTTTTTTTAAAAAGCGGCGGTTGTGCGCACAAAAGTAAGCCATGCCGCGAGCAGCGACAGGCCGTAAACACGCACTATCAGAATGCGACAAACAAGCGTGACACAGTTCAGTAATGCATTTTCAGCGTAGAGTGACGTAAACACCTATAACAAAGAAAACGACACTTATCAGATCAAAGCAAAATAAGCAAACGATTCAAACTAGACGAAGCACGTGCAAAAGGAAGGGTACCCGTATAAATACGGACGGAGCGCCTGGCGCATAGCAATGGCTACCTGGTAAAGCTTAACAGCTAAGCTTACGACTCGAACCAAACTACTGTAGCTGTATCGTCATTCATTCGACCTAAATTGTGTCTTATATTACAATGGACCAACTTTGTTTCGATTTGGAGGTGCGGCCTAAAACTTTTCCCTCCCCTTGAATTTCGAGTCTCAAATTTCAGGTGTGGCTTAGATTCGGGAATTTTTTTTTCCCTTGATTTCGAGTCTCATTTTTCAGGTGCGGCTTAGATTCGAGTAAATACGGTATGTATCTATTATAGTGATTAAAATTAAAAATACATCTAATTACAGGGCAGAGAAAAATTGTCACGAAATTTTAACCCTGTATAATTTATGTCAGTAGGAACCAAAATTACTAATGTTGTGTAGGTCAACAATGCACAATTTTTAAACTACCGAAACTTGGCACCACAAGCTCCAATTGGCTGCGGAATTGCCCTGTTGCCAGATGCTCTGGACAACACATGACTGCGAATGCTTTGCCTGCTGGAGATCGCGATCTATCCCAGGTGACCTGCGCGCTCAATGGTGGCGTGCCAGCATTCCACCCTGAGGGCCTGGGGGCAAATCTGCCGGGGTCCGACACATCCATTGTAGTTTCATGATACAATTTACCAGGAACAAACCCGTCAACAACTGTTAGTTCGTGTACAGAAAGTCTTTTACAACATGCACCATGCCACTGATGCAAGCCAGTGGTGGCAGTATTTTGCTATGGGATACATTGGTCTTATAGTAGTAATCAAAGGCACCATGACAGCTGTGGACTATGTAAATGTGATTGTGGACCACCTGCATCACTTCGTGATTGATGTCTTTTTTATAGCTAGGACAACTCTTTACGTAAAGATGGCGGACAGTGCAGTGTATCGTATTGAGAACGCTCTTGTGATGATCGGAAAAGTGGCAGAAGGAGGATATATGAAGAAGGAAATGAAGAACGACTTACTAGAGGCGGTGAGTGAAATAAGAAAATGTTTACAATCTCTGAAAAACGAAACAAAAGCAAATAAGGTGGAGAATAGGAATCCTACAAGAGAGGTTACGAACATCCAACAAGAGACGAGCGCAGGAGAAGATAGCTGCACTGGTGGACAACTAGCGACATCTATTGGACAAACTCAGGAAACAGCACATAGCGGACAGTGGCCTGCTGGGCACGTAGCGACATCTATTGGCGAAACACAGGAAACAGCACATAGACACAGACAGATGGAAGAGACACCTACAGGATCTGATAACTTCAACGGAGACATCGGTGTGGGTAGCTTTCTGGAAAAAGCAAAAAAAGACGGAAATGGGAGAACTGAGGCATTAAGTGGAGGAGATAACTGATTTCCTAAAAAACCAACTAGGGATATTAATACAAGATCAAATAAAGAAAACTCTAGAAAAGGAAAGCCACCTAGACGCAGAGAAAACCAAAACTGATGGAAACAACATACAAACTAAATACAACAAAGTTAAACCAGAGGGAACGACAATATACAGAAATCCTCTGCTCCAGCAACAAAATCAGCTACTAGTCCAAGTCAATGCAGATGAGCTACATAATAAAACCCGAAATCAGGTTAATGAACTAGAGGAACCAACTTGGAGTACTGTGGCAGGGAGGAGCTGGTACAGAAGAAACCAGAGTAATTATAAAACCATAATGGGTACCAAAAAAGACGAAGAAATGCAAGCAGAAGAAACAACAGCATGGCTATACATCGGTAACTTAAAGAGAACCACCACAACTGCTACAGTAGTGAAATACCTTAACAAGAACGAAATACTGGGACAACTAGAATGTGAAGAACTGCGCACACTGGGCGACAAAAAAGCTTTCAAAGTAGGCATTCCGTTTGAAAAGCTACAAATCACACAAGAACCAGAATTCTGGCCAGAAAACATAAAAGTACGTCGATTTCGTTTCCCAAGACGATCAGTGGAAGAGGGAGCAGAGCTCAACTAAACTAAGAAGAAAACCAGAAGAGCAAGAAGTAAAACCAGTCTTGTGGGATACCGAGGGAGTAAAAAGTGCTCTTAACCTAACACCAACAGACATTCTGCAAAACTCGGATCTTGCAATTCTAACAGAAACCTTCCTGATAGACAGCTGGCAACATAAAGATTTCTATAATTATCACCTAATGGCAAAGAAGGGAGAAAGAGGACGACCCATGGGAGGAATATCTATCCTACTGAAACCCTGGATGACGCCCACCAAAAAAAATCATAAAACAAGAAAATAGTATGCTAATAGAAGCGGCAAACAGAAATATAATTGCAGCCTATTTTAAACCGCACACAAATGCTGTAGAAATAATTGACGAAATAGTCACACTCATCAAACAATGCAACAGCAAACCCACCATTATTGCAGGCGATCTCAACTGCAGAATAGACACAGAAAACTATAAAACAAAATTAGTCGTTGAAACCCTAGAAGAAGATGGTTTCACCCTACTTAACGATAGACAGATACCTACATACATATGCCACAATGGGAAGAGCACCATTGATATCGCATTAACAAGAGGAGACATAGAAGGAAGTATTCAACCAATATGGCATGACTCCATTACTCCTATACGAAAGCACATTCCAATGAAGATAAAAATAAATATCGTCACGTCACCGCCAGCAAGAAAGACCCACCAAATCACACAAAGAAAAATTGATATAGAAAAATTAACAAACCAGCAAGAACAAAATAGAAACTTTCATAGAGGAAGGAGACCTTGAAAAGGCAACTGACCAAATAGAAGACATCCTAAAAAATTCAGTGATACAAACAATTCCCAAAACAAGGACGGCCAAAAGATGGTTTGATGCTGAATGCTACAGCAAAAGGAACACTCTTCTAAGAACCCTCCACAGACTAAGAAACCAGTATGACGAGGAAACACACAAACTGTACGGAGAAGAGAGAAGAATCTACAAAAAACTAATAGAAGAGAAGAAAAAAGATTACATAGAAAGAAAGGCAAAAAGAGAAGCGGATGAAGCAGAGAAAGACCCATACATAGCAGCAAGACCAAGAAAAATGGCTCATACACCAAATATAGACCTGAAGGAATGGTAAGACCACTTCAGTAAGATACTGAACAAACGAGGACTCAAAACACCCCCAAAGAAAGAGAAACAACATCAAACTAAGGAAAAAGACAATACATGGGAACCCCTAAATGAAGATGACGTGAAAGAAGTAATAAAAGCACTGAAGAACAAGAAAGCAGCAGGACCTGATAATATATATAATGAACATATAAAAGATGCAAAAGAGGCCCTCCAACACATATGGACCAAACTGTTTAACAAATGCCTGGAATTTGGAAGAATTCCGACACAGTGGAGACACTCGACAATAAAAGTTCTCTACAAAGGTAGAGGAGACCCAATGGACCCAAACAAGTACAGAGGTATAGCCCTGGAAAATACTCAGTTTAAGATGTTTTCAAAGATAATAACACAAAAAATCCAAGCCTCTGTGGACAGTCATCTCCCAGAATGACAAATGGGTTTCAGATCTGGAAGATCAACACTTACGGCAGTCAGGCTTCTTCTAAACAACATCGATGATGCGCTACAAAAGAAACAAATGTTCTACATAGTGTTCATAGACTTTACCAAAGCCTTTGACCTATTGGAAAGAGAGCTCATAGTCCGAAAACTGGAAAACATAATGGGAGAAGATAGCGTATGGGCAAGAATAGTCAAGTCAATCCTCGAATACAACTTAATTACAATATCAGACAACCTCTCTTTTTCGAACCCCATTCTGCAATCGAACGGAGTCTTACAGGGTGACCCAACGAGCCCTTTGCTGTACGTTCTTGCCACTGAAGAAGTACTCCGAATTGGAGAAAATGAAGATGTGTATGTATATGCATACGCTGACGACATAGCCGTAGGATCAACAGATATACAGAAGCTGCAGAGAATCATTGAGAAAATAGACAGATGGTGCAGTGAACACAAACTACACATAAACATAACAAAGACAGAAATGGTAATTTTCAGAAAAGGAGGCAAAACATCCAAGAATGCGGAAATCAGTATCAGAGGACAAAAAATAAAAATCTCATCAGACTTTAAATACCTAGGAGTGACATTGCAACCAACAGCCAAATGCTTCACAAAACATACAACAGAACGCGCAGCCCAAGCAATAATAGCAATACAGGACATCAAAAACATCCGCCTACTCAGTCTCGAAACAGCTATGAAATTATTCAACACAAAAATCTTGCCAATCCTGGCCTATGGGATGGAGGCTATATGGGACCACCTGACAGAAAAAAATCTAGAAACACTAGAAAAGGTAAAATCGACCTATCTAAAAAGAGCACTAGGTCTCTCAAAGACAACAAGATCTAGACTAGTGTACCTGCTAGTGAGAGAGATTCCTAATTGAAGACATCAGACTTCGATATATGATGCCACACACCAGGGCTTCCAGAAAGCAACTGAAGATCATGGAGGACAAACGAGAAAAAATATGGCCGGAGTTTTATGGCACCGAAGCAATGACGAACCGCTCATGGACAGCACCAAACTTCGAACAGCGACATGTCATAACTAGACTTTCTATTCACGGCTTTCATCATCTAATCTGCAAAAACAAAACTTATCACTACCCAACCGCAACATTTGTATGTGTATGTGAACTGTGTAATGAAGCCTGTGAACGATATCACATAGAACTGTGCAGTAAAAGAGTGAAATCGATAAATGAATATGCAAAAATGTAAATGTAAAATGTTAAGCAAAGTAACTGTATATGGCTATTTGGCTGCAATTTTATTAAAATTATAGCTAGGACATTGTTTACTTAAAGCAGGTGCTTGAACTGGTGACCTGACACGACACAAGCCTGGTAACGTCGAATGGTGTTTTGCCGAACTATTTTAAAGATTCCTGCCATTGCCCTGATGAGATTGGCAGCATATTGAATGCGATCCACTAATTCCTCTTTGTTTCTAAGTGGTTCATGTCCGGATGGGTGAACTAGAACCTTGAAGAATCCCTACAGGAAAAAGTCCAGTGGCGTGAGGTCTGGTGATCGTAGAGGCTGTGTCCTACGAGTACGTATGCCAATTACCCAGCAGTCGAAGAGTTCATTTAGACATCAGCGCACAGGACGATTGTTATGTGCGGGTGCCCCATCATGCTGCAACCACATGCATAGCCGTATGTTCAGGGGAACATCTTCCAGCAGGCCGGGTAGAGTTTCTTGCAAAAAGTGAAGGTAATTTGCCCTGGTAAGTCGAGGAGGTAGACGGGCCGGCCCAATCAGATGGTCACTCACAATGCCTGCCCAAATGTTGAGCGAAAATCGTTCCTGGTGTCCGTGGACATATGTGATGTGAGGATTTTCCCTTGCCCACTAATGAACATTTTAGAGTGTAGTCAAGGCCATCTCGATGGAAGGTGCACTCGTCAGTAAACAACACAATGGTAGGGAATTTGGATCTCGTGCAGCACATCGCAGAAACCAATGGCAAAACCCTTACCTGTGTTCATAGTCCACCACAGGATTTAGGTCTTGGACAGGGTGGAAACTATATGGATGCTGGCCATAATCCCTCAAAACCTCCCATACTAACCAATGTGTGACCCCCATGTCATGTTCAGCCGCTAGAGTACTGGTCATAGGTGCTTCCTCAAAGTGCTCAAGAACAGTCTCTTCAAATGCAGAATCCCCTAATTTTAGAGGTCTTCCAGCATCACTGTGCTATCCTGCTAACGACCCTGTTGCACCAAGTCACCGGTGAATTGCTGTAAACGTTTGTGGGTGTTGGTGGCATCTTGCTTGGTATCGTTCCTCATACAAACGTCCAGGTTCATGCACATTACCATTGGCTAGTCCGTCAACAAAAACCATATCTCGTTGTTCTTCAAATGAATACTGTGCCTCCATGCATCCTGTATGATTAAATCGCAGGTGACGTGTGTGTGCTCCGAAGCAAATCTTACGTGTGAATGCCTCTGAGGTGAGTTGGAGACAAACAACAAGACCTATTCGGCATGTGTGCGTATCACGTTGGGGCAGTGACAAGGCGAGGGACATTTGTATGTGTGAACAGACAACCATAGCGCTGCCCACCAACCAACGAATGGCAACAGGGCAATCAGAGTGCATGTTGCCAATTTTCCATAGTTTAAAAATTGTGCATTGTCGATGTACACATCTCTAATTTCCTGCTGGCATCAGCTATCCAAGGTTAAAATTTCGTGACACAATTTTTCTCCACCCTGCATGGCAGAGGGTGTGTCCCATTGTACCAGTTATTAGGGTTTCTTTCTGTTTCATTCACGTATGGAGTGCTGGAAGAATGATTGAATGCTTCTGTGTGTGCAATAATTATTCTGATCTTATCCTCATGATCCCTGTGTGAGTAATACATAGGGGTTGTAGTATATCCCTAGAGTAATCATTTAAAGCTGGTTCTTGAAACTTTGTTGCTCAGGACAGTTTATGTCTGTCTTCATGAGTCTGCAAGTTCAGTTCCTTCAGTATCTTTGTGACACTATCCCATGGATTAAACAAACCTGTGACCATTCATGCTGTCCTTCTCTGTATATGTTCAATATCCTCTGTTAGTCCTATCCAGCACGGGTCCAACACATTTGAGCAGTATTATAGAACCAGTCTTGCAGGTGATTTGTAAGCACTCTTTTATTGTAGACTGATTGTACTTCTCCAGTATTCTACCAATAAATCGAAGTCTACCACCTGCTGTATCCACGACTGAGCCTATGTGGTCATTCCATTTCATACCCCTACGAAGTGTTACACCTAGGTATTTGTATGAGTTGACCAATTCCAATAGTGACTCATTATATTAGTCATTGGATAATACGTTTTTTTCATTTTGTGAAGTGCAAAATTTAACATTTCTGAACATTTAGAGCAAGTTGCCAGTCCTTGCACCCCTTTGAAATCTTATCAAGATCTGACTGAATATTTATGCAGCTTCTCTCAGATGTACTTCATTATAGATAACTTCATCATCTGCTAAAAGCCTGATTTTACTATTAATATTGTCTGCAAGGTCATTAATATAAAACATGAACAGCAAGGGTCCCAACATACTTCCCTGGGGCACATCCGAAGTTGCATCTACATCTGAGGATGGATGACTCTCCATCCAAGATAACTTGCTGTGTGCTCTTGTGATGTGCTGGGCTGTATCCTTGTATTAGTGCCACTTAAAGTTCATGTTATAACTGGATGTATTGAAACATTTCCTCACCTAGTAGATAGTGCGCAGTGTTCCCGACCTACCTTGCTTTGCTTATTCAATATTGTCTTCCCGGTAGCTGCGTCCGTCTCACCTAAATCACACTGAAATTAAGAAGCCAGGATCCCAGATTAAGTTTTCCAAAATCAAAAGTCAAGACTGTATTCATTGTTGAACATTTATGACAACCACAGTGCGATTTATTTGTTATCACTCACTCACACAATATTCATGTGACCAGGCCTCTTACACTTAATCGTCACATTAGGTAGGTCAGAAACTTCCAGTCTTTAACAATGTTCACAATTACACTTTTTTGGTACCGACCAGAAAAATTAACCAACTTGCTGCACTTTTGCTCCATGAGAATCTGACCGAGAAATAACAGAACTGCACCAGGTCGGACCTTATATAGACGAGTGCTTGAATATTTGACTATTTCTGTTAATATATTATAGTTTATAATTTCCCAGGGTTAAAATGATCCTTTCTAATTGGTTTTGAAGTTAACTATTGGGTTTTATTACTTAAATAACATGAGTGAGTTGTATCAATTTAAATTACGCGGAACTAACTTATGCATCCGTAGTGGGAATTCCCGACTTCTAACCATGGCAACCATCTTCAACAATAAGTTTTACTTATTCAAATTTACTTAATTCTTAATTAATGCACTTACAAAGTTGAGACTGGAGTCATTTTACGTAGAAAAATAAAGGTAGCAAAAGTATCAAAACAGGTCTCGGAATTATTTAGTAGTTTGGTCACAATTGGCACTGAAAGTCATACAGGCTACAGATTTCAAGTCTTAAGATCTATTTAACTAATAGACTTTTGGTTAATTGAAACACTTTGCTGGAATCAGTAAAATTTAGGCTTTCTTTTGGATGCAGTCTTGTAGCTGAATTCAATCTATTAGCTCACTCAAATTTTACTTAATATGTATTGCACAATATGTGTCATTGTTCATAACTTTTAATAGGATGCATTTCCAATAAAACTAATTAGCTCATTACTTTCAGAATAGACATTAGAATGTACTGAAATAATAGATTTTACTAGGGGAATTTTATTTAAACTATTTCTGAATTCTGTACTATGAGGCTGAAGGCCACAGAATCTGTAGTCGGAATCTGAGTAGTAAAAATGAAAAATAAATAAATAAATAAATAAAAGTTCATTGCTTAACTAAGTTACTGAAGGAGTGTAAAACCAAAATGGGATAGCAGTGGGCAACCCTGCTTCGTTACACACTCTACCAAAAAGTCTTCAGTCCAGTCACAAATTTCATGTGATACCTCATAAGATCGTACTTTTGACCATACATGATATACCATATCTTCCTTGTGCATATGTTTATTGTAGTGTAATTACATGGTTGATAAACTGGTGTATCACCATTATGTTATAGATTTTTTCATGGTAAGTAAAAATCATTTACCATATTTATTTACTCTCTCTGCCCTCAAAAAACTATATAGCAGACTTTATCTACACCTACATCCATGGTCTCCAAATGCCTGTGAGGTGCACGGCAGAGAGTACATCCCACTGAACCAGTTATTAGGGTTTCTTCCTGTTCCATTCACATATGGAGGACAGGAAGAAAGATTGCTTGAATGCCTCTGTGCATGCAGTAATTATTCTAATCTAGCCTCATAATCCCTATGTGAGTGATACATAAGGGATTATAGGATTTTCCTAGAATCATCATGTACAGCCAGTTTTTGAAACTTACTAATAGACTTTCTCGTGATAGTTTACGTCTGTCTTCAGTATCTCTGTTACTCTCTCTCATGGATCATACCAACCTGTGACCATCTGTGCTGCCCTTCTCTGTGTATCTTCTTCATCCCCTGTTAGTCCTATTTGGTATGGGTCCCATACACATGAGCAATACTCTAGAATCGGTCCCACGAGTAATTTGTAAGCAATTTCCTTTTTCTGGTAACCAATGTGACAGGTTGAATGTATATTTCACATTTCATTAATGATATTTTATTGATGTTGTCTTCCTTATATGTACTTTAATAAAATATTTGAAGTGCTCCACATATGGCACTGCAGACATAAGAAACTGAGATTCAGTAACAATTGAAATGTGAGATTAATCTTAATGTAAATGTCTTCAACTGCTAGCCCTTCTTCGGGTTATCTCAGTTGTCAGTTATTAGTGTTCCACTTTCAAATTTCCTCACCATTTGTCATGAGAAGCCAGTAAAAAGTATAAACCGACCTCTGCAAATTCTGAGAACAAAGCTAAGGAAAGGCTAGAGCTGCTGTACAGTTAAGTGCACTGCCTACACACATTTCATCCTTATGTACCAATTAAGACACCTATGTTCTTCCATTCTTACACCATTTGTATTTTTTCATCAGAAACACTGCACACGTCATGCAAGATAAGATGAAAGACCAGAGTTTTGCATCATGGTTCTAACTGTATAGTGTTATATCTTGTGTGATGATTGCTAGTGTCAAAAACAATAACACAGTGTTCATAGGCTATGCTTGTCATCTTATGTTCTATTCCATTCCCCCTAGTGTAAACTCTTGTTCTCAGATACAAGGAAATGGTAGCAAATACTGGCACATTTATCCGTGAATGTTCATTTGATTGAGGCTGGTTGACAAGATTGCAGTTGTATTGTAGATCCTTCCTGAATGATATAATTTGTGGGAGGAGACTGATTCTTCTGTATTCTTGTCCATAACCAAACAAAAGATTGCTGCCTGCTTACATAAAGTATGATGGGGCTGCTTAACACTGTAAGCTGTTGAACAGGTGTAGACAGGAGAGTAACAGGTGCTCTGCATGGTCTGTCAAAGCTGGACACTCACTGATACATATTAATTTTGTATAGTTTAAGATAGGGAAACCCAGTCATGAAATTGCTTGAATGTTTCAAATAGTAACTTTTAAGTACTCTGTTGAAATTAATTTTATTCTGTCTGTTGGGTTTTTAGGACCTGTTTGGATGGTGTTTGTTTTGTTTATTTGTATGTAGTTGAACTTACAAGGAACCTTAAGAGTTTCTTCGCCATAATTTCAAAATTTGCAGGTCAACACCTGGACAATAGTTTCCTAAAGCAGCATGAGGACCTCAAAAACACTCAATAAAACCAACTTTGAAGAAAGAAAAAACACACACAGTGACAAAGAGAATTGCTTTTGATATTGAGTAGCTGCAATAAATTGCAAGGCTTCTTTCGTAAAACTATAATCAATTGTTTTTGCTCATACATACATTGATGAGCCAAAATATTATGACCACTGCCAACAGTGAATGCCAACTGGCGGCATTTTGGGCACATTACACAGCAAGGAAAGTTTATAAGCAGAGCAGAGATGAATGGGGAATCATTCTAATCGCAATACAGGCTGAAAGTGCGGAAATAAAGTGACATAAGCAACTTTGGCAAATGACAAACTATTATTACTTGGGAAACGACAAAATTCGTTAGCTGGTGGCGTGCTACTATTGTGAGCATCTATGGAAAGTGGTTGGAAGGCAGTGAAACCACAAATTGGTGACAGGTATCAGCCACATCCACACCTCACTGTAGAAGATGGTCAGAGGTTTGCTTACTCTGTGAGGCAGGATAGGAAGCAATTTGTGACAGATATGATGAACTGAGCACAGTGTTGGCACAGGCACTATTCTTTCAAAGCACACTTCTCAGCACATATTGCTCAACATGAGGCTCTGCTGCAGCTGACTCCTGTAGACCTAAAGACATAATCAAGATTGTAGAGGACTCGGGTAAGCGAGATTACGCTGTACACCAAGGGAAATGTATAGACTCGTCAGATAAATTACATCTCATGTTACACCAGGACGTTAGCTGCATCCAGATACGTCATTATCATAGTGAACTGCTGCTTGAAACATGCACCATGCCACTGATGCAGGCCAGTGGTGGCAGTATTTTGCTATGGGATACTTTCACAGCGATGGCATCTTCCAGCAGTATATAACTGTCCATTTTACAAGGCCAGAATTGTGCTACAATGGTATTTGTGTACTTCATATTTTGTCTTTTTGTATCAAATTTTATCACAAATGCTAACTTTGTATTGAGATCAGTAATTGTTGTTGTTGTTGTTGTTGTCAATCCAGAGACTGGTTTGGTGCAGCTCTCCATGCTACTCTAACCTGTGCAAGCTTCATCTCCGAGTAACTATTGCAACCTACATCCTTCTGAATCTGTTTAGTGTATTCATGCCTTAGTCTCCCTCTACGATTTTTACCCTCCGCGCTTCCCTCCAACACTAAATTAATGATACCTTGATGCCTCAGAATGTGTCCTACCAACCGATCCCTTCTTCTAGCCAAGTTGTGCCATGAATTCCTCTTCTCCCCAATTCTGTTCAGTATCTCCTCATTAGTTACGCGATCTGCCCATCTAATCTTCAGCATTCTTCTGTAGCACCACATTTCGAAAGCTTCTATTCTCTTCTTGTCTAAACTATTTATTGTCCATGTTTCACTTCCATACACAACTATACTCCATTCAAGTACTTTCAGAAAAGACTTCCTGGCACTTACATCTATACTCGATGTTAACAAATTTCTCGTATACAGAAACACTTTCCTTGCCATTGCCAGTCTGCATTTTATATCCTCTCTACTTCAACCATCATCACTTCTTCTGCTCCCCAAATAGCAAAACTCCTTTACTACTTTAAGTGTCTCATTTCCTAATCTAGTTCCCTCAGCATCACCTGATTTAACTAGACTACATTCCATTATCCTCATTTTGCTTTTGTTGATTTTCATCTTATATCCTCCTTTCAAGACACTGTCCATTCTGTTCAACTGCTCTTCCATGTCGTTTGCTGTCTGTGACTGAATTACAGTGTAGTCGACAAACCTCAAAATGTTTGTTACTTCTCCATGTATTTTTATTCCTACTCCAAATTTTTCTTTCGTTTCCTTTACTACATGCTCAATATTTAGATTGAATAACATCAGGGATAGGCTACAACCTTGTCTGATTCTCTTCCCAAGCACTGCTTCCCTTTCATGCCCCTCAAATCTTATAACTGCCGTCTGGTTCCTGTACAAATTGTAAATAGCCTTTCACTCCCCGTATTTGACCTGTGCCACCTTCACAATTTCAAAGAGAGTATTCCAGTCAACATTGTCAAAAGCTTTCTGAAGTCTGCAAATGCTAGAAAAGTAGGTTTTCCTTTCTTTAATCCATCTTCTAAGATAATTCGTAGGGTCAGTATTGCCTCAAGTGTTCCAACATCTCTACAAATTCCAAACTGATCTTCCCCGAGGTTGGCTTCTACCAGTTTTTCCATTCGTCTGTAAAGAATTCATGTTAGTATTATGCAGCCATGACGTATTAAACTGATAGTTCGATAATTTTCACACCTGTCAACATTTGCATTCTTTGGGATTGAAATTATTATATTGTTCTTAAAGTCTGATGGTATTTCTCCTGTCTCATACCTGCAGCCATGAGATATTAAACTGATAGTTAGATAATTTTCACACCTGTCAACACTTGCATTCTTTGGGATTGAAATTATTATATTGTTCTTAAAGTCTGATGGTATTTCTCCTGTCTCACACATCTTGCTCACCAGATGGTAGAGTTTTGTCAGGGCTGGCTTTCCCAAGGTTATCAGTAGTTCTAATGGAATGTTGTCTACTCCCAGGGCCTTGTTTCGACTTAGGTCTTTCAGTGCTCTGTCAAACTCTTCACGCAGTATCATATCTCCCATTCTATCTTCATCTACGTCCTCTTCCATTTCCATAATATTGCCCTCAACTATGTTGCCCTTGTATAGACCCTTTATATACTCCTTCCACCTTTCTGCTTTCCCTTATTTGCTTAGAACTGGGTTTCCATCTGAGTTCTTGATAGTCATACTAGTGGTTCTCTTTTCTCCAAAGGTCTCTTTAATTTTCCTGTAGGCAGTATCTATCTTACCCCTGGTGAGATAAGCCTCTACATCCTTACACTAGTCCTGTAGCCATACCTTTTTAGCCATTTTGCACTTACTGTCGATCTCATTTTTGAGACATTTTTTTTCTTTATGCCTGCTTCATTTACTGCATTTTTATATTTTCTCCTTTATCAATTAAATTCAATATCTCTTATGTTACCCAAGGATTTCTCTAGTCCTCGTCTTTTTACCTACTTGATCCTCTGCTGTCTTCACTAATTCATGTCTCAAAGCTACCCATTCTTCTTCTACTGTATTTCCCCATTCTTGTCAATCATTCCTTAATGTTCTCTTTCTCTCTATGACCTCTGGTTCTTTCAGTTTATCCAGGTCCCATCTCCTTAAATTCTCACCTATTTTTGCAGTTTCTTCAGTTTGAAACTACAGTTCATAACCAATAGATTGTGGTCCGAGTCCACACCTGCCCCTGGAAATGTCTTACAATTTAAAACCTGGTTCCTAAATCTCTGTCTTACCATTATATAATCTAACTGAAACCTTCAAGTGTGTCCAGGCCTCTTCCACATATACAAACTTCTTTCATGATTCTTAAACCAAGTGTTAGCTATAATTAAGTTACGCTCTGTGTAAAATTCTACCAGGCAGTTCCTGTTTTATTCCTTACCCTAGTCCATATTCACCTACTACTTTTCCTTCTCTTCTTTTTCGTACTATCGAATTCCAGTCTCCTTTCACTATTTGAATAATTTCTTTTATCTCATCATATATTTCATCAATCTTTTCGTCATCTGCGGAGCTAGTTAGCATATAAACTTGTACTACTGTAGTAGGCATGGGCTTCGTGTCTATCTTGGCCACAATAAGTCGTTTACTATGCTGTTTGTAGTAGCTTACCCACACTCCTATGTTTTTATTCATTATTAAACCTATTTGATTTTGTATTTATAACCCTATATTCATCTGACCAAAAGTCTTGTACCTCCTGCCACCGAACATTCCCACTATATCTAACTTTAACCTATCCATTTCCCTTTTTAAATTTTCCAACCTACCTGCCCGATTAAGGGATCTGACATTCCACACACTGATCCGTAGAATGCCAGTTTTCTTACTCCTGATAACGGCGTCCTCTTGAGTAGTCCCCGCCTGGAGATCTGAATGGGGGACTATTTCACCTCCGAAATACACTCCTGGAAATTGAAATAAGAACACCGTGAATTCATTGTCCCAGGAAGGGGAAACTTTATTGACACATTCCTGGGGTCAGATACATCACATGATCACACTGACAGAACCACAGGCACATAGATACAGGCAACAGAGCATGCACAATGTCGGCACTAGTACAGTGTATATCCACCTTTCGCAGCAATGCAGGCTGCTATTCTCCCATGGAGACGATCGTAGAGATGCTGGATGTAGTCCTGTGGAACGGCTTGCCATGCCATTTCCACCTGGCGCCCCAGTTGGACCAGCGTTCGTGCTGGACGTGCAGACCGCGTGAGACGACGCTACATCCAGTCCCAAACATGCTCAATGGGGGACAGATCCAGAGATCTTGCTGGCCAGGGTAGTTGACTTACACCTTCTAGAGCACGTTGGGTGGCACGGGATACATGCGGACGTGCATTGTCCTGTTGGAACAGCAAGTTCCCTTGCCGGTCTAGGAATGGTAGAACGATGGGTTCGATGACGGTTTGGATGTACCGTGCACTATTCAGTGTCCCCTCGACGATCACCAGTGGTGTACGGCCAGTGTAGGAGATCGCTCCCCACACCATGATGCCGGGTGTTGGCCCTGTGTGTCTCGGTCGTATGCAGTCCTGATTGTGGCGCTCACCTGCACGGCGCCAAACACGCATACGACCATCATTGGCACCAAGGCAGAAGCGACTCTCATCGCTGAAGACGACACGTCTCCATTCGTCCCTCCATTCACGCCTGTCGCGACACCACTGGAGGCGGGCTGCACGATGTTGGGGCGTGAGCGGAAGACGGCCTAACGGTGTGCGGGACCGTAGCCCAGCTTCATGGAGACGGTTGCGAATGGTCCTCGCCGATACCCCAGGAGCAACAGTGTCCCTAATTTGCTGGGAAGTGGCGGTGCGGTCCCCTACGGCACTGCGTAGTATCCTACGGTCTTGGCGTGCATCCGTGCGTCGCTGCGGTCCGGTCCCAGGTCGACGGGCACGTGCACCTTCCGCCGACCACTGGCGACAACATCAATGTACTGTGGAGACCTCACGCCCCACGTGTTGAGCAATTCGGCGGTACGTCCACCCGGCCTCCCGCATGCCCACTATACGCCCTCGCGCAAAGTCCGTCAACTGCACATACGGTTCACGTCCACGCTGTCGCGGCATGCTACCAGTGTTAAAGACTGCGATGGAGCTCCGTATGCCACGGCAAAGTGGCTGACACTGACGGCGGCGGTGCACAAATGCTGCGCAGCTAGCGCCATTCGACGGCCAACACCGCGGTTCCTGGTGTGTCCTCTGTGCCGTGCGTGTGATCATTGCTTGTACAGCCCTCTCGCAGTGTCCGGAGCAAGTATGGTGGGTCTGACACACCGGTGTCAATGTGTTCTTTTTTTCCATTTCCAGGAGTGTATTTTACCCAAGAGGACGCCATCATCATTTAACCATACAGTAAATTTGCATGCACTCAGGAAAAATTACGGCTGTAGTTTCCCCTTGCTTTCAGCCGTTTGCAGTTCCAGCACAGCAAGGCCGTTTTGGTTAATGTTACTAGGCCAGATCATTCAATCATCCAGATTGTTACTCTGTAACTACTGAAAAGGCTGCTGCCTCTCTTCAGGAACCACATGTTTGTCTGGCCCCTCTGTTGTGCTTGCACCTGTGGTGCGACTATCTGTATCGCTGAGGCATGCAAGGTCGATGGTTCATGGAAGAAGGAAACCAAATGTAACAGGGAGATTTTTTGTGGTTGACATGTTCAAAAATTTTCATTTGAACCAGATAGTCTTAAACCATCATTCCATTTTCTTGTCATTAGGTTTAGCTGTTCAGTTTTCTTGTACAGATCTTATTATTCCTGTATTTACCGTTGTGTATAGTTGTTCCCAGTATTTTGCATAGGGTCTTCCCCCCTCCCCTCCCCCCCCCACCCCCCCAATATTTCCTATTTCTCCTGTCTTAGTCAAATCCAGGCAGTCGGCTGTGTGTAAACATTCTGTTTGTGTTATTGTAAAGTAGGGCTTAACTTTGCATGAAGGAAAGTAGATCACTTCCAGTACATATCTTGTGTCAACTGAAAGGCCTTTTCCGCCTTGAATTCGTTAGCCATTCCCTGTTACAGTCATTTTTCTGTATTATCTCACCAATATTTAAATTTATCGACACTGTTAATTTTTAGAGCATCTTTTATATTTGTTGTAAGTTTTGTTTTTGTGAAAGATGTTTATGAAGACTGGTCTTTTCACATCCCCCCCCCTTCTTCTGTCAGAGATTATGATTTAGTATTTGTCACTTAACATCACAATTTTATAATAAACTTAGAATTCAAATTTTAAAAAAAGTTTCTAGTGAGACTTGAACCTTTTTCAAGTGTTTTCAAAAAGTACATCTTACTGGCTGTCAGTTTGTAAGTCGACCTTGTTGGTTTTGTGTCCTTTGTTTTTAAAATAAAAGTTTCATAGGAAAATTTGGAACTTTAGGATTTCAGGCAACGTGTACCATCACCGGGTCACGCTCGACTCCACCCATTATGCTACTAGCAGTACACTAACATATGAAGTATTACTTATCAGCTGGTGCTACAAACAGCTGTGAATACAATTGTGTTTGACCCTTCAACAAGAGAGCTTCATGAACAAATAAAATTTCTCATAATTTGTGATTAATGTTGTGTAATTTATGCGATCCGTAATTGTTTCAAGAGTGGATTTATGCCACTTTTAAAATAAAATGTCAGTGTATTAAAACAGGGCATTTGAATATGACTACCAGCCCTGGTAAGAAAAGGAAGAGAAGTACTGCCAGATGAAGAAAGCAGGAATGTGTGTGATGTGTGCCGCCCCACATCCAGAAATAAAATTCTTGGCATCAGTGTGCATGTGTTGATTTATGACAATATGCAGTCATGTGTAAATCTGTTTTACAATGTTTGAATGTATAATTCACAATAATATAAATATTTTTCACTTTTATTGTCATTTGTTGCAGTATTTATTTACAGATCACCAGATAACCTAGCTGGTCTCATTAATCCGTTTATAATGGAAAGAGTTTTTCATGATGCAACTGATGATGTGACATGCATTGAGTGGGCTTCTGATTCCAGGTATAGTGAATTATTCTCTCTCTCTCTCTCTCTCTCTCTCTCTCTCTCTCTCACACACACACACACACACACACACACACACACACACACACACACACACATACACATATTCCCCCCCCCCCCCTTGTATTTTGAATGTGATTTTCAAAAGCCTGTCATGATTTACAGGCAGCCAAATGCTGATAGATACACAGTCATATTCCACAATGTCATTTGGTGGACTAGTAATGGTGTTTTAAAAGTAGTTTGTGTAAACTCCTACGCTACTGTTTTTTCATGTTCTCAAATGTCTAAATCATGCACTAGTGCCTTCATAAGGACAAAATATTATTCTGTATCCTTTTATTTTCATAGTTTAGCTTTAGAAACACTACAGAATATGAGTATGTATTCATTCATTTATCCGTCCAGGGGTAATTTCACAGTGATAACCTAATGTAACCTAAATATTGTCATCACAATAGAATGAGAATAAATAGCTCCAGCATACAAGGTGTGTTCGGTAAAAGACTGAACGTTGCTCATAACATCTTTATTGCTCATTCTATTACATTTTCAGCACTGTCACCCTCAAAGTAGTCCCCTCTATTGTCAATACACCTTTCCCAATATTTTTTCAATCTTTGGAAAGCATCTTGGAACACACTTTCTAGGATTCTTGTCACATTGTTGTGAGTCTCCTCTATGGTTTGGCATTGAGCTTGGAAAATGGGAAAAAGTGTGCTGGGACTAGGTCTGGAGAATAAGGTTGATGGGGCACAACAGGTGGCTGTTGTTTCACCATGTAGCTGCAGACGAGGAGTAATGGGTGATTTAGCACATTGTCATAATGTGTCATCAAAGTCTAGTTTTTCCATAATTCAGGCTGCCTCCTGCACACATCATCCCTCAAATGCGCTGAATTTCAATAGTAGACTTCTTTATTTTCCATTTGATCAGGTGTTACAGATTTCTGATGTACAATGACTTTGCAGTCAAAAAATGGGACCAGCATTTGTCTTGATCTTTGGACTTCGGCGTATGTTCATAGACAGGTAGGACCTTCGCGTACCCACTGCAGTAACTGCTCCTTTGTTTCAACATCACAGTGATAAACCCCCATCTCATTTCCTGTTGTGATCTTCTTAAAGATGTTTTTGTTGCCATTTGTTGTAGCAAGCAGTTCCTGGTTGATTATGACATGGGCCAGTCAACAAATGCAGTACATATTTCAACACTGTGCATCACAAGTTTGTCACTCAAAATTTGGTAACATGATCCTTCGTGAGCAGTTTTTGGGACAGTTAAACTACAATTTACGCAGATCACAACACATCATCATCATCATCATCATCATCATCAGCTGTTTATGTGGAACGTTGTCCGGGCCTGGGATCTTCTCTGATTGACTTTCTGCTGTGTTCATAATTCTTAAACCACATGCGGCACTGTGTTCGCCTCGTACAGTCCTCCCCATGTACTTGACTAAGCAATCTAAATGTGTCTCTAAAATTTTTGCCACGTACATAGCAAAATTCCATAATCATACATTGTTTCTCAAGCTCTTTTCGTTGTCACTAATCTGATGAAGAGCTTGTGCATATGCTAACTTCACTGGCTGTGGCTCAACAACTAACAGTCACAGTTAAATGATGTTAAGAACAGTTTGTTGTCTATACCTGCCACTAGATGCACTTAGTAGTGGCAGTGTGCCCCTTCTGCTGATTGTGCTATTTCTACAGTTTGACTTTTTTTTTAAAAAAAAAAACCTGCCTTATGCATACACACAACTATATAAGTATATGGTCGGTTGTGGCCTTGCAAAAGGAACTGTGCCGGCATTTTCCTAAAATCATATATGATTTAGGAAAACCTGAATCAGGGCGGCCATACAGAGCTACAGCTAGAGTATGTAAGTTGATCCTTGACAGATGCAGTGGGCTGGGCACACCAGCTTTGCAGGCCTCTTCAACCAATAACAAAAAGCAGTTTTGTAAATGTCTTTATAGCAACACCTCAGTGTTATAGCTCTGTAGATGGCAACTGTTTTCATTTGCAGCCATAAGCGCTGCACAGTTGAAAGCTATCAACATCACTGCAAGCTGTCGGGGATCTTTTTACACCATCTCAACTATAACTTGACAAATACTTTGACTTCCTGATAAAAACCACTCAGTCATGAGGTCAAAACCGCATTACCAATTTGCACATGTAGCACGATTGTCATGGCAGAAGACAATTTGATGTCACATAGGACACAATATCTTTGTGCGAGTGAGCACAATTGTCATGGCAGAAGACAATTTGATGTCACATAGGACACAATATCTTTGTGCGAGCGATGTGGCCTGTTTACATTGTGCAATTTCATTAAATTTTTGGTATAAGTTACAGATTTTGTGCATAAATGGGTAACTCAGACAAGGACCAACTCATTCATTAGTGCTATGAAATGGTAACTACAAAGAAGGGAGTTTGTTGGGCGCATGACATCAGTATGAAGAGGGATCTTATGGCAGTGGCATTGCCTTTGTATTGAAGAAATGTCTCATTAAGATACGTTTTGCAAGTATTTTCATGTATTGTGAAAATTGGTTGAGGATGTGATAGTGTTAAGATATGCGGTTGTTCTCACTCAAATCTGAATTTCTGTTGCATTATGTAGTTCTCTACTATTCAGCATTCATCTTGTGAAGTTTATGAATCATTCTTGCCAGGTTTTATTTTCTGTATTGTCAAAGTTGCGTGCAATTACAAAGACAACAGCACAGTCACATTTTCATTTCAGATAGAACATTCTGACATTTACTAGACAGTAAAGCGAAAATGCTATGAAATTTGGAATATTTTACACAGCTACATAAGAAATTAACTGAGCCGTAGAAACACAGAACCAACCGAACCTGTCACAACCACCAAGAAATGCACTCTGTTGACTCATTATGGAATTAACTGTAGGGCAAGCTGTGTCCATTTTCAGTAAAGGGGAGTTTTTGGAGATTACTAGCAGTATTGAATTTGAATAACTGAACATTTTTTTTTTAACCAAGTGACACCTCTGTGAAACTGTATCAGGTATTTAATTTCTCTTTTAGTGTTACCCGTACATAATTCAGCATGTAAAACTCTTTACGGACTGCAAGTGCTGAACATAGAACAAGTTTTTGGTGCGCTGGCAGACTTGTGCCAAAGACATTTCTCATGAGATTGGAAGTATTGTTTTAAATTGCACTGTGGAATTATTGTGTGGAATAACTTCTTCAGCTGTAAATGAAAGAAGAAAGCATGAAAATAATTCAGCATTAGGAATACAATGTGGGGCTAGACAATTTTCACTTAAATAAGACACATAACTGCCTTACATAAAGTCAAATTTCAACAAAGGCAGTGGTTCTTTCTATTTAGGTGTTCTACGATCACATTATTGATTATGTACTTGCAGTTATAGTTATGCCCCAACACAATATACACTGAGGTGACAAAAGGCATGGGATATCTCCTAGTACCATGTCGGAACTCATGTGGTCCGACTTAGTGCAGCGACCTGACACGACATAGTCTCAGCAAGTCGTTGGAGGAAGATTCGGCCATGCTGCCTCTATAGTCATCCACAATTGCGGAAGTGTTGCCAGTACAGGATTTTGAGCACAAACTGACCTCTCAATTATGTCCCATAAATGTTTAATGGGATTCATGTCAGGGAATCTGGGTAGCCAAGTCATTCCCTTGAATTGTCCAAAATGTTCTTCAAACTAATTGCAAACAGTTGTGGCACAGTGAGATAGAGCATCCCCAACCATAAAAATTCCATCTCTGAATGTCTGAAAATGGTCTCCAAGTAGCTGAAAATACCTGTTCTAGTTAGCGATAGGTTCATTTGAACCAGAGGACGCATTCCATTCCATATAAACATTTTCCACACCATTATGGAGCCACCACCAGCTTGCACAATGCTTTGTTGGCAAAAAGGGCCCACGGTTACATGGGTTTGCGCAACCTCAAACCCTACCTACCAACTGAAATCTGCACTCGTTTGACCAGGTCACAACTTTCCAGTCGTCCAGGTTCCAACCAATGTGGTCACAAGCCCAGAGAGGCACTGCAGGTGAAGTCGAGCTGTTAGCAAAGGTGCCCAAGTCGGCTGCCTGCTGCCGTAGCCCATTAACACCTAATTTTGCCACACTGTCCTAATGGTTATGTTCATCGTAAGTCCCACATTAGTTTCTGCAGTTATTTCATGCAGTGTTGCTTTTCTGTTAGCACTGACAACTCTATACAAACACCACTGCTCTTTGTCATTAAGTGAAGGCTGTTGGTCACTGTGTCGTCTGTGGTGAGAGATAAAACCTGATCTGTATATGTGCATATCATTATCCCATGACATACTTTTAGTTGTAAGATGCACTGATTAATTTCCATTACATAATAATGTGATGTGCTTCACTATTTTTTATGTAACTGATTGCATATGTGGAAATGAAAATCTTTGCAAAAATATTTACCATTTAAATCCTGTTCAGCACTAAAGCCCTCTGTTTTGGCCTTCTACAATTCAAAATGTTCTTTTGACCTACATCATCTTTATCATACAATAAATTGTACTTCTTCACATCAGTGATAAGTTTTTCTGTTTGCTTGATTTCCACTCCATGATTGTGTGCTTGCTTGATATGGCAAATCAATCTGTCAATGCTACCTCAGACCTCAATGGGAGAACACAACAGGTAAATGCACCTGTTGATTGGGAAGTCTATATTTTGAGACAATATGGTATTGGTCACAGTGACAGACAGCTGGTTGCCACATCCAAGCCAACCTCTGGTTGACCCACATTCTGCAGTAATGAGGATTTCAGTGACAGGGCCTGGTCACTTTGGTTCTAAGCCACAGGCCTGTCTCAGGCCTTTGCTCTTTCTTTCTTTCTTTCTTTCTTTCTTTCTTTCTTTCTTTCTTGCAGACCTTCTTTTTAGGGTACTTTCACACAGTCACCACCATAAAAAAACAACATAAACAAATGCTTTGCATTACTCTCCCCATACAGGCCACATCCTTTACTCAGTTTTTTGTATTTGCTAAAGTTCTTCTTGTTGAAGTGTTTATTGGGTTATGGTTTCAAAAAACATTTTTTTGCAGGATTCTGGCTGTTGGTTCAAAGGATATGTCAACAAAATTGTACAGTCTACAAAAATTGGCAAATTTTCAATCATACTCGCTGGGTAGCCACACAGATTCCCTGGTGGGTTGCTTTTTTGAGGATAATTCTTTAGACCTAACTACAGTTAGTTCCAATGGACAAGTCTGCGTTTGGGAATGCAACATTGGTATAGACGACTTAGTGGCTCGAGAACCTCCACAAAAAAAATTGCGAGAAACTAAAGATGAAAGTGGCTCTGAAGATGATACACCAAGGAGAAAAGGTACAGTGTCTCTGCTTTCATTTTCTATCAAAAGTTTTACTCCTGTCTTAGTTGCATTCAGCAAGAAATTATCAGAGCTGATACATGTATATGTGCCACATTAGGTGACAAACTGCAATATGTAGAAGCTTTCCATAGGTGTACAGTATTTCAGCTACTTTGTGGTGCTAACTCTCAGCTGCAAAAATGTATTCAGACATCTCAGGAATCTAAAGTCTTTGTGCCATTCATTAAGGATGTTACTGATGCATAGGAAAAATCTTCACAAAAGGGAATATCATTTTAATCTACAAAATCCACCTGGAAGATACAGGAACACGTAAAGGCAACCAAGGATTCTCATAAACTGCTAGAAGGAGCAAGAATTTACAGGATGCTGTGGAGTTGCAGATATGTGTACATGGGTGCTACTAAAAGAAGTCGATTGATTTTGTAGGATACTTGCACTAGCAGCCACAAGTGGATTCTTTGAAAAGTTATTCAGAGAGGCCATATGACTTTTTGAACACCCCCAATGATTTTCATCAGAAGGGGTAGGATGTGAAACTGAATGACATCTGGATTCCGGTGCTGAAGATGAGGTGTACCAGTCTTCCACCACAGGGCAATAGCACTATTGGCCAACAGCCAATTGCACTCGAGCATTCAAAATGTGAAGCCACACCTCTGCACAGGATCATGTAGGGAGTGGAATTTTTACTTCAGTTATTAGTGTGCCAGGGTGTGCATCAGTCGTTCAAAACTGATACTGCCCTCTTTGAGGATGTCCTCTGCAGACAGGGATGAAACGGGCTTCAATAAGAAATTCATCCAACCATGGCATTAATAGCCCAGAATATTTTAGTAAGTGTGACATATCAGTCCATGAAAGTTTCCATTTTACAGTAGTCATTACTACTGATCTGTGCTGTTGTGTGCTACTTTATTCTTGTGTTGAAGTGTTATTTATATTTCTGATTGAGAGAGATGAATTTACAGCAGAATTGCTGCCACAAGGACCATTAGAATCAGGTGTGACTGTAAATCAAATATTTGCTCCCTGAATAAACGGGAAATAAAATACTTCAACAATAAAACTGCATCGTTTCTCTAGTGATGCCCATTGTTAGACAAATAAGCTACCTTTAATAAGTTGGCAAAAACAGATAATTATCTTAACTAACTGACTGCCTTGAAGCAATCAGCATACTCATTTGAATAGAGAACCTTTACCCGGGGCATGATCAAACAAGTCACTTGGTTTATGATGAGAAAGGGCCGGTAAAACAACCACATAAGATGCACGTAATCATGGTAAAAAATTCTTACTTTTTGACAGTTTCAATAAACCTTAGGCACAGTTATGTCATTGTCAATCATCTTATTGTCTCCCCCCCCCCTCCACACACACACACACACACACACACACACACACACACTTTTACATCTTTTAAATAACATTTATGCATTTGGAGGGAGGAGGCATCTTCTTACATACATGCTTTTTGGTTTGTTTTTACAGAAGAAAGCAGTTTGTCAAGTGAAACAAGAGCATCACAGGACTTTGAGAAGCTGTTCTACACAAGACTAGGAAGGCATTACCTCTGTGATGAGTTTAAAGGGCAGCTCGGTGTCAGGCTTACTGCTGCTACTTACCACCGCAAGACTCGTCTTCTAGTTACAGGATATTCCACTGGTGCATTTCTCCTGCACGAGCTTCCTGATGTCAACCTTATACATTCTTTAAGGTGAAACTTGATGCCCTTCAATTAATTATACAACACTCAGCTCTTGCAGTGCATGCATTATAAGAGTAACGATTGAAAGTGAATGTGCAGTGAGGGGAATTTATTTTCCCCAGTTTTCCTTGCATGTAATTTTTACAGTTTTTTAAACTGTAAAACTTGTTTACTCACTACATTCCTAAATAAAGCATTTATTGCACACAACCAATAGTTTACACTGATTAGTAAACATTTAGTTAAATAGCATATTTCTGTTTTAGTGTTTCATCATTAGGAAACAAGGCAATTAGATGTTGTACATTTTCAGTATAGATACAGCAATATCAGCCCTCGCACTAAATCGAGAGGGTGACTGGTTGGCAGTTGGCAGCCCAGGACTTGGACAGTTGCTAGTATGGGAATGGCAAAGTGAAACTTACATTATGAAACAACAAGGCCATTTCAACAATATGCGGTGTCTCTCGTACTCCCCTGATGGTCAGCACATTGTGACTGGTGGAGATGATGGGAAGGTGAGTTCCATTGTTTAGGAAGAACAGTGTGAATGATTGAAAATGTATCAGACATGTTGATGCCTTGGGTCTTCACTAGGTCATCTTTGTTATTGTTGTTGTATCCTGCCTACTCATCAAATATGGGGTGCCTAGGAAACCTGATTCTCGGATCGCTAGTCAACAATTCAAGCAAATCATGTTAAAGAGGTGTATTATGAAATGAACTGATGACAATACTTAACTTTGACAATAACACAGAAGTATCACAAGCAAAGGGCGACAAGCAAATAAGAAATCTCTTCAGTATATACAATTCCTCAGTCGCTCGTCTTGAAGTGTCTAATCTTCATGCTGCTGTAGAAGTGGGCTGCAAACATTTGGCATGGCGCTTAAGTCCTCTTTGCATAAAGTGTGCTGCCATCGAATTGTTGTCCTGGAGGGGGGTCGGTCAGCATGCAATTGGCCGATTCGATTTCTTCTTCACAGCCTTCTCTGCTCTCTCATTTCAGAGTGGCGTGCCAGCACTTGACTTTATACTGTAACACTGTCATGTGAAACATACAGTGCAGTAAGATTCAAATAATTTATGCTAGTTTCCTCTCCGTACAGCAACCATTGGCCATTTACCACTGGCCACCTGAAACCAGCAGATGTCTGCTCAGGTGATCACAATGTGGCACATCTTGAACACGTTTCTGCTTTAGCATTTGTTGCATAAAATTATTTATTATTTTAGTTCAATTTGTCATGCAAAATAACTTCAGTAAACTAAGTGAATGCTGTTCAATAACACAGTAGTGCAGACATTGCTCGCACAGTATGAAATTTGAGGAATAGTGAAGTGTGTGAATTACAGTCACAGTTAAAAGCTACTTGAAACATAATTGGGTTGTTATACAAGCTCCATATGTTTGTTTGTCTTGTCGAGTAGATCAATGTGAACATATTTATCAATTGCATTTTTTTTTTACTTGAAATTTTAGTATTTGCCTTTCAGTCATGTGTTGTATTTTGCATATTTGAAACTTGTGAACATTGTTTAAGCATTACAAAATATAATCTGAGGTGAAAGGATGTCAGATATTTGTGAAACATTGTTCACTTTGAGTTTAATAGAGGAGTGAAGGCGACACAGGTGGTTGAAGCATTTGTATTGTGTGTGGGATGAGTGTTAACAGTCAGTCACATCAGAAAAGGATTTCTTGTATCAAGAAAAATCATTCCTGTATAAATGATTTCCCACATTCAGAAAATGTTGATAATTGACGTATATGAAGCACTGCAACAGTGTAACCTTCATTTGACATTTACATTCAAGAGGCAAGTTTCAGAAATTGGAAGTAGGTGTGCCATGTGCTCTAATTCTAACCAATAAAACTCAAAGAGGTGACTATTACTACATTCTTGTTTGAACATCATAAGTTTGTTCAGTGAGCATTCCTGTGCAGTATTGATACTGATGACGAGTTACGGTGCCTTTATGTTAAGTTCTTGAGAGAAAATGAATGGCTGAGCTCTAACAAAAGACTTCTTCTCAAGTAAAGGGCAGTACAAGAGAGAGATTTTGCATCTGGTGGCACAAAAAGGGTGTTGTGTATTACGAACTGCTCCCCAGGAAACTGTCCATTGCAGCTGCCATTTGTTGCAAAAACCTTAGATGCCTTACAGTCATATTGTAAGAAAAACAGCCAAGTAGGCTATATAAGGTGTTGCTACTGCTTGAGAATGCCCGCCTACACTCAGCTGTTTTCACATAATAAGCAGTGAAGAAAATTACTTTGCAGACGAAAGTGTGTTTCAAACGTGGTTTAACTCTGAACTAGTAGTGTGGAATCTGTAAGCTATCTGAGTGTTGTCAGATTGTTCTAAATAATGTGAGAGAATATATTGTTCCTTTTATGATAAAACTATCTCTTGCTTACTGTTGTGTTCAATAAACTAATCGAAAAACACTATAAAATATGCACTGCACTAATATAAATGTGCTACGACTTGGCATGATAACTTTAGGATGAAAATCTATCACAGTAAAATACAAAGTATTTGTAACACAAGTGTGCCCAAATTGTCACAGGTTAGTAAGATGTTATGCACTTTGGGCTTCAAAACAGACTATCATACTCACGTAGTAGGGAATTGCGGTAGATGGAGTAGACCTAATTAACAAATCATTGTACCACAATTGTGTATTCACAAAAAACTAGAAGTTACTCCAGCAGAAGAAGAAGAAAAAGACCTTATCAGGTGTGCTATATAATGTCTTTCAACCTTATACTACATGTTACTGAAAGTAGCAAGAAGACATGATGAAGAGGTTTTCTTGAGGTTTATCTTATTTATTTTCAATCTGACTACATGTAGCTCTGTCAGAGAAAATGCAAAAGTTTGTCTCCATCAAGAATAGAACTGAAAACTAAGATGTAGCTTCCACTTCACAATGCGAACACCTTACCTCACAGCTACTGAACTGAACAGCTGCATCATTTTTCTCTCCCTCATAGCCCCAGTGGTGGCTGAGACATGTAATTTGTGCAGTAAAAGACAAAATTAATTGTAGTTTCTTCATGGAATGGCTTTCATGGACTCAAAATCATAAATTGATAACCCAGTATCACACCTTAAGTGAAAATCACTCAGATTCAATGGAAATGTCAAGGAAAATCATGTAAATTTAGCATGACACATCCAGGATGTAACTAGATGATCATAGATTTGTCAAATGTATTCTATGTTTTTCCACTGTCTAGGTTATACCAGTAGGAGGAGGAACCATTTCCATAGCTGATATATTTCTCTGGTGGTATATAAAGTCAGTTAACCAGTTTTGGTCTTCTCCTGCTATAATCGTGTGTGTGTGTGTGTGTTTGTGTGTGTGTGTGTGAATACACAATTAGGCACAATAATTTGTCCACTGGGTTTCTTTATACAATTACTCCAACTGCAACATCTCCATACTCCTCTAGTTTGACACAAGCTGATTCAAAGCTTAAAATACGTAAACAATATCATTTCAATATTTTGCACAAAAGTGTGAGGCTAAGAACAGCACAATATTATAGTGCAATATTCATGTCCATGACCTGTCAGTTAGGACTCTGCCTTACTAGCAAACATGTTGGGACTCAGTGATATAGAATGTATTGTGGTTGCTGGGGGGGGGGGGGGGCGGGGGGGGGGGAGAATTACCCTCATTTCAAGCTACACTTAAAATCTGAAACAGATATGGCTCATCATACGGTAGATAAAGTATAAAATAGCCCCACCTCTCAGGGATTTACTGGGAGTGGTACTTACTTGTAGTAACTTGAATGGAATTAAATTTAGCCTGTTGGGCACTTAAAATTACCATGACATTGCAAACATTGACAGCAGTGAGAATTCACAATATGTATCAAAATATTCAGAGTAGAACTGGGGCTGCTAAGACTTTTTTGGGCTGCACAACAACTCATGTTCTCTTTCTTTCAATGAAGTAAAGTATTTTCATCCAGGACAGTTACATTTTGGGTTGTCAGAGAATTGCACCTGATTTAAGTATGCACACACATCAAAAAAGGTTTTGCATCACCTCGGTTCTGAGAGTTCCAGAACCTGTACAGAAAATTGGAATAGAGATCAACATAAACATTATTTCCGCCCTTTTTATTTGCTCATGAAAACCACACATTGCATGTTGTACCACCATACAGTGAGACCTTCAGAGGTGGTGGTCCAGATTGCTGTACACACCGGTACCTCTAATACCCAGTAGCATGTCCTCTTGCATTGATGCATGCATAACTACAACTTCATCAAGGCACTGTTGGTCCAGATTGCCCCACTCCTCAACGGCGATTCGGCGTAGATCCCTCAGAGTGGTTTGTGGGCTCACTTTGTCCATAAACAGCCCTTTTCAATCTATCCCAGGCATGTTCAATAGGGTTCATGTCTGGAGAACACGCTGGCCTTTCTAGTCGAGCCATGTCGTTATCCTGGAGGAAGTCATTCACAAGATATGCACAATGGGGGCCCGAATTGTTGTCCATGAATACGAATGCCTCGCCAATATGCTGCCGATATGGTTGCACTATCAGTCAGAGGATGGCATTCACATATCGTACAGCCGTTGCAGCGCCTTCCATGACCACCAGCGGCATACATCATCCCCACATAATTCCATCCCAAACCAGCAGGCAACCTCCACCTTGCTGCCCTTGCTGGACAGTGTGTCTGAGACATTCAGCCTGAACAGGTTGCCTCCAAACACGTCTTTCGACAGTTGTCTAGTTGAAGGCATATGTGACACTTATCAGTGAAGAGAACATGATGCCAATCCTGAGCGGTCCATTCGGCATGTTGTTGGACCCATGTGTACTGCCCTGCAGGGTGTTGTTGTTGCAAAGATGGACCTCACCATGGACGTCGGGAGTGAAGTTGCACATTGTGCAGCCTGTTGGGCACAGCTTGAGTCGTAACATGACGTCCTGTGGCTGCATGAAAATCATTATTCAACATCGTGACAGTGCTGTCAGGGTTCCTCAGAGCCATAATCCATAAGTAGTGGTGATCTACTGAAGTTGTAGCACTTGGGAGGCCTGAGCGAGGCATGTCATTGACAGTTCCTGTCTCTCTGTATCTCCTCCATGTCTGAACAACGTCACTTTGGTTCACTCCGAGACACCTGGACACTTCCCTTGTTGAGAGCCCTTCCTGGCACAAAGTAACAATGCTGATGCGATTGAACCACAGCATTGACCGTCTAGGCATGGTTGAACTACAGACAACATGGGCCATGTACCTCCTTTCCGATGGAATCACTGGAACTGTTCGTTTGTCGGACCCCCTCAGTTTAATAGGTGCTGCTCATGCGTAGTTGTTTACATCTTTGGGCAGATTTAGTGACATCTCTGAATAGTGAAAGGGACTGTGTCTGTGCTGCAGTATCCACAGTCAACAGCTTTCTTCAGGAGTTGTCGGAACCGGGGTGATGGAAAAGTTTTTTTGATGTGTGTAGATTTGATGAAGAGCGATCTTCGTATTCAAGACATTGATTTGTATCCTCTCTTGTAGGGGTTAGACATATACTTTATTTGATTACTTTTGTAACATTCTGAACGGTATAATTTGCAGCACAACTGATCCATACAAAGTGCAAGTTGTAGGTATTGTCATCACTGTAGAAAATCTTTATCATGCAGCATCTCCTACCTCTCAAAGTTGTTCAACAAAAAAATTAGGGCACAGCTGCCTAGAATACAGGGGCCATAATTAGCAATACAAGCATGTGTTCTGTGAGTGGTGACGTCACAGGTGTGTCTCAGTACGGAGAAACTCCCAATAATGTGCAAACAAGAATACAAATTTACAACACACAATAGAACAAAAGACATAAATAACTATCGCATAAACATGCATGTAAGAAACACTCGCCATGTCTTTCTCATTTGTAATAGCATAGGCTCACCAACTGGCTGGATACTGCCACGTATCTAAAACAAAATAACTTAGAAATGAAAAGCCAAAGTACAAAACAGTTTCATTGAACTATCATAAATGGATAATACTGTTTTTGAACATTACTCAGACAATTCTGTGTCATCTTCACTCAATTACTTGTTGCTACAATCTTTGTAGAGAGCTTCATCTTCTGTGCCATCGGGCACATTAGAAACAAAGTAGTTGATAGTTTTATTGGGGATACATGTCCGAGATTGGGTCAATCCTCTCACACACTTAAGGCAAGCTTGCACATTTGACATGTACTACAGGCATTAATTGCCAGTCTTCATGCATCAGCCATTGTGTGTCTTTTATGTTTGTTCTTAATGCTTTGGAGCTGATGCCCATAAAAATACGGGCGCACCTTACCTGCCTGAAAATCTGATGGCCTTAATTTTATGGGTGCACATTCTCAGTCATCTTCTTCCTTCCTTACAGGCTCTGTTTGGTCTGGGAACCACGGCAGAAACTGTAATTGAAGTGAAACTTCCTGGCAGATAAAAACTGTGAGCCGGACCGAGACTCTAACTCGGGACCTTTGCCTTTCGCGGGAAAGTGCTCTATCAACTGAGCTACCCAAGCACGACTCACGCCCCGTCCTCACAGCTTTACTTCTGCCAGTACCTTGCCTCCTACCTTCCAAACTTGACAGAAGCTCTCCTGCCCGCGAAAGGCAAAAGTCCCGAGTTAAAGTCTCAGTCCGGCACACAGATTTAATCTGCCAGAAAGTTTCATATCAGCGCACACTCCACTGCACAGTGAAAATCTCATTCTGTAATTGAAGTATTTGACACTAGATGGCACGGGCATGCTGGTCAAGGATTATCAACTCAGGTTTTCAGAGTGGGGGATTGATGAATGATGAAATTTGCTTGTGGTGTTATGTTATTTTGAAGAAAGATATGTTGATTTTTGTAAGGGTAATGATTTGCATGATTTGATGATGGCACACGTTATTAAAGTAGCGGTTTTTGAGTGTTCAGATAAGGAGTTCATATAGCAAAATATGCAGTGTTTTTATTCAGATTTCTATTGAAAGAGCTTTTGATACTTAATTACCGTTGGAAGTGATTTTTGAGAGCGGGTGTCCAAGTTCTTCAGAGGCAAATATTGCCATTATTCCTGTTGATACTATGCCTGAAGAGTGCGGAAGACCGAGGAAAGTGTAAGGCCGAGAACTTAGTCCTGTACAGATTCTGAGGAACACTGGATGACTAATGATTGTGTTCCAGATACACATCTGTTCTCAGGACAATATGGAAAGTGCAGCCTTATCAGTTTAGACAGGAATAGCGCATCTCTAGATGTCTTTTTGTGTTTACTTACAGACAGTTTTGTGGATCATATAAAGCAGCGAAATAATCCGTATGTGCAACAAAGCATAATAAATTATGAAGCACAAATTCTCTTTCACCTTCCTGCTCACAATCAAAGTGGAAAGGACTGCTCACAATCAAAGTGGAAAGGAGTTACTCTTGTAGAAATAAGGAAGTTTCTGGAAGTTGCAGCTCGCGTGTGAGTGTAAGACTGTGTATGTGAGACCACTGATCCAAGACTCCTGTTGTTGTGTAATTTCTGTATAAACATCTTTAGCTGTCACAAGTTTCTTTCTATTTTGAGAAACTTTCACATCAGTGACAATTCAGTGGCTAAGAAAAACAGGAGAGGCTGGCTGTAACCTACTGCACAAGGTGAGAGCCTGCTAATTTCTAATGTGCATATACACCATCTCAAAATATTAAAATAGATGAAAGCATGTGCAAATATTGTTGCCATGTGTATTTCAAGCAGTACATGCCACAGAAGCCAAATACGGGATAAAAGTGTACATTTTTTCAGTCAGAGACACGTTGCGCCTAGAATATTTCTGTTTATGGAGGTAAGAGGTGCGACGCAGTAACACTCTTAAAGGCACTGCTTGGGAATCTGCCAGGAAAAGGTTACACTTTGTTTACAGATAGATTCTACACCAGTTCAATCCTTGGTTCAGAACTGGAAGCTGGAAAAGCTGCTCTTGTGGGAACTACAAGAAAATCTAGACAGGGATTGACAAAAGAAATGTGCACGATAAATACAAACCACACTGCTGAGATAGTGATCTTCTCTGTTAAGAGAGGCAGGGAGCAGGGAAAGCCAGCCTGTGTGGCGTACTATAATAAAAAAAAGTTGGGTGTTGGCATATCAGACCAGCAACTGTCATACTTGGCATTTGAGCTTCAAACTGTGAAGTGGTGGAGAAAGTTGGCATTCCACATAATACTAATGGTGATGGTAAATACCTTTGTATTCTACAAGTTAACTGGAAAACACCCCATGTCAATTTATGACAATTATCATGCAAATCTTTCAGAAAGCAGAGATCTTGAACCACGACCTGGTACATTGGGACTCTCCAGACTATAAACTAGAAACCATTTCCTGGAAAAGATTGCTAAACTGTCACAAATTAGTAAGACTTTATGTATTTTAAGCTTTGAATCAGCTTGTGTCAAACTAGAGGAGTATGGAGATGTTGCAGTTGGAGTAATTGTATAAAGAAACCCAGTGGACAAATTATTGTGCCTAATTGTGTATTCACAAAAAATGCAGAATTATAGCAGGAGAAGACCAAAACTGATTAATTGACTTTATATACCACCAGAGAAACATATCAGCTATGGAAATGCTTCCTCCTCCTACTGGTATAACCTACACTTTCGAAAAACATAGAATATGTTTGACAAATCTATGATCGTCGAGTTACATCATGGGTGTATCATGTTAAATTTACATCTTTCCTTCTGCTTCTGCTGGAGTAACTTTGTTTTTTGTGAATACACAACTGTGGTACAATAATTTGTTAATTAGGTCCACTCCACCTACCGCAATTCCCTACTACGTGAGTACAACAGTCTGTTTTGAAGCCCAAAGTGCGGGCATTCTCATGCAGTAGCAACACTTTATGTAGGCTACTTAGCTGTTTTTCTTACACTGCGACTGTAAGGCATCTAAGGTTTTTGCAACAAAAGCCAGCTGCAATGGACAGTCTCCTGGAGAGCAGTTCGTAATACACAACACCCTTTTTGTGCCACCAGATGCAAAAGATACTAAAAGGTTTCAGATCGATTATATAATGGTAAGACAGAGATTTAGGAACCAGATTTTAAATTGTAAGACATTTCCAGGGGCAGATGTGGACTCTGACCACAATCTACTGTTTATGAACTGTAGATTAAAACTGAAGAAACTACAAAAAGGTGGGAATTTAAGGAGATGGGACTTGGATAAACTGAAAGAACCAGAGGTTGTACAGAGTTTCAGGGAGAGCATAAGGGAACAATTCACAGGACTGAGGGAAAGAAATACAGTAGAAGAAGAATGGGTAGCTTTGAGGAATGAAATAGTGAAGGCAGCAGAGGATCAAGTAGGTAAAAAGACGAGGGCTAGTAGAAATCCTTGGGTAACAGAAGAGAAACTGAATTTAATTGATGAAAGGAGAAAATACAAAAATGCAGCAAGTGAAGCAGGCAAAAAGAAACACAAACGTCTCAAAAATGAGATCGACAGGAAGTGCAAAATGGCTAAGCAGGGATGGCTAGAGGACAAATGTAAGGATGTAGAGGCTTATCTCATGAGGGGTAAGATAGATACTGCCTGCAGGAAAATTAAAAGAGACCTTTGGAGAAAAGACAACCACTTGCATGAATATCAAGAGCTCAGATGGAAACCCAGTTCTAAGCAAAGAACGGAAAGCAGAAGGGTGGAAGGAGTATATAGAGGGTCTATACAGGGGTGATGTTCTTGAGGACAATATTATGGAAATGGAAGAGGATGTAGATGAAGATAAAATGGGAGATATGATACTGCGTGAAGAGTTTGACAGAGCACTGAGAGACCTAAGTCAAAACAAGGCCCCAGGAGTAGACAATATTCCATTAGAACTACTGACAGCCTTGGGAGAGCCAGTCCTTACAAAACTCTACCATCTGGTGAGCAAGATGTATGAGACAGGCGAAATTCCCTCAGACTTCAAGAAGAATATAAGAATTCCAATCCCAAAGAAAGCAGGTGTTGTCAGATGTGAAAATTACCGAACTATCAATTTAATAAGTCACAGCTGCAAAATACTAACGCGAATTCTTTACAGACGAATGGAAAAACTTGTAGAAGCCGACCTCGGGGAAGATCAGTTTGGATTCTGTAGAAATGTTGGAACACGTGAGGCAATACTGACCCTACGACTTATTTTAGAAGAAAGATTAAGGAAAGGCAAACCTACGTTTCTAGCATTTGTAGACTTAGAGAAATCTTTTGACAATGTTGACTGGAATACTCTCTTTCAAATTCTGAAGGTGGCAGGGGTAAAATACAGGGAGCAAAAGGCTATTTACAATTTGTACAGAAAGCAGATGGCAGTTATAAGAGTCTAGGGGCATGAAAGGGAAGCAGTGGTTGGGAATGGAGTGAGACAGGGTTGTAGCCTCTCCCCGATGCTATTCAATCTGTACATTGAGCAAGCAGTAAAGGAAACGAAAGAAAACTTTGGAGTAGGTATTAAAATCCACGGAGAAGAAATAAAAACTTTGAGGTTCGCCGATGACATTGTACTTCTGTCAGAGACAGCAAAGGACTTGGAAGAGCAGTTGAACGGAATGGATAGTGTCTTGAAAGGAGGATATAAGATGAACATCAACAAAAGCAAATCGAGGATAATGGAATGTAGTCTGATTAAATCAGGTGATGCTGAGGGAACTAGATTAGGAAATGAGACACTTAAAGTAGTAAAGGAGTTTTGCTACTTGGGGAGCAGAAGAACTGATGATGGTTGAAGTAGAGAGGATATAAAATGCAGACTGGCAATGGCAAGGAAAGTGTTTCTGTATAAGAGAAATTTGTTAACATCGAGTATAGATGTAAGTGCCAGGAAGTCTTTTCTGAAAGTACTTGTATGGAGTATAGCTGTGTATGGAAGTGAAACATGGACGATAAATTGTTTAGACAAGAGAATAGAAGCTTTCGAAATGTGGTGCTACAGAAGAATGCTGAAGATTAGGTGGGTAGATCACATAACTAATGAGGAGGTATTGAATAGAATTGGGGAGAAGAGGAGTTTGTGGCACAACTTGACTAGAAGAAGGGATCGGTTGGTAGGACCTGTTCTGAGGTATCAAGGGATCACCAATTTAGTACTGGAGGGCAGCGTGGAGGGTAAAAACCGTAGAGAGAGACTAAGAGATGAATACACTAAGCAGATTCAGAAGGATGTAGGCTGCAGTAGGTACTGGGAGATGAAGAGGCTTGCACAGGATAGAGTAGCATGGAGAGCTGCATCAAACCAGTCTCAGGACTGAAGACAAAAACAACAACTACAACAACAACAACAACAACAATAGATGCAAAATATTTCTCTTGCACTGCCCTTTACTTGAGATGATGTCTTTTGCTAGAGCTCAGTCATTAATAGGCAAGAAACAGAAATGAAAAGAATTTTTAGTATGTATTCTGAGAGACAAAAAACGTTTTGGAGGAGTGTGGTCCCCCTCCCCCCACTGCCCCCTCCCCCCACGGCCACCTTCCCCCCCCCCCCCCCCCACACACACACACACACTCACAAAAGCTACCTGTGTAGCAGATGCAAAGTGGCATTGTGTGAATTACCATGGTTTAAAATTTATCATACAAAGACCAAAACTGCATCTTAAAACAAAGCCAAAGGAGCTTACTGTAGATAAAACAAGCAGCATACTTGTTTATTAAAATTTTTGTTTAATATATATATTTCTTTTGGAAGCAACACAGGTTGTGTTATTGCTATAACAGAAACTGTTGAAGAGTGGTAGTAGTTTAAAATCATTAAAAACAGCAAGGCCTTTTGGTACAGTTCCATTCACTATGGTTCATGTTGGAAAGTGTTAAATGGTTCATTTAAACAAACATCTAATGACTGTAGAATTACCACCACTCCTGGAAATACAGCCAAGTCCGTTCTGTCCTCTACCAATTTTCTCTTTACAGTTGGAGTAGTATGATCTGTGTACGAATTTAGTACAAGCCAGAATGACATTGCTGTAAAAGTTTAATCAACTCTAATACCAAGTCCTCTGTGAACCAGCCACTTCATCTAATGCATACAATAGCACTTTTTGGAAATGCCTTGGACTTCAGTAATGCCTTGCATTTAAAAACAGTGGTAGCTGTTTATGGACATCAGCTGTCCAAGCAAATATGACAGCATGTGCTACTTTTCACCAACTGTGGACAATATCTTGACATCTTTGTTCCCTTTTGCTTCTGCCATGTAATTTGAGGGCATTTTAAAATACATCAGAGTTGGTTCACATTAGCCATTTGACCAAGAACATAATGATTTTCTGTGTGCCATCTGATTATGAAACACTGGAATTTGATGAGTTTTTCCCCGTAGTTTTCTGGCAGTTTCTGTGCAATTGAAGTGCGTCTGTGAAGAGAAAATTCCTAACATTTCATGAAACGGGCAACCCAGTTGCGGCTTCATTTGAAATTCATAACTTTCTGCTGTCAAACAAATTCATGTGCTTTAACTTGAACAATTAACAAGAACTTCTGTCACAGCTCCCAAACAAAATCATTCAGCACAATTTCTAATGTATAACAGAGACCATGTTTTGGCCCATAAATGTTTTTATGTTGCTGGAACAAGCTAAGAGTTGTTCTTTTGACCATCACCACCATCGATTCCATATCGCTGTCCTGCAGTACAATTTTATGTTTTTTCCTCGAGAAAAATCACTTCACTTTTCAACTTCGCAGTATAGTCAACATGCTTCAGCGTAGTGGACTAAACCTTGGCATTTTACAAAAGTAATAAAGTAGACTGAAACAAAGGGGGAAGTCCGAATGTGCTATCTACAAAAATTGTAGTGAGCACTGCTGTCATTGACCTAGATGTCAGTGGAAGAAGCACAAATGATGTTGGGAAAGGGCGATTGGTACATCGAACAAGTTTCACCCATTGCATGCAGTACGGATAACATAAGATTCATATTGATCATCTGCCAAGGTAGAAATCTCTCACGGAAGTAACAATGTCTCGTAAGAGCTTGTTTATAAGGGTGCTCATGTTCAAATGTGGAACTTACATGTACTCATGAATATGAAATTAAGTTAAGGCAATAAAACACTTATTATTGTTGCATCAGCAATATTGGCATCATTTAGAAGTCACACAGTCTACAAAGACATTTGCTGACAGCTTATGAACGTAGCTGTTTCAATGTAAAACTGTACTTACCGTGCTTGCCAACATCTCCAAGTTCCTTAAAAACGTTCGTTTTGATGGCATGTAAAGAAATTTATTTTTATTGGTATGAATATTCAAAAAACTACTAAATTCAAAGACGAACAATATTAAGTTTGAATTTCCCCCATGATAAAAAATTCATAACATTCAATATTTGAAACATTAACACAACAGCATCTGTGCCAAAATAACAACTAGTGGTAGCTTGTAATGGCATTTTTCAGAACTTCTTTGCCCTTGGATCTAAGCCACAGGTGCATTTTTTGGACCATGAGAATCAGAAGAAAAAGTTGTCTTGCATTTGGATAAATACAGTATTAATGTGGAAGATCATTCATGACAGAGCAATCTTTCTTGAAGCAAGAAAACAATGTTCTGCCGTGATTTCGTAGATAGCAAACTCACCGCCGCTGCCACAGCCACCACTGCCACCACATGGCACTGATGTTTCCAGCAGCCAATGCTGCTTTCACTCTTCTATTAAACTGAAAGTGAACAATATGTCACAAATATAAGACATCCTTCCACTTCAGATTGTATTTTAATTGCTTAAACAACATTTAAAAGATTCAAGCATGCAAATTCCAATGTGTTACTGCAAGGAAATACTAGAACGTCAAGTAAAAAAAATTATAATTGATAAATATGCTCTTGGCAATGTACTTGCCAGTGTGTCAAACACAAACATTTCACACTCAATTTTGCTTTAGGTATCACTTAACTGTGATTGTAGGTTATGCGCTTCAAAGGTTGTATGCTGTGTGAACTATAGCTGCACTATTGTGTTGCTGCAATGTGTTCACACAGTTTATCGAAAGTACTGCATTCGGTAAATAAAATTAAAATAATGAAAAAATTTTTACTTGTCAATGTGAGAGCAGAAACGTGCACAAGGTGGGCCACTTCCCGATTATCTGAGTGCTGCTGGTGACCAGTGGTTAATGCCTGCTGCATAGGAAGGAAATTGTTAAACATAAATTGTTCTGATCTTAACGCAGCAATGAACTGTTTCAAGGAAATGTTTGTGAAAGTTTTTGCCATTACATGAAGGAAATAATCTTTGAAGTTCCATCTGACTGATACATCCAGTAGACAAATGAAATGTGGTTTAAAAAATTAAATAGAGAATTGAACTCAGACTTGCAGCTTTGCATTTATGGTGCACAATGTTTACTGCTAGACTGCAAGCATTGCAGCAGCTTGAGTGTAAGACAACACTTCCTCCTGAAAGTTTTGTATCCTACAATGTTACCAGATCGTGGAGCTGTTCAGACTTACAGTCCCGAAGGAAAGCATATTTTGTCTCTGTGATTTCCAGTTTTTGTGTTAAAGAATATACCTTGTGATTTTTTAAATTGTAATATACATCAAGCTGAATAAAGTTTATTTTTAAGCTAACAATACCTTACAATGCAGCATTACACTGCTGCTTACAACATGAACAGAAATGAAAAAAAAAGCTGATGAGTCTAAAATCCAGGAAAGAGTAAACAAATGTACAAACTTGATTGCCACTCAGGAAAGTTAGCATTGAATTTTGTTAGACCTCTTCGAAGGAGTTGTGGATGAAGTAGACCTACAACCCTCTGTCCCTTGTTTAGGCAGCACTCTTCTATCTCTGGCCACTTAAAAGTTGATTTTGGTTTCAGTGAATTTGACAAATGATGCTTCATTGTGTTTCTCATTTTTTTACATCTAGCACCATACCTGTGAACCAGATGGGAGAGACCTTCTTAGATGAAGTAGCATGACATTCAATAAGTTCAACACAGTCCAGTAATTTTCTTTCAAGATTTTATCTCCAGATAGTGATACATCCCTGTGACTGGTAAACCGTATCTCTTCGCATAATTGCTTTCTTAAACGATGTCTTGCTCAAGCATATACTCTGAATCTGAACAACTAATTCCTTTCAATGATACCTGGTATTCATCTTCTGGATCTTCACCACTGACATCAGGCACGAATTTTCAGAGGTGCTGTATTTGTTCCACTGTATTTCATATGTCACTGCAGCACTGACTTGGGAATTTTGTATTTTTCTGCTGATTTTCGTAAACACAACCTCACGAAACAGCTTTGAAGGCCTGCTGAATGTTTAACTTAGTGCTTAAATTTTAGGTTGGGTTTGTGTGTTGTAGGCATTTTGTTACATACTAACCTGTAACGGATATTTGAAATTAAATTTAGTTTTATATCAACCAATTTAAGATGAATAATAGATCAGCTCAGACCTTCAATTGTCCAATTTCGCCCCTACTAACAGAAATTCACTTAAAACACTTTTTTCAATTTATCAAAATAAATCATGACGATATAATGAATGAAACATTGCAGAAATTACTATCCTACATTACTCTTTTAAAAAAGAGAAAAGTAAGGAAATAAAATTAATACCTTTTATTGCAATAGAAGTTTCTTTATCAACCCATAGAAAATAAAAATGGTGGGAAATGACTACAGCATGAGTACTAACTGAGTCAAATCAGCCACTAAGTACGTCTGTGTCAAAAAATCTATACTGTCTCATGTACTATCTTTCATTGTTACAGGTTAAATTATGGAATACAAGTACGGGATTTTGTTTTGTAACATTTACTGAACACACTGCTGGCATCTCTGCTGTCCAGTTCAGTCCTAACAGAAAATTTGTGGTTTCTGCATCTCTGGATGGAACAGTTCGTGCATTTGATATGGCCAGGTGTGTTAAATGTTGTATACACTCTAGAATTCATATCAAACAAAGTGTGTATCATTGTAGTTAAGTACTAAAATGTAAGATTTATGTGTAAGTTGAAAGAAAGGCCCAAAGTTTAAATTTGGCACAGTATTACGTGTTATGGAATCCTGATATGATAAATACTTGTTGGTATTTGCTAGATTAACTTTAAAAATATAGCACAGTATTAGTGAACTTGTGACGTTCACCTACTTTATTTCTTCGTTGATAGTCCTCGGTGTCGACATACTGCATTGTTATACTGGGTGAAAGATAGGGGGTGGAAGTTCAACACTGACTACTGTAAATGATGTAGCCAACAGTTGCATTTCACAGTTCTTTACTTTCACTGTTCACAACCGCCTCCTCCCTCCCCCCAATATTACACAGATACATGGCCAGTTCACTATTAGTAAATGATAAGCCTCATTTATAGCTTGCAGGCAAATTCAGCATACTGCTACAGTAGTTTGCTGTTGAACATCTGTGAGCAATAAATACCTAACTGCATAGTTCACAGTTTTTGCAGAATAATAAGGTATGTGTGACCATATTTCTCAATTAAACTGAACAGACACTGTCATTGTTGGCCTATTTGTGTTACACCAATTCCACTGTTTAGTTAATGCATTACTGTTACTCGAAACTGATACAGACTTCCCATCTGAAAATCGGCCGTGGACTGAATGCCTCGGGACCAGAAATTGGTCCTTTATATATCCTCGCAATAATAGACACTGAAACTATAAATTGTTTGATGTTTAAACGTACAGAAATTACAATTAAAACATAACTCATTCAATTAACTGAATACATCAAAAAATTATTTCTTTTTAACAGTTTCTTCTATCACGAATTATTTATTTAAATAATGAAATTAACAGATACAGTTATGCAAACAATGCTTTTGACAAATCTGGTAATTATTTTGGAATTAATTAAGGGCTGATTTTGCTAATGTGTCTTCGAATAGAGCCAAATAAATACTAGTAGTTCTTCTTCCAAATGTTTTCACCCTGTATCAAAGGTATTAACCAGGAATGGTCAAAATAAGTTACAAAATTAATGACCTACACACAACTAAGCACAAAATTAGATCTTGTGCTATATTTCTTAAGACTGAGGGACATCCTTTCTCTTTTATGAAAATGAAAATGCATATTATACTCGTGTATGTTAATGGTAATTAGACAAAAATGAAAAAATGAATTTAAGGGGGCAGATGGCAAAACAAGAGAGGAAGTAAAAAGATCCCAGCTTGCTTTTTCACAGACTAATTAAGTTAGGATATGAAATTTGACATTGTCAAACTAAAGCATGTGACCTCTTGAAGTAAACTATTATATCCTCAAATCTTTTGATTGCATCTGGCAGGTATATTATGGTTAACAGGTTTCAACTCTAATGAGCAATTATCGGAACTAAAAATCTAGAAAATACAAAAATATAAACAGGTACAAAACTATAAGTAACTGCAATCTAAAGAGAAAAATGAAATACACCTAATATTTTATTACAGGAGTAGCAAATCAAGATGTGTTCAGTCATTGTGGTCATATAAAATCAACAGCCTTGCCTGCTTGTTGTGCATTGTACCATTGGCAATTTATTTTTAAGTTACTACAACAGTGTTTGATCACATATTGATATGTTACTTCCATAAGAAGATACCAAGTATTATTTTATTTTTCTCTTTAGCCTGGAACTTTTAACACTTTTATAGCCTTACATTTAATAATTTGCAAGTTTTACGTTTTCTAGATGTTTTACTTCTGGTGATGACTAATAGTCAAAACCAGTCAAGTTTAATATATTAAACAATGGAAAATCCAGGATGGATTGCCTGAGCGGTGTGGCCTCAGTTGCCTGAGACTGCGGTCATGTGTATGTGAGTTGAATTTGCATGTATGTGTGTTTTCATCATGTAATTTTGACGAAAGCCTTACTAGCTGAAAGCTATATTTGTGACAGTCTTTTTATTGTGCCTATCGCAACACGTCATGCTGAGTAGCAACTTTCCTTTTCATAATAATGTGTTTCTTTTGTTATGTGTATTTATAGTGGCTCGTGATGCTACTTTACAAATAAGATTGTTTGTGCTCTTGCTCATTGGGGGGGGGGGGGGGGGGCAGGACATCAAACGGGCCGATCTGGAGCAGGAGAGACAAGACAGGACATTTTAATTTCCACTCTCTATACTTTTACAAATAAATTATAAAGCTTCGTAAGCATGACCAGGAAGGATTCAGGAGTCACACTCATAGCAGTGGAAGTTCAAAAACATAACAAAATAATTTTTTTTTTTTCACATGCGAAATTTCATCATTTTTTCACTTACTATTGGCTGCATTTGTTGGTATGGGTACACTTTTCTTCAGAAGTAAGAGACATTCTTCGATGAATTTTGCACAGCATACTAACCATACTTGCAAGTGTATGAAACTCTAGAATTTTCTAAATCTATTAAAAACTGTGGTAAAAATGGAGATAATTAACTATAAAATTTGAGTTTTATCTAAACATGAAGTTTAAAATGTTACAGCTCATTCATTTTTTTATAAATTAAATAAATTCCAGAGTTTCATACACCTGTAAGTATGGTTTGTATGCTGTGCAAAATTCATCGAAGAATCTCTATTACTTATGAAGAAAAGTGTACCTATAGCAACAAATTCAGCCAGTAGTAAGTGAAAAAAATGATGAAATTTTGCATGTAAAAAGATTTATTTTGTTACTGTTTTCGATCTCCCACTGCTATTAGTGTGTATCCTGAATCCTTCCCGATCCTGCTGACAAAGTTTTATGAATTAATTTGTAAAACTATAGACAGTGGAAATGTCCTGTGGTGCCTCTTCTGCTCCAAGTCGGCCCCTTTGACATCCTACCGCCCTTAAGTATGTTATGTTGAACTGTGTTGCAGTGCTCATGTATAGCTCACTGAAAATGTCGTTAAAGTTATGCTTATATTGCAGGTACCGCAACTTTAGGACATTTACATCTCCTAGGCCAGTTCAGTTTTCATGTTTGGCAATTGATTCTAGTGCAGAATTTGTTGCAGCTGGAGGACAAGATGTTTTTGAAATCTTTTTATGGTCATTAAAAATTGGAAGACTTGTAGAGGTAATATATGGTAGATCCTAAATTTTAAAGTAATAGAAGTTGAAGAAAATAGGTTATTGTGAGATTACATTTGTTCAGTGATACCTTGATATTAGTTGAGGTAACATGGTCACTCTTTTTTGTGAAGATACACACTAGGGTTTAGTGTCTGGTTTTTGTTGTCAAGTTTTTATGTAACTTTTATATTCAGAGTATTTGAAAATACAGTGTCTCTTGATTATTCATATGCAGATTATCTGGTTTGCAAATTATTTCTGTATTATTTAAAGAAATGTACAATATTTGTCACTAGCAAACAGCATCACACAATAGGAAGTACCATTTACATTGTTTAAACGGTTGCTGGATGACAGCAGGGTACTGTCCCCATTGTTATCAGCCAGCCTGTACCTTGTAAATTGGAAACAAACTCGGTTTTCTGATGTTAATTGGCGTGTAAATGTCAACAAAGCAAGTTAAAATAAATTTGTAAAAGAGATGGTGGAGAAACAAAAGAAAAGTATTCACATTAAAATAAAAATTAGAATGAATTGAAATGTTTCAGAGAAGGGGAAAACTGCTGCAGTAAATGCTGATTACAGTATCGGAATGCAGTCTACTGAACATTAAAAAGAATAAGTAGAAAATACAGTTTTTTTTGTCAGGAAATAAGATTCTAGTTCTGGACTGTCTGCACAAAAATCATGAGGAAATCTTCATTTGATGAATTAATGTTGCTCTTTTGCAATGGTTTAGCCAGAAACGAGCATATGATATCATTGTTTCAGGCGTGATGTGTGCCCAAAATTGGTCCCCTCGCCCCCTCCCTGCCCAATGAAGCTGTAGGGGCCTCTGATTACTGCTGGTAAGACATCCAGAAATTTGTAGAAGAAAAGAATTTCACACCAGACCAAATTTATAATACAGACGAAAGTGGCCTGTATTGGAAATGTCTACCTTTGCTTTTGAGACCAACGTTATTGCTTCTGTGAACCACAAAGTGATTGGGGAAAACAAACTGAGCATTCAACGATTTTGCAGCTAAGGATCAACATGTGCATTATCACAACCGAAAAGGAGCATGAAGGAATAGCGAAATTTTCAATACCTGGTTACGCACATATTTTGTACAAGTTTGACGATTTCTAGAAGAGAAAGGATTGCTACAGAAGGCTGTTCTGTTGCTTGATAACGTCCCTTCACATCGTGATGAGAGGATTCTTGTATCTGATGATCATCTCATCGTAACTAAGCTTTTACGTCTTAACGTGAATGCCATTATAAAGCCAATGGACAAAGGCATAATTGCATCGGAGAAAAGGCACTATTGGGCTGGTCTACTGAGAATGCTAGTTGATTAGGATGATTTGGAGGCTTTCAAGAAGTTGACAATTCCAGGTGCCGTACTTGGGATATCTGCTGCCTGGCAGTTACGTCCCATACACTAGTCCAGTCATGGAGGAAAATTCTTCCAGATATAAAAGAAAGTGATTTTTAAGGTTTCAGTGCTAAAGAAATAACAACTGCACAAATAGTGAATTGGGCCACAGGTTTTATGGTTTTGAAGATGTCGAAAACGAAAATTTCGAATGAGTGGCTGAAGATCGACGCATGTGAACCCCACTTCCAGTACGAGTGACATTGAAATTATGACCGCTGCTTCGCAGCAAAACTGAGGACAGTGGATGTGAAACTAGGGATGAAGACAGTGACCTTGTAAGTCACTGCACCCCACTGCAATTTGTTGATCATTTTCAAGATTATATGGACCAGAGGAGTTTCAGTGCAATGACATAACTGCTGCAAGAAAAATTCAAAATGCTGTGCGAAAAAATGTCATCACCTCCCTGAAGCAGAATATCATCACACACTATTTTAAGAAATAAACAGGCCTGCAGTACCTACGTACAGAACATGAATAAATTTTTGAACAAAGGATACATGTTTCATAATATCTCAATTATTCATTTTTTTCCATTATTCATGCACCATCTCTCCCACATTACCCTGAATAACCAGAAATATGCTGTATCACAATTTTTATATGCCACACTTAGCTTGTAACTAATAAGAAGTTGTTGTTCATAGGTATTAAGTGGGCATGAAGGACCAGTTTCAAGCATTGCATTCAACCCCAGCCCTGCTAGCACTGCAATGGCATCTGTGTCGTGGGACAAAACACTTAAGTTATGGAATGCTGTAGAATCAGGCGGTATGCATGAAACTGTGCAGCTGTCTGCAGATGGTTAGTATGTTGTAGTGTTTAGTAAATTTGAAATGAATCCTCTCTCTCTGTCTGTGTGTGTGGCATGAGAAGACACAGATAAGAAAAAAGCCTGAGTCATAATTTTCCACTATATAACAGAATATGTTCTTACCTGATTTATTGGAAAGAAAATTGGACAGTGTATGATAATGTCAGTACATTTGTATATTCAAATATACACTGTAAAGCCAAAATTATACTCAAAGAAACTTCTACTCACTGGTCCTGTCAGTGCTACATGTTGTAACATATTGTTACAATTATGCTTTGTAAAGACAGCAGGTACATGCTGATAGCTTCTGGTGCAAATATCAAGTATTGTACAACACACAGTACCTGCACCAGTTCATTTGTTTTCAAATTACTTTATTGAATTAATGCTGTGAACAAATGTTATGCTTATTACAATTGCTTAAAATCTGTATTTATGTGAAGTGTGTTGCAATTAAGAAGTGTCCAAAAGTGTAAAACGACAGTTGTTATGCGTGTGTTTTGCATCCCCTGTCTACTGATTAACAACCATTTGAGAAGCAGAGTTATGTTGAGACACACACACACACACACACACACACACACACACACACACACAACCATCAACTCATTTGTGTGCTATTTTACCTGCTCTATTTTTGCCTATTCTATATGCATCTATATTGCTTCAATATAGTTTCTAATGTCATCTACCTGCCTTTCATTAGCCCTACATTTAAATCCCTTGGAATCCACTGAAAAAATTCCTTGTTACATCAATCATCCATTCACCTGGCTACATGTCTACCCACCTCAGTTTCATTTTCATTACAGATATAATTTCAGCTCCAGTCTCTTCCTACTTCTCAGAGAAATAGAACAATGTTGATACAAAGTATAGCAGTGAAACTATCAGGAACTAAATAAGATCAAACTGCAAGAACTTGAGGAAACACACAGAGGCTCTCCCCTTCACTCAGTTTAGTTGACCTGTTATTGCTATTTTAATTTCTCTCTGAGTTAGGTATACTGCAAATAGAAAGTCATAAGGTACTCTACAGTTTTTTGTCAAAACATTTACAGCAATTATTTTGTAATTATTGCAAGTAGATGATATTAATGACTATATGATTAGAAGGATACTGGTGCTCAGTGAATGAGACTTTGCGTGGTGTTAGTGGTGGTGCACTCAATCTAGAACATGTTGATGTCACTTCTTCCACCCTGATCTATCTCTACATATTACCTGCTCTGTAAGTTAGCATCCACTATGCACTGATGTGCGAATAGGAACATCTACCCTGCCTCGCATTTTCCTCAAGAGCAAGTAGGCAATGGAACCAAAAACTCTGAACACTTGAAGGGAAACACCTGCCAGCTTGCTCAGTGTAACATATGAAGCACATGTCTTATTAACACCAAGCAGGAACATATGCTGCTCTAGTTGGTGACTTACTAAACTTGTCAGGTAAAGGGAAAAGTATTTGACAACTGAATAAAGCTGTAGCTCAAGTTTAGGGCAATTTGAATCAGGTTATGAATTGAACATAAACTACAGAGTGCCATGACATATTCCTTTCCAAATTTGTTCTATTTTTCTTGTTTTACAAGTAGAGAGCGCAATGCAATGTTAAATGACAATTATATTCACCACCAGCACTGATGATTTCTCATGCATTGTCATTTAATGAATATTTTGATATTGTTAATTTAATGTGTCTGCTGTTGTTCTAAGTAATTAAAGGCAAGCTTCTGTCTAAGAGAGCAAAGTTTGGCTTCAGCCTTGTACTATGTATCGCTTCCAGAAATTGACTTAAACTGTCGCTACCATCAGACTTATTAGGAGTTAGATGCATTTGATCATAACAAGGCATTCCGGAGCTCTTACAGGCTGACAAATTAAAAGATCTGCATATTACCTCTATAATGACACAAATGTTTGTGTTAATTTCTGCAAAATTGCTAACAAAACTTCTATTACACCTTTACAATGGAAAATTGGTAGAAAATAAATTTAAATTTGTCGCGTAGAGCTGCAAAATAATATACTGGGTGAATCACCTAAAACTTGCACTGCAAATATTGTTAGCCAGTCAACAGATTGTAATAATACTTAGAAAGTTTACTTTATGTGCAAATGCACAACTTTTCTAGCTGGAACAATGCCTGTTCACATTAACAGATTAAAAGTAGGGTAAATTAGAATGTCAGTGGTGTTTATTTGCAGGATTCAGGTGCGAGTCATATACAAAATATCATATTTTGAAAACTTCCCACACGGACACTTGGGGAATATCTGTGGTAGCGCACACCAAAAAACAAGTGCACACGCGAGTTAAGTGGTTTCCGACCAGTAACGAGACAATTTACTATTACAGGTTGTGTTCAAAAAGACCACCGGCAGTGGCAATACACACTTCCAGTCTGGTTTGGAATGACAGGTGCAGACATGCTAGCATTTCAGCAGAGATGTCTAAGCAAGGTGCAGTAATAGGTCGTTGATACCATCGGGTGTAGTTCGCAAGTTGTAGGCAGCGTGTTTCAGCTTTCGCATAAAAAAGTACACAGGTGTCAAATCCAGAGATCTAGCCAGCCAAGGTACAGGTCCTCTGCATCCATCCCAGTGATATTGAAACAATTCATGAAGACCTGCTGTATTATTTTGTCCACTATGGGCTGGTTGACAGCCATCATGTTGATATCACAGGTTCTTCCTAGTCTGCAGGGGAATGTCTTTTTGAATCCATGTATTGAGAGGCTGCAATACTTGTGTGCGTTCAGTGTTCCATCGGTGAAACACAGGCCTATAAGCTGATGGTTCACTATCCCACACACACACACACACACACACACACACACACACACACACACCCTTACACTCTGTGGATGCTGACGTTCCACCTGATGAAGCCAGTGGGCTTGTCAACAGACCAGTAGTGCATGTTTCGGCAGTTTCCCTGGTCATGATTGGTAAATGTGTCTTCATTACTAAATAAGATACACGATACATCTGGGGCATCTATTACTGCCTATGTACGGAAGTTAACATGATTATTCAAATAGTCTCCATGCAGCTCTTGATGGAGAATGCATAAGACACTAGCCTGACTCGACCACTTCCTCGCGCAATTGCACAGGAGCTAATTTGCAGATCAGCTGCAACAGCGAGAACATTAATTGCCTCCTTTTCTCTCATCACGTGTTTCCTTCTGTTATGCTGTCTAGGTGACAACAACCACTTTCCCGTAACTGGTTGAAGAGTTTGATAAATAATTGCCAAGGTGTTCTTTCTACACCCTCCACATACAGTGTGCATGTTGCCTTTTCTGAATTGGTAAATCCCATCCTCCTCTCACAACCTGCTACTTGGATGTCACACGCCAACTAGCAAGTCACAGTGCACTCAAGACACACAGAAGCACACTGTAAGTAAACGTAACATCGTCATACTGAGCAACTATGTAGAGTGAATGGCACAAATAGCTGTTGGTGTGGAAAATTTTCAGAATATTGTATCGCATAAACAACTCACTCTAGAATCCTGCACCGAACACCACTGACATTCTGATTTACCCTACTTTTAGTTTGTAAATGTCAATAGTCATTATTCCGCTTAAAAAGGTTATGTTTGCACAAAACAATACACTTTCTAAGTATTGTTACAGGGTCAATCCATACCAAGTGGTCCAAGAAAAAAAAAAAAATGGTTGCTTGACCATCTCAGAAAAATTTTATATTTGCTGGGTGAATTCCCCAATGTTTAGTACTCACAAAAATATTTTAAAAAATTTATTGTTTATTATTTTGAAATGGCTGGCGTATTTGTTCCAGGCCGCATGCATTTTTTCGTATTTGCAAGCATCTACATTTTTTACAGTTATTTAGTACTGGATTGTGCTGAGCCTTTTAGATAAAATTCATTTAGTTCAACACACTCTGGGCTACAAATCAACATCTTTACCACTTAGCTGAATGTATTCTTTAATATATTTTTAATAGTTCAAAGTTATCAGCCACAAATTAAAAAACTCAATTTTTTAAACAGTAGTTTTTCCAAAGAAAGATAAATTTCTCAGCTTTAATATTTTTTTCTGCTATTACACTGTATAGTATAGTTACTTTTTATAAAGTATCAACAGTGAGCAGCTTACACTTACAAAAATACAGTATTTTAAAAAATTGATTTTTTAATTTTTCCGTTTTGTGACCTGCAATATCTTTGTTGGGGGACAAGATAAAAATCTGAAAAATTTTACAGTTAATAGACCTTTATGATATCAAATTTCAGTATTAATTTAAACTTTGAGATTCAATTTGGAGTTACGGAAAAAAAATTACAAACACGAGTCAAAAATTCGTTTTTTAACATGTGCCATATTTAGGCTTATGGAATATATCAGTTACAGTATATAATTTAATCATATCTATGATTACTTACTTTTTTATTGAAAATAAGCCTACTAATTACATTATATTGTTCTCTTATTTGTTTTTAGTACATCGCTCATTGAACATTTGAGAAATTTATTCACTCAGTTTGGGTGTTGGATTATAAGTTCGCAGTGTAAGTTCATAGTTGTAAATTCCATGGGTGACAGCTTCCTTAGTACATTTTTAAGTGGCATACAAACTTGATCCTTCTCAATTTGTTTAAAAGATGTCCTTGGTCCTGGAGGGTGACAAAATACAACATGTACATCTTGGTTTTGACAGTCAATATTATCAACTTCACCAATCCACTACTGTTCATCGTAAACACAAGCCACTATGTCTTTATTTTGAAGAACCAGTTGTACAAGTTTTCCACACTGATGAAGTTCACTATCAGTTGATGTGATCTTACACTTCAGTAAGTTGTGTGAATGGGGTACAAAACAATGAAAAGATGGAGTGCCTTTAATCTTCTGACAAGTGTTATACCTTTCCTTCAAGACACTGCCATAAACTTCTTGTACTTCCTCACATTGTACAAAACATAGGTAATTCCTTTGATATGTTTTTTACAGAATTCAAACATTTCTTGAGGCGATATGATGATCGTCATCGGTCTGCTGCAGACTTGCATTTGTGACAGCTTGCTTTGTTGTACCCCCGACACCAATATGAGCATTCTTCCCATGACATGAAGCGAAAAGTGCCATTCTACATTAAACCCAAAACCTTTTTTTTTAATGGAAGGGTGGTGCTGTTTAATGTAGTTAATTTTAGTTGTAAAATGTGCACTGCTGTAGTGTTGTGTTCAAGGTAGTCACTTATGACACAAAAGCTGTGGCTCATTAGTTTATCTTCATCTTTATAATAGAATACAAATGACTGTGGCCTGTTTGTTTACCCAGTGGTGCCCTTGTACTTCATCTTGGAACAACGAAGGAATAATTTTCTGAAAAATCAGCAAGAACTAAGCATTCATCAGCTGGCAAGGTTTGCTTTTTGTCTTCAAAAATTTACTTTGAGCTTTTGCAATAAAATGATGCATTTTCAGATTTTCAAGGTTAGCCACCAACACTTCTTGTGATTTTATGACTGTCACCATTTCAGTTCTGTCTTGTGTCACCCATTGTTTGTATTTTATATTGTCAGGCATCAAATCGTCTTCTTCGGATTCTCCAAACATATCAAGTAAGGCTTGTTTGCCTGGACAATCTTCACATTTTCCATTTATCACACAATTGTAACTGTCAGTATTGCATACCATAACTTCCGAAAGGTCAACTCTAAGATTGGCCTCATCTATCACCAACTTTACATTCTTATGATACAAACACAAACATTATGGGTGCCAGGTGCCCCTGCAACAATACACCATCTTGGTCTCAACTCGCAAAACTTTGATCTTCCAATTTTAATGTCAGGATTTTCTTTTTTAAATTCAGTGAGTAGTTCATTTAAATTACACAATATTAACCTTTTTGTCTTTGAATCTTAGAACCTTTTCTTTCACAGAAACACAGTCTTTTTTACCAGACATCAAACGGCTGTTATTGTCATCGTCATAATACTTAATAACTTTATTGATTGTGTTTTCATATACCAAATTAGATGCACTTTTCTTTGGCAATGCCGGTAAAATTCCCTATTCTTTAACTAATTGCCTTGTTAACTTAACAAGACGTTCTGACACATAAAATTCATCACTAACTTTTGCTCGACTCCAAGAATTTGGCAGTAAACTGATAATTTATCCTCTTTGTTTGAAGTACTGCATTTAGTTTTTCTATCAAATCATCATATTCAGTTGGTGAAGTTTTAGAACTTTCATGTGTTTTAGTACAATTGTATTTTGAAATAAAACTTCCAAATTCTTTTTGACTAGCTGCCACTTTCTCAGTTTTTGTATTCAAAGCACTTGGTTTTTTATCATGACTTAGTTTTCTAATTTTACTAGCGGGTGATATACCCAGGATTTCACAAACTGTATCTACTTTTTTAATGGTTGCTGACAGGTCACAAAATTCTGTATCTGAGGTTTCACTATCCTTCCTCTTGTGAATTACAAATATCTTAGAATAACATGTTGGACACTGATTTTCCTGGTATGAGATTGACAAAAGGGCTTTTATTTTTACAATAGTGATCAAATGTTATTTCTCGCAGACCTTTTCTTATAGGTTTCTTATGTTTCTCAAAAGAGTCCATGCAAGACTGACCAAAAAGGTGTTCTGTTGGTGTTATTAATAATGAAGCATGTCATAAAAGTTTGTATGGAGTGTATCCTAAAGACATGTTGCTTTGAATTCGAGCCTGTATAACTATTGCCCATTGAATGCAAATGTCGCATGAAGGTTAAATGGTCACAGCTCACCATTTACGTTGATTATGAAAACTTACTGAAAGTGGAAAGATATACATGCTTGAACAATCTTTCTTGAAACCAGAAAATCCGTTCTGATGTCAGACGCCCAAAAGCACTCATCCCATGTAAGATACAAACATTTCAAGCAGCCTCCACTGCTCCCAACCCTCTATTGATCTCAAAGCGAACAATGTTGCAAATGTTAAGACTTGTTTGCACTTGCAACCTTAGTTTCTAGTGCTTAAACAATGGTCATAAGTTTTAAAGTACACAAAATCCAATATGTAACTGCAAGAAAAATACTAGCACTTCAAATAAGAAATTGGCAGTTGATAAATATACTTATAGCAACCCATGCATGTTGTGATATTGCACAATGGTCACTCAGTTTGTAGACATTATTTCACAAGGAAAATAAAACAATAATAATAAACAATTTTATGCTTACCAGTGCATGAACAGAAACAAGCCCATGGCGCACTGTGCCAAGTTCACCTGGTGGACAGCACCTGACTTCAAACTACTGGTGGCGTGTTTTTAGTGGCTGGTAGCCAATGGCCTTTGTAATGCGAGGAAACGAGATAGCATAAACTGTTCTGATCTTGACATAGTCACGAGCCATTTTGTGGAATTATTCGTGGATGTTTTTGATTTTACTGGCAGGTTAGAAAGTGAAGCGTATTATATTTAAGGTTCCATCAGATGGATACCACCATATTGTCATTTGAAAAATGAATGAGGAAACGGAGTGTAACTAATACCTTTGTATCTACATTGCACACTGTTTACCAATCAACCACTAGTAGATACACCATACAGCACTGTAACAGCTCCAGTCAAATGCAACATTTCCTCCAGAACGTCTGTCAGATCGTGCAGATGACCAAACTTGGGAATTCTGAGTAGTGGCCAGTTTTATTGGTACCTTAAGTGAACGATTTCAGATGAAGTCTCTGTAGCAGCCAGCCAATGGACAGGTTTTGTGTCTTAAGGCTGTACCTAAGTATAAAGCAGTTTTCATAAAATGCAGCAGAAGTAAATACAAATGCAATATAGTTATCACATGTACTGTTAAATGTCATATGTTTTCCTTGTGAGTAATTGTTAATACAGTTTAAAATTAAATACTGAAAAATTAGAACTAAAGCAGAACATTTGATCCCTGTGAATTTAAATGTTGTTACACAAAACTGTCAATAATAGTTTGTTATATAAGTTTAAATGAATCCTAATGTTATAGAAATGTAGTTTTTCTTAATTATTCCTATCATTGTTTTATAATGAAGTAGTGCTTTCAGTTTTTTGCAATAAGCAGTCTAGAAATATGTTGCTATTTGTTCATAGGATGTCCTAAGTGTGTCTACAGTTTTTAGTTGGCCTTTCAGAAGAGTGTTTCAGTTTAATTTCTAAAAGATCACCTGTGTTTCAGGTTTATGTGTAGCATACGCTCCCTCTGGCCAAGAGGTGGCTGTAGCAACACTTGATGGTCAAGTTTCATTCTTTAACATTCGCACATCACAGCAAACGGGCAGCATTGAAGGCCGTAATGACCTGGGCAGTGGTCGATCTGAAACTGATCTCATTACAGCGAAAAAAAATCTTCAGGGAAAGTAAGTGTTCGTCAAATTTATTGCAAAAATTGTCGTATTACAGCAGTGTGAGTTTCTTACATATTTTAGCTCAATTTGAGACTTAAGAAGCAAAACCTCTATTTTTTCTGTTAGTTTCTTTAGAAAAAGGGTTTTTTTTTTTTTTTTGAGACCTTACCTGTATTCTTCCTTGCCTCATTTGTCACACAGATCATTTCACTCAGTGTTGACTGATACCTGTATCATCTCTCTAGATTCTTTGGATACGAACAAGCTGTGGAAAATGAAATTGTTATGTTTCTCTTACAGAGCTTTCAATAGCCTTTGCTACACTGCTGATGGAAAATGTATATTAGCAGGAGGACAGTCAAAAAACGTGTGCATATATAGTGTCAATGAATCGATGCTTATAAAGAAATTTGAAATTACACAGAACCGCTCACTTGATGCTGTGGATGTGAGTATAAATTATGACTGTTAATTGTACTAATTCTTTCCAGAGTGTTTAATACTTTCTCAACTGTAAAATTCCACTTCACATAGTGCAACACTATGTGAAGTGGAACACACGCGCGCTCACACACACACACACACACACACACACACACACACACACACACACAGCGAGAGAAAAGGGGGGGGGGGAGCATGGTAGAAGGGAGCACATAAAAACCTGAGGCATGAAAGATTTACAGAGGTAATCTTCAAAGTGAACAAATAGCAAATTCTGTGTTCTCCAACAGGATCATTAGCATCTTGCCAGTTGCCTTTTCTTTGCTACCATTATTATTCATTTGAAATTCCAGCATTCTTTATCGCCAGTTTTGTAAACGTGTTTCTTTGTCAGTTCGTTAGTTATTTGCTGTCACTTTCTCCTGTCTCACAGTCACCTTTATTCTGTACTACTACTACTACTACTAGTGTCCCCTCCCACTGTCACTGTCTCCCTCTTGTTCTCTTTTATTGCTACTATCTCATTCATTCATTACCAGTGCTGTTACCTCTTCTCACCATCCCTCTCTCTGTTCTCCTTGTCATTGTCATAGACTCTGTGTCTCATTATCACTGGGTCTCACCCACTCCTACTTTCTCCTTCTCTGTATTCCTCTCCCACAGGCACTGTCTCCTTTACTCGTTTCCTGGCACTTCTTTTTCACTGTCTACTGTGTTCCACTACCACCGTGTCCCTCTCTTTCTCTCACACTGTCATTGTCTCCTTCACTCTTTCTATACGACAAACACTGTCCACTATCTTCTAGTACTTATTACTTCTGTCTCTTTCCTGCTGCCACTGTCTACTTCTCTCTCAGCATTAAAAAGTGCAAATATGTTCACTTCCCAACATTTTTGCAAATATTTTTAAAGATGCTGAGGAAGGTAGAATGAGTCAGCTGGCACCCCATTTTCCAGTCACTTTTGATGAAGAGGAGTGTATTCACCCTTTTTGTGATCCAATAGCAGCATTTTTCTACTGAGTTCCCTTCTTTTGTTTGCATTGATGAGTCAATAAAATTTTGATAGTTTACTTACATGAAATTGAAATAATGCAAAACTAATTTTACACTTCAGACCAGATTTTTACATGCGCATATTGCATGTAATTCAGTATTACAGTGAGGAGTTCCCAGAACCATTCAGATGATAATGTACCTTGAAAACAGATAAAAATGGCTAGAAATTTTTCGAGGTTCCGCCTATGAACTAACAGTGCCTCTGTAAGTCTCATCAAGCCCAACATTCCCCCTGCGGGTCCGGGGGTTAGAATAGGCCCGAGGTATTCCTGCCTGTCGTAAGAGGCGACTAAAAGGAGTCCATCCCCCTCACGAGGGTAGTTAACGCCTGTGTCCGGAGATGGACGGTTCCACGACCTATATTTGTGGTCTTTTTGGTTTTCCCTTCTCGTTTCTTCCTTCCTTTGGTTGGTTCCTTTCTTTGTTCTTCTCCATCTCACTGTCTTCCTTACTCTTTCCCTCGCCTTCTTCTGCTTGCCTTCTTCTGCTTGCCTTCTTCTGCTTGCCTTCTTCTGCTTGCCTTCTTCTGCTTGCCTTCTTCTGCTTGCCTTCTTCTGCTTGCCTTCTTCTGCTTGCGTTCTTCTGCTTGCCTTCTTCTCCTTGCCTTCTTCTCCTTGCCTTCTTCTCCTTGCCTTCTTCTCCTTGCCTTCTCCTCCTTGCCTTCTCCTCCTTGCCTTCTCCTCCTTGCCTTCTCCTCCTTGCCTTCTCCTCCTTGCCTTCTCCTCCTTGCCTTCTCCTCCTTGCCTTCTCCTCCTTGCCTTCTCCTCCTTGCCTTCTCCTCCTTGCCTTCTCCTCCTTGCCTTCTCCTCCTTGCCTTCTTCTCCTTGCCTTCTTCTCCTTGCCTTCTCTGGTCTCCGCCTCGGCGTTTGAGACAGTCTGTCCTCTCTCTCTTCCTTTTCCTCTTCTTCCTTCCTCCCTGTGCGCGCCTGAAGGCCGACCCACGCGTTCGCACGCGTAGCCGGTGACGGGGTAACGCGTAATTCCCCGCCCTGGGTAGACAAGTAAGGCACACACGTACCCCCTGGTAAAGGCCAGGCCCAGGGAGGGGTGATTGCCTGAGCTGATACCCTCTGACCATGCCGATTGGTCCCTCCGTCTGTTTCTCGGGAGGTGTGACCTGAGGTGTAAACATTCACCTAAGGCGGGAGTGCCCTCTGAGAGGGTCCCCATAAGGAAGGAGCGCGCCATCGGAGACGCTGGCAATCATGGGGGATTCCTCCGCAATGGATTTTTCTTCTTCTCTCTCGACTTCGGCCCACAAACGGAAACATGACCAGCCACCAGTGACAAAAGTACTACCGCCTGCCCCACAGTTCCTCGTTGTTTCTCGATCTGAGGACAACAAGGATTTCTCCTCTGTCAACCCTTTCGTTATCCAGAAGGGCGTAGATGCCATAGCCGGATCTGTCAAGTCGTGTACCAGGTTGCGTAATGGTACCTTGTTGCTAGAAACTGAGAGCGCCTTTCAGGCACAGAAACTGCTTCGAGCCACACTCCTGTACGCGTTCCCTGTCCGGGTGGAGGCTCACCGAACTTTGAATTCGTCTCGTGGTGTGGTCTACACTCGATCCCTCGACGGATTGACTGACGAGGAGATTCAGTCTTTCCTCGCTGAGCAGGGCGTGACGGCTGTCCATAGGGTCATGAAAAAGGTCAACAATGACCTTGTACCGACCCGGACACTTTTCTTGACCTTTGATAGTGTTCAGCTGCCATCGCACATCAAAGCGGGCTACGAGGTTATTTCTGTTCGCCCCTATGTCCCGACACCTACGCACTGCTACCAGTGTCAGCGTTTTAATCACACTCGCCAGTCTTGTTCCAGTGCGGCTAAATGTGTCACTTGTGGCAGGGATGCCCATGAGGGTGACTGTCCACCTCAGTCTCCTCGTTGTGTGAACTGTCAGGGTGACCATGCAGCGTCCTCCCGCGACTGTCCCATCTATAAGGAAGAACGCTGTATCCAAGAAATTCGGGTCAAAGAGAAAGTGTCCACCTCGGCTGCTCGCAAGCTGTTTGCTAGTAGGAAGCCCACGCTGCTCCCAGTGGGGAAATACAGTACTGTCCTCGCCTCTCCTCGGACTACCAAGGAGGTGGCAACCCAGACATGCGATCTGACCTTCAGCACCACGGTCGTCCGTTCGGCCAGTGGTAAGATCGCGCGGTCGACGTCCCCTCCTCCTCCCATCACCCCACAGACACAAGCCCCTTCATCAGATTCTGCTAAGACGAAGACCCAGAAGTCAGATGCACGGGCCTTCAAGAAGGAACCATCCCGTGCAGACTTCCTACGTACCTCGACCTCCCAGCCATCGACCAGTACTTCCACCAAATGACCTTCCAAGAAGGCTCATAGGAAGCACAGTTCTCCTTCTTCGCCACGGCGCATTTCTTCTCCTGCGCCACCCAGCAATTGCCGCCCCAGGCCGTCATCCTTTTCGCCTGGCTGCACCGCTGGTAGCCGAACATCTGGCCGTTCACCGGCGGAGGAAGCTCCCCCTCCCGGCCATCTTACCAAGATGGCCGATGAACCTATAGAACCAATGGACGATGACTGTCCGCCTACTGATAGTGGCGGCGGCAGTGCTCGCTCGAAGCCAGGCCCTCAGCGGCCTTCGAGGTGACCCCTTCTTTCATCTTCCTTTTCTTCTTACGATGGCACTTATTCACTGGAATATTCGCAGCATTTGCTCCAACCGAGAGGACTTGAAGTTGCTGCTCCGCTTGCACCGTCCACTCGTCGTAGCCCTCCAGGAAACGAAGCTACGCCCATGCGATCAAATTGCCTTGGCACACTACACCTCAGTGCATTTTGACCTACCCCCTGTGGTAGGTATTCCGGCTCATGGAGGGGTTATGTTGCTGGTCCGGGATGATATTTACTACGATCCCATCACATTGCATACCGGCCTGCAGGCAGTTGCCATCCGAATTACTCTCCCCACTTGTACATTTTCCATTTGTACCGTTTACACTCCATCGTCATCTGCCGTTACCAGGGCAGACATGATGCAGCTTATTGCTCAGCTACCTGCCCCATTTTTGTTAACTGGAGACTTCAATGCCCACCATCCCCTTTGGGGCTCTCCAGCATCCTGCCCGAGGGGCTCCCTGTTAGCAGACCTTTTCAACCAGCTCAATCTTGTCTGCCTCAATACTGGCGCCCCTACTTTTCTTTTGGACACATCTCACAGCTATTTCCATTTAGACCTCTCTATATGTACTACCCAACTTGCACGCCGGTTTGAGTGGTATGCACTTTCCGATACATATTCGAGCGACCACTTCCCGTGTGTTATCCATCTCCTGCAGCATACCCCCTCTCCGTGCTCATCTAGTTGGAACATCTCCAAAGCAGACTGGGGGCTCTTCCCTTCCAGGGCGACCTTTCAGGATCAAACATTCACAAGCTGCGATCGTCAGGTCGCACACCTCACGGAAGTCATTCTCACTGCTGCTGAATATTCCATCCCTCACCCTACTTCTTCTCCACGTCACGTACCGGTCCCCTGGTGGACCGCAGCATGTAGAGACGCTTTACGTGCTCGTCGACGTGCTTTACGCACCTTTAAACACCACCCAACAGTGGCGAATTGTATCACTTATAAACGATTACGTGCACAGTGTCGTCGTATTATTAAAGAAAGCAAGAAAGCCAGCTGGGCTGCTTTCACAAGCACCTTCAACAGTTTTACTCCTTCTGTTGTCTGAGGTAGCCTGCGCCGGCTATCTGGCACTAAGGTCCACTCACCAGTTTCTGGCTTGATGGTCGCGAATGACGTCCTTGTGGCCCCTGAGGATGTCTCCAATGCCTTCGGCCGCTTTTTCGCAGAGGTTTCGAGCTCCGCTCATTACCACCCTGCCTTCCTCCCCCGCAAACAGGCAGAGGAGGCTAGGCCACCTAACTTCCGCTCCTCGAATCGTGAAAGTTATAATGCCCCATTCACCATGCGGGAACTCGAAAACGCACTTGCCCGGTCACGGTCCTCCGCTCCAGGGCCTGATTCTATTCATATTCAGATGCTGAAGAACCTTTCTCGTGCAGGTAAAGGTTTTCTTCTTCGTACTTACAATCGCATCTGGATTGCGGGACATGTTCCCGCATGCTGGCGCGAGTCTATTGTTGTCCCGATTCCTAAGCCGGGGAAGGACAAGCACTTGCCTTCCAGTTATCGACCCATCTCGCTTACCAGCTGTGTCTGTAAGGTGATGGAGCGAATGGTTAACTCTCGTTTGGTTTGGCTGCTCGAATCTCGACGCCTACTTACCAATATACAATGTGGATTTCGTAGGCGCCGCTCTGCTGTTGACCATCTGGTTACCTTGTCGCCTTGTCGACCTTCATTATGAATAACTTCTTGCAGAAGCGCCCGACCGCGGCTGTGTTCTTTGATTTGGAGAAGGCTTACGGCACCTGTTGGAGGGCGGGCATTCTCCGCACCATGCATACATGGGTCCTTCACGGTCACCTCCCTCTTTTTATTCGTTCCTTTTTAATGGATCGAGAGTTCAGGGTACGTGTGGGTTCTGTCCTGTCAGACACCTTTCGCCAGGAGAATGGGGTGCCACAGGGCTCAGTTTTGAGCGTCGCTCTCTTCGCCATAGCGATCAATCCAATAATGGATTGCCTCCCAGCTGATGTATCAGGCTCCCTTTTTCGTGGACGATTTTACCATCTATTGCAGCACGCAGCGTACACGTGTCCTGGAGCGCTGTCTTCAGCGTTCTCTTGACCGTCTTTACTCCTGGAGTGTCACCAATGGCTTCCGTTTTTCTGCCGAGAAGACGGTCTGTATTAACTTCTGGCGCTACAAAGAGTTTCTCCCACCGTCCTTACGATTTGGTCCCGTTGCTCTCCCATTCGTGGAGACAACAAAATTTTTAGGTCTTACATTTGACAGGAAACTTAGCTGGTCTCCACATGTGTCATATTTGGCTGCCCGTTGTACCCGTTCTTTAAATGTCCTTCGTGTTCTCAGTGGTATGTCGTGGGGAGTGGATCGAACCGTCCTACTTCGTCTATATCGGTCGATCGTCCGCTCCAAGCTGGATTATGGGAGCTTCGTATACTCCTCTGCACGGCCATCCATCTTACGCCGCCTCAACTCAATACAACATCGGGGTTTACGACTTGCGATCGGAGCGTTTTATACTAGTCCCGTAGAGAGTCTTCATGCTGACGCTGGCGAATTGCCACTCACCTACCGGCGCGATATACTGCTTTGTCGGTATGCCTGTCGGCTACTGTCAATGCCCGACCACCCTTCTTATCGTTCCTTTTTTGACGACTCTCTCGACCGTCAATACGAGTTGTATGTCTCTGCCCTGCTACCCCCTGGAGTTCGCTTTCGTCGCCCCCTTCAACACCTTAATTTTTCACTCCCTGCAACCTTTCGAGTGGGCGAGAGCCACACGCCACCTTGGCTCCAGGCTCAGGTTCGCGTTCACCTTGACCTCAGCTCGCTCCCAAAGGAGGTTACCCCCGGTTCGGTCTACCACTCCCGTTTTGTCGAACTTCGTTCGAAGTTCATTAATATGACCTTCATTTATACAGATGGCTCAAAGACCAATGACGGGGTCGGGTGTTCCTTTATTGTCGGGGCACAAAGTTCCAAATACCGGCTCCATGGCCATTGTTCGGTCTTCACAGCTGAGCTCTTTGCCCTCTACCAGGCTGTTCTTTACATCTGCCACCACCGACATTCTGCTTATGTCATCTGCTCCGATTCCCTGAGTGCCATCCAGAGCCTCAGTGATCCGTATCCGGTTCACCCTTTCGTGCACTGGATCAAACACTCTCTTCAGCAGCTGGTGGACGTCGGTTCTCCGGTTAGATTTATGTGGGTTCCTGGCCATGTCGGTATCCCTGGGAACGAAGCTGCAGATGCCGCGGCCAAGGCTGCAGTCCTCCAGCCTCGGACAGCTTCTTGTTGTGTCCTTCGTCGGATTGTAGCAGGGTAATTTGTCGGCGCATTTTATCGCTGTGGCATGCCGATTGGGCTGCACGTACGGACAACAAGCTTTGGGCCTTGAAACCTCTTCCCGCGGCTTGGACGTCCTCCTCCTGCCCTTCTCGGCAGGAGGAGGTCGTTTTGGTCCGGTTACAAATTGGACATTGCCAGTTCAGCCATCGCCATCTGCTGACGGCTGCGCCGGCGCCGTTCTGCCCATGTGGGCAATTGCTGACGGTCCGCCACATTTTAACGTCCTGTCCGGATTTTAACACACTGCGTCTTGATCTTGGCCTGCCATGTACTCTAGATGCCATTTTAGCGGATGACCCACGAGCAGCTGCTCGCGTTCTTCGTTTTATCAACTTGACAAACCTCTCTAAGGACATTTGATTATGCTGTTTTTTTAATCCTGTGCCTGTCAGTCTGTCTTTTATCGTGTTTTCCCTTTTAGTTGTTGTTTTAAACTTGTGCCTCGCGGTGCATTCTTAACGTAGTCTGTGCGCTAATGACCATTGAAGTTGTGCGCCCTAAAACCACAATAAAAAAAAAAGCCCAACATAGATCACATCAAATGCAAAAAGCACCAGCTGATTGGCTAAATTTGCCTAAGCAATAGAATGTGTGTAATATCCATAATTTGACCATGTACTGTAGGATAGTGACAATAAGATGATCCTTCTGTTGGGTATACAAATGGCCCCTAGCCCAAAGGCTATCCAAAACTCTTGACCCTTCCTTTTTATCGCCAATGAAACCAGTGGTACAAGCAACAGAAAATCCCATTTGTATGCAGTGCAGTTTGGAACGTACTGGTAAGCATGATGTCACATGCATACCAATACACAAGTGCAGTTATGATAAATGTAGTTATTCTGTGATTGCTGTGGTTTCACGTTCTGTCCTGTTCAATTGACACAGCTCAGTTGTTGGGGAAGAAAAGGAATAAATGTGACTAAGAACATGTATGTTGAATAATTTGTGCAGAACTCCATGTAATCGTAAGCTCTAGAAGAAAAACTTTTCAGGTGAAAATTGTCTAATTATAAACACATCTCTTTGAGAATCCTCATAGCCTTCGTTCCTCTAATTTTTTCTTCAGTTGTCAGTCCACCTTTCCAATTAGAATGAGTACTTCCAAATGTAAACAGCAACATGAGTTGAAGACAACACAGTACAGCTGTCAGTAGTTGAAGAATTTAGCAACAACGGCCACATTTACAATCAATTGCAATTCTCTCTCTGATCATCACTGTGCTAAAGTCATAGATGGTAAGAGCTCTTAATTAGCTGCCTAATTAGTGTCATAATATTCCCACCACTCTCTGTATTCTTCTACAATATTTGAAAAGCTTTTGCTTTCATATTTATAGTGGACACATTGAAAACTGCGTGATTAATGTTCTGAGGGTGGAATGTCATACCATACCTGGTACCTAAGTCTGCAAGGAGAATGTATCACCTTACCGATTTTAATTTCTCCTTTACCTTCTCATGCTTTTTTCCTTCATCTAAGTTCCTAGCCAATTTTCCTACTTCATCCATTAAAAGATGTTATAACATATCCCTTAATCGTAAGAAGTTAGTTATTTGACAGAGTTTCCTTAGTCTCAATGTTGTGCCTGTGTGTACCACTGGCTTTAAAATGAATGGTATTTGTTTTTCCATGTTTACTTTCAAATTGTCTTTTTCGAAGTGTGCTCTTGCCTTTTCAATAAAGCTGCGAATTTCTAAACTAGGCTGGTCTCACTGTCTGCACAACAGACACCAGATGTATCATCGGCATACATAGTGACCAATTGCTTACTGTCTAGAGAACTTGTGAAATCATTTACGTAACATATGATTAGGACTGGACCTAAAATGGAGCCCTGGGGATCCCCAAAATGTATATTTCTTATACTTGACCTTTTCCGCTCTAGTATTTCTCTGTTGTAATATAGGGTTTCTATGCACAGTTGCCTGCCTTTTAAATATGTTTCAAGCAATTGCATGAGTTTTCGCAATTTTTGACAAGTGTACCCGTGGTGTACTCTGTCAAAAGCTTTTGAGAGGTCCAAGAATACTCCTGCCATTTGAGACTTTTCATTTATGTTTTCAAGTACGTGGTGACCAAATTGTACAGCTGCTGACATGGTACTTCGACCCTTCCTGAAACCATGTTAGAAATCCCCTAGTACGTCGGCGTTATTGTAGTGTTCCTGGATTCATTCCCCCCTCCCAGTTTGCTGAATGTTGAGATAAGGGCTATGGTCCTGTAGTTCTGTACATGCTTTCTTTCCCTTTTTTTGTGTAATGGTTTAATTACAGCCAGTTTCAACCTGTCAGGGAACGCACCTTCTTCGAGTGTACAGTTTATAAGATGAAGTAGTGGTTTCAACAGTTCATGTTTGCATTTCTTCATTAAATATGGAGAAATTTCATATATTCCTGCAAATTTTTTGTTTTTGAGGCTATCAATGTGCTGAAAAATATCATAAGCATTTACTGTGGGTAGTGAACTACTGCAGTTCTGTTTGTCGCTACTCTTGAATATGTGCTGTTTATCCTGTTTCATACATACATCATTTCCGACAATGTCTATGAAGTAATTATTGAAAATATTGCTGACCAGAAAGGGATCAGAAATGACATTATTGTTTGCAGTTAATTCTACGTTCTTAATTTTGGTGTCTGTTTCCTTATTTCTTATTTTATTTACAAGTGAGCTGCAAGACTTTGAGACATTATCTGAGTTTCGTATCTCTAGGCTGATTCTTTCTGCTTTTAATTTTCTTACTTCCTTGCGGTACTTTTATTTGTACTGCTTGTAGGTTTCTTTATGTACCTCTGAGTCAGTTAGTCTGTGTAAGCGATACATGTTTTCCATTTTTTCTTTTAGATCTTTTGTTTTACAGTCTAATGGTACAGGTTTTGATGTTAAAGGTTGGTATTTGTGAATATTTGCTTTTGTTATTGGCATGGTCCTATTTAGGTGCCCAGTCAGGATTTCTACAAATTCATTCCATTTATTGTTTACCCCATTGGTAGTAATAACTGATTCCCATGATTCCTGACTTAAACTAAGTCTTAGCTTGGCAATAATGTTTGCAGATAGTATTCGCTTGTGCTCATACGTTTTTCTTGGTTTGAACTTGGTATTACATTTTAGTACTAGTGTTTGGCCTAAATGATCTGAAAGATGATCATTTATGATGTCTACTGCGATGATATGGTCATAATTTGTAATGATATGATCAATTGATGTGGGTCTGTTAGACATTCTGCTTGCCTTCCTGGTTGTCGAGTAAGGTGTTTATGTTGATACAGCCAAGTATGATAACATTAACATTTCTGTAACCTGACATTGATTTACTTGGAACTCCATCAAGTGATTCCAGGAGAGCATCCAAGTTTCCACTCGGGGATCTATATATACCTATAACAGTGAGCGAAACAGTAAAAAATGTGAGTTTAAGAGCTGTAATTTCGAGATCTTTGTCAGCATTGAATTTTTTTGTCCATAACACTTTTTCTGTTGCTGTGATTAACTTACATTTTCTCACGTAAATGGCGACACCACCGCCTTTATTTTGTGTTCGACAGTAGAATGTTGCTAGGTTATAGTCTTCTAATTTGAAATGATGAGTGTTGTCTACTGTTTTTTGGTGTTCTGTGACTATTACTACATGTGGAGGTAGCTCTGTGATGAATGATTCAAATGCATCTATTTTGTTCCTAAATCCTGTACATTCTAATGCAGAAACGACAAATTGCACTCGTTTGAACTGAGGTCTGTTCGAGGCATATGTGGATCACGTACACTCGCATCTGGTGTTGCACTGGTGGAAAGTTTTATTGTCCTAAAAAACGTCACTTTTGTCCTGCTGATGTATTGTATCACTGACCTGATATTTCGTGGTTGATTCATCCGTGAATTCGTTATTTTTGTCCTTGAGAGGGATGGCCACTGTTCCATAACACTCCGCATTCAGTTTGTTGTTTACTATATCTTCAATCCGTGTTATAACCAAGTCTTTTCCTAGTTTGTTGAGATATAGACCATGGGTTGTGTGGAATCTTCTTCCTATGATGCTTATGTCCACAAATGTTACGTTTCCAAATCTCAAGCATATATTTTGTATATCTTTATTTGCTTGCCGCACTACTTCATTTACACATGACCAGTTTGGTAAGTCGTGTCGATGTGGAACCGAGAAGATGATAACATTTGAGTTTCTAAGTTCATGTAGCTTCCTTTTGAGTGAGATCATCTTCTATTATTATTTTTCAAATTGAATAATTTCCACTTTTTCAAAAAATACTGTATTTACTCGAATCTAAGCCGCATCTTTTTTCCGGTTTGTCATCCAAAAAACCGACTGCGGCTTAGAATCAAGTGCAAAGTAAGCGGAAGTTCTGAAAAATGTTGGTAGGTGCCGCCACAACTAACTTCTGCCGTCGAATGTATGTAGCGCTACACAGGTCTGCTTTGCAGGCACAAAGATAAATACTGGCGCCAAAACCACTGCGTCAGTAAATTTAATAAATTTAAAAAAAAAGGTGGAAGACGAGCTTTTTTCTCCGCCCCGAGTTTCGACCACTGAATTTTCATACATTATCCAACGAAGTAAATACAAATTCCGTATTGTTCATCTTCGAATGTAGCAGCATTTCGTTGTACTACGAAAATCCGACTGGCAAGACTGTTTGGGATGTTTGTCAATATGGCCAACTCTACGTTCTGAATTTCTTCCTACCTGTGAGAAGAAATGGTTGCTAATAGGAACTTTTATGAATTGTGAATCACATGCAGTATTCTCTTCACCATAAGAATAATACGAATATAAACATTTTGCCATGTATTCTTTCGTGTTTGCTGCTATCTCATTTAAATCCTGTTTGCCTAATAAACTACGAAACTAGAGTGAGACAACAGCAAACATGAAAGAATATACATATCATGTCATGTTTATATTCGTATTATTCTTATGCCTAATAGTGATACAGTCAGAAATGAAGCACGGCAATTGACTAGATTTTTAAATCTAAGATGACTCTAATTTCTGTACAGAATGTAATGTACTAAAGAGGCATCTACAAAGATTTTCAAACGGAGAAAAATTTTCGCTAAAGTCTCGTTCAGAACATCATCTATCATACACAGTCTATTATTTCGTTCTTGTTGATCATTATCAAAGAAATCAGCAGTGTAAGTAACAACAAATAGCAGCCTCTTTCGCTAATGAGACGATTCCTCTCTCTCTCTCTCTCTCTCTCTCTCTCTCTCTCTCTCTCTCTCTCTCTCTCTCTCTCTTTTTTAAACGGCGGTAGCGTGCACAAAAGCAAGCCATGCCGCGATGGGGCGTAAACACTCATTATCAGAATACGACAAACAATGCATGACACAGTACAGTAATGCATTTTCAATTTAGAGCGACGTAAATACCTATAACAAAGAGAACGGCACTTATCAGATCAAAGAAAAATAAGCAATCGATTCAAACCAGACGAAGCACGTGAAAAAGGAAGGGGACCCGTATAAATACGGACGGAGCGCCTGATGCACAGCAATGGCTACCTGGTGAAGCTTAACTGCGAAGCTTATGACTCGAACCAAACTACTGTAGCTGTAACTCTCCCCTTGAATTTAGAGTCTCAAATTTCAGGTGCGGCTTAGATTCGGGAAATTTTTTTTTCCTTGATTTCCAGTCTCATTTTTTCAGGTGTGGCTTAGATTCGAGTGCGGCTTAGATTCGAGTAAATACGGTAATTGACATTCTGACGTAAGCATTGACTAAGCTCACACTTATAAAAACTGAAAGGTTTACATAAATTCTCATTTTATTTATTTGTTGTCATTGTTAACTGTCTCCTCCATGGTTTTTCATCAGAATATTCTGTGGTTCTGCTTCACATTCCGCATGTTGTTGGTAATTCTGTGTAGTACCTACTGTGGCATAGGGATGTCTGCTGCCAAGTTCCAGCCCCAACATGCTACCCAAAGATTACCTTAAATAATACAATAAAAAACTAAAATTTGAACATATACAAAACATAAAGTAAGATCTTTTGGACCTGCTTAATTATTATTATACTCATAACCAAACTAATTGCATATACACGTGCTAATTATAGATGATGAGGGTACAGAAATTTTTACATCTCTGATGTTTAAGATTAAATTTCAGAATTTAATTTGCCTTAATTCTGTTCCCTCACACCATCTACATCTGTACTCCACAAGCCACGTAACAATGGCTGGTGGATGGCTCTTCAGGTACCATATTGAACGTTGTCTTGAAGAAGCAGCACACCTTTCCTCTTGCTACCGTGAATTTTCTCTTCAGAGAGGACTTGATTTTGCTCTCTGCCATGCCCGGATAGTATAGAGTCTTGATAGTGAATTGTTCCCCCAAAAATACTCACAAAATTGGACCATGGACACTCCTGAAGGAGCTTACCATGACCTTAACTGCTGATGGTTGTATTTTGAATTTCTTACAGTGAGCCAATTCATGATGTTTCCACTGCATGCTTTGACACTTGGACTTCTGCTTAAAGGAATTTTTCAAAGTTTCATCACTGATTAAAAACTAGTAAAAAATGTTATATGTTGATCCAAGCAACAATTGTTGCTCTTAAAAAGTGGATCACAGGGTGCAGTTTACTTTCCAGATGACTGAAAGTTTGGGTCTGCAAGTTAATAAACAGAGTAATTAACCATTCCCTTTCTGTCCATCTGCTTTGTTGCCATGTTGATTGAAATTGTAGTGCATCAGATGACAATAACTAAAAATAACATAATTTGGAGATTTATAATCACGTCTTAAGGATCAATGGTTCAGTCAGTGCAACCTGAATTTTTGTGTAAATAAATTATCCTTGATATACTGGGAGCCCTGAAAGGACATAAACCTTGTTAAACTAAAGGTATGCACACACGATGTCTCTTTCTTCATGCACAATCACAGGTGCATGAGAATAAAAGGGCATGTACAGAAATTTGTGGAAAGAACACGTGTATACGTAGCGGTTCGCATGTCCACACTTTGCCTCATTGTGCAAGCAGTTGCTATGGATCCCCTTCTTTGTTTGGGAGCTTGTGCTGCGTTCATTGTGATGAAAAAGCAACAGATAAAGAAAACGCAAAAGTGACTGTAGGTAAAGAGGTATCTAAATAACAGAGTTACAAGAAACACAAAGTGACAATGTTTTGTCTGCAAATTTCAGGAGGACGTCATGCCAAGATTTTAGATTTTCTGCTTGGAGAACTACAGCAATAAGGCTGGCAATAACATTTCATTAGCTAGTAACTGGCAATTTATACATCAGTTTTAACTATTTAATTGATTATTCCTGAAATTGAGAAGTACTTAAGACAGGTCCTTATAGTCATTACGTGAAGGTTAATTAACTTTCAATGTGTCATTTGTATTGTACTAAAAATGTTGTGGAAGCATCTTTAATTGTGAAAGATTATATGTAGATTAACATCCTCAGACTTGAAAATTTTGAGAATTCGATAGATTCCAGAATCTACTAGAATGTATGTCTCAATTTTTTGTTTTTTACGTCATCGATTTCCTTCATTTCTATTTCTAGTAGCTTGTTGGGGTGCTGCATGTACCCCATGAATATATGCCCACAGTTTTCATATGTACACTTTATAAAAATTTCTGGCTTATTTTTTCTCTGATTTCTTACTTCAAAGCTTAGGTTATCTTATTCTTTACAGTAATATGACCTCAGGGCATCTCCTCTCAAATTTTTATTCCACTGATCTTGTGAATGGAATTCCATATGACTTCTCTTTGTCTCTAATCATCTTTAAGTTAAAGCATACTTCCATTGGAGCCAACAGGCATTATTGCACATAAATCAATACGCAGTATAACCTTAACACACTACACAATGTAACACGCATGAGTCCCAAGTGCCTGTCATCTGCAAAACAGCAAAGATTCCCACTGAAGGCAGGAAGCAATCTGCTTTATGCATGGCTTCCATTTCCAGGAAATTACAAATGTACATGCATAGTCGTGATGTTGGAAATTCATGTGCAAAGTTGAAAAAAAGTCATTGTGTGGGTGAACCATAAATCGCACACTACTGTTAAAACAGTAATCAAAACAGAGAAGTTAAATATAGAGTGAAGTAGTGTGTAAATAGTTTCCAGTACAACCAGAGTGCAAGTCAATAAGCCAATATCTACATCCATACTCTGCAACACACTGTGAAGTGCATGACAATGTATGTTCCATTGTACTATATTCCAATGTTCTAGATATTAGGGCTTTTTTCATGTTTGGAGCACAGTAAGAATGATTTTTAAATGTCTCTGTGGTGGTGGTGATGGTGTTTGGTTTGTGGGGCACTCAGCTGTGCGGTTATCAGGCACCCGTACAAAGTCCCAATTTTTACACAGTCTGGTTTTTGCTCAATCCAATCGAACCACTGTCACAAATGATGATGATTATTATTATTATTATTATTATTATTATTATTATTATTATTATTATAACACAAACACCCAGTCCCAGGGCTGAGAAAATCCCCAACCTGGCTGAAATGTGTCTGTGCTTGGTAAAATTAGTCTGATCTTGTCATCATGATTCATATGGGAGTGATATGTAGGGGTTTGAAGTACATCCCTGGTGTTACCATCCAAAGCTTAACTTTGTGAGTAGGCTTTCGAGGGAAACATTCCACGTGGAAAAAATATATCTAAAAAGAAAGATGATGAGACTTACCAAACAAAAGCACTGGCAGGTCGATAGACACACAAACACACAAATATACATACAAAATTCAAGCTTTCGCAACAAACTGTTGCCTCATCAGGAAAGAGGGAAGGAGAGGGAAAGACGAAAGGATGTGGGTTTTAAGGGAGAGGGTAAGGAGTCATTCCAATCCCGGGAGCGGAAAGACTTACCTTAGGGGGAAAAAAGGACAGGTATACACTCGCGCAAACACACACATATCCATCCACACATACAGACACAAGCAGACATATTTAAAGACCAATGCAGCCAGAGATGGGAACTTTAAGTGTGAGGCCTTTGGGGGTAATGCCAAATGTCAGACAAGCCTGAGAAAATAGAATATGGGAGCGTAATCTGGCTAGGGCGAAGGCATGTCTGCGGAGGGAATGTAAATAAAACTTAATGGGGTCGTTGTGGGGGTGTTGTGCGGGTGACATGGTACTAGAAGGTCGAAAGTGTAACGTGAGGCTGAAATGAAAATGAATATAAAAATATGTGGGGAGAGATAAAGGTGAAGTAGAAAGCAAATGGAGATCTGGTGTGAAAAGAGGCGAAAAGGGGTTGGTTGGAGCTGGGTTATGTTGATCCTGTGGTGAAATAGTGTAGGTAGAAAACGATGTGCATAAAGGTTAGGTGGTTGTGTTGCCGCCAAAACACGTTAAAGGGTGGAGAAATTCGGGAAAATTTCGAAAAAACTACGTGAGGATGTATTAAAAGTAGTGGTATGGTGGTGGCAGATTATGGAAATGAGGCTAACAATTGTCTGGTGGAGAAATAATAACGTTAAAACCTGTGGGAAGCGGCTAAAAATGATCGGTGATGTGAAAAAACGGAAATCGAAATAAAGCAAAAGTTATTAAAACTAGCCGAAAAGGTTGTTTAATAGCTGAAAGGAACTGTTTGTGAACTAGAAACGGTGGATTTTATAGCAGTAGCGGAAGAAAAAATTTTTTGGTTGGTTTGGAAGTGGGTTACGTATTATTACGTATTGTTGAGTATATATCGGCGGGATAAAATTGTATAGTGGATTACGGTAAAAAGGAGAAGGTGAATACAAAGGGAAACTACTGGCAAAAACAGAAGGAGGAAATAAGACGACAGAAAAGACTTCGAAATGTAACAGTGACAATAACAAACGTCATTGTTGGGTTCAAATTAATGATATGAATATAACAGAGGGAAACATTCCACGTGGAAAAAATATATCTAAAAAGAAAGATGATGAGACTTACCAAACAAAAGCGCTGGCAGGTCGATAGACACACAAACAAACACAAATATACATACAAAATTCAAGCTTTCGCAACAAACTGTTGCCTCATCAGGAAAGAGGGAAGGAGAGGGAAAGACGAAAGGATGTGGGTTTTAAGGGAGAGGGTAAGGAGTCATTCCAATCCCGGGAGCGGAAAGACTTACCTTAGGGGGAAAAAAGGACAGGTATACACTCGCGCAAACACACACATATCCATCCACACATACAGACACAAGCAGACATATTTAAAGACCAAATATGTCTGCTTGTGTCTGTATGTGTGGATGGATATGTGTGTGTTTGCGCGAGTGTATACCTGTCCTTTTTTCCCCCTAAGGTAAGTCTTTCCGCTCCCGGGATTGGAATGACTCCTTACCCTCTCCCTTAAAACCCACATCCTTTCGTCTTTCCCTCTCCTTCCCTCTTTCCTGATGAGGCAACAGTTTGTTGCGAAAGCTTGAATTTTGTATGTATATTTGTGTTTGTTTGTGTGTCTATCGACCTGCCAGCGCTTTTGTTTGGTAAGTCTCATCATCTTTCTTGATGATGTGACTTACCAAACAAAAGCGCTGGCACGTCGATAGACACACAAACATACACACAAAATTCAAGCTTTCGCAACAAACTGTTGCCTCATCAGGAAAGAGGGAAGGAGAGGGAAAGACGAAAGAATGTGGATTTTAAGGGAGAGGGTAAGGAGTCATTCCAATCCCGGGAGCGGAAAGACTTACCTTAGGGGGAAAAGGACGGGTATACACACACACACACACACACACATATACAGACACAAGCAGACATATTTAAAGACCAATAATATAATAATAATAATAATAATCTTCAAGATTCTGCCAGTTCATTTCTTTCAACATCTCCGTGACACTTTCCCACAGGTCAAACGACCATTCAAGTTGCTCTTCAGTGTATACGTGTTCAGTATCCCCCCCCCCTCAGTCCTACCTGGTATGGGTCCCACACACTTGAGCAATATTCTGGGATGGGTTGCACAAGTGATCTGTAAGCAGTCTCCTTTGTAGACTGACATTGCATTCCTGTAGTGTTCTGCAAATGAACTGAAGTCAGGTATCTGCTTTACCTGCGAATGAGCCTATGTGACTGTTCCATTTCATGTATCTACAAAGAGTTTCATTCAGCTATTTGTATGAGTTTCCTGATGCTGTTGGTGATTCACTGATATCGTAGTCAGAGGATACTACTTTTATTTTGTGAAATGCACACTTTTACATTTCTGAACATTTACAGCAAGTTGCCAATCTTTGCACTACATTGTAATCTTATCAAGATTTGACTGAATATTTGTGCTGTTTCTTTTGGACTGAACTTCATTATAGATAACTCCATCATCTATGAAAAGTCTGAGGTTACTATTAGTGTTGTCCACAAGATCATTAATATATAACATGAATGAGGGATCCAGCACACTGTCTTGGGGTATACTCAAAGTTACTTGTACATCTGTCGATGACTGTCCATCCAAGATAAGGTGCTGTGTCCTTCGTACCAAAAAATCCTCAATCCTGTCATAAACTTTGCTTTATAACACGTACAATTGTACATTTGATAATAGGCATAGGTGTATTACCAAGTCAGATGCTCTTCAGAAATCAAGAAATACTACATTTACCTGACTGTCTTCATTCGTGGCTTTCAGTATGTTACATGCGAAAAGTGTGAGTTGGATTCCACATGATTGACGATTTCAAAATCCATAGTGGTTGTCATGGAGGAGGTCATTCTGTTGTCTGTTCAAGATACCTCATACATTATGTTTGAGCTCGGAATATGTGTTAAGAATCTACAGGAGATGGATATTTAGAATATTGTATGGCAGTTCTGTGCATCTCTTCTGCTACCCATCTTGTATACGAGTGTGACCTGTGCTTTCTTCTAGATACTGAGCACCGTGTTTTGTTCAAGGGATCTATGATAGATTATAGTTAACAGAGGGGCTAACTCATTCATGAAATTCCTGCCATTCTGCAGCTTCACTACTGCAGCACCGACAGGGGCTTGGAATGTGTAAACACACTACAAAATGATTGTTTATGTGGAATCCAGAAGCACTTTCAAAATGCAAATCACGTCGCATCATATTCCGGAGCGTATTGTGGCACTATAAATATGGAAAGGTGTTTTATAATGTGAGATGAAATATTTTCTTCTTTTCCCTCTTTTTTAGGCAGTGTGGTATTGATAACGTCAACACCAGTGCTATGCACTTTCTCCAAAGCCAATTAGGATAGTCTTTACTGACATATTTGTGTAAGAAGTCAAAACCAGGATAGGTGTAAAGCAAGTTTATTGTCACTGCTGATGTTCATTTTTTCATTGATAAGATTTTGAGGAAATTTAAGGACTGTAGTTGTTTGTCAAGGACAGAGAATTAGCATGGTAGTCATTGACAGTGCAGCAATAGTAGCCGAAAGTGAGCAGGTGTTGCCAAATTTATTGGGACCTGGGCTAGTGCTGTAGGTTGAGACAGGCACATAAGTAAACTGTCACATATGGTGGACTATTAAATGTTAAAGCTGGGAAAGAGAATCTAAAAAGGATATACATATTTTGATACCTGGGAAGTAGAACAGATTAACATGGTAACATACAAGACATTAAAGAAAGGACTAGGCCAAAAGGTCTTTTATAAGAATGAATAGTGGCTAATGTCCAAGAATGTAAATATTGCGCATAGTTGACAGTATTAAAATGAGTCTGAAATCAGTAAAGAAACTCATGACACAAACTACAATCAGAGCAAAGCGACAGAAAGTATGTGGCAAGCACGCAGGTATACGCGTAATCAGTTCCTTTTGAAGTTAACACATCAGGTCACAATTCATTTCTCTTGTTAAAAGGATTTTCAATTCGTCATTTTTCCTGTTTTCTGTTGTACCTTAGTTGCTTCAAAATTCATGGAAGTATGCTCCGTCTAAGCAACTAATTGGAGGCAGTTTGTTGATTGTCATATGCGTTTAACTTCTCTTATTTGTGAAGGTGCTTCACAAATCTTTCATCTCTGTCTACTGTTATTAAGGATTCAATTGCAGATAAATACTTGCGACAAGCAAAGATGATTGTCGCTAGTTTCGTTCACTGTAATTGAAGTTGTGCTCTTAGATTCCTGTTTGACCGCACACTCTGAAATTGCTACATATTCAGAAAAAAATAGTGACTAATTTGTGACAAGAAAAATATAAATTTCATTGTGAGTTGTTTCACGTACAACCATTTCATTTCTTAAACATATGGAAGTACAAAATCGAAGATAGTAATTACTGAGAAAGCACACTCTTACATGAAAAAGCAACAAATATTTCAGAAAAATACATAACTTTCACAAATAATGAAATCTCAGAATGTGTTACAAACATGAAGAGAGAGAAAAAATTGTATCCAGTAGTATGTGAACTTACGATCTTCAGCACTGCAGTTCGTTGCCTTAACCTCTTGGCTACTGAAACTCTAATATAAGCTGTCCTTTTTTCTTGCAAATGCCAATCGAGAGACGCAGGCTGACTTCGTTGCCAAATGATGCAGGCGTAAGCAGTAAATGAATGAAATTTTGTAAGGTTTTCACTATCAGGCTTCACAAAGTTCCTTACCATTGTTATTTAAAAGTTTAATGCATTTCGATAGTTAATAAGTAAACCATATGCGGGAAAAAGTACGCAAAGTCATTAGCAATTTCAACTAACACCCATGTAATATACATCAGCAGAGCCTACCTTTTGAAATTTGATGATAACACTCGTGTAATATACATAAGTAGAGCCAACCTCTTGAAATTTGATGATTTTTAAACTCTTAATTACATAAAAATAACATATTTTGTGAGATATTGACTGATAGGAAAACAATCTGTTATGAACTCACTTTCCACTCCGATGCGTCTTGGTGATTGTTCAGTAAAACATAGTCATTAAATCTAAACCTAAAACCACCCAGTAATTCTAAAATAACAAATTCTAGCTGTAAACAAATCACACAGAGTCAAATGAGTGGTCATACCAAAACCTAACCACCTTTCAGTATAGTTGTCAGAAAATTGGTGGCAGGACTGATCATTAACAGGTCTCAGAAGCTTACAGAATAGCAATTTTGAATAAAGAACCGAAAATGATGTCACTATTGAGGATAACCTACCACATTAATCGGTATGAATGAGACAGAATAGGCCCCATGGCCTGGCTCTCTTGCTATCTGAGTGTCACAAAAGTGGTATTTCATGCAGCGTTGAGTCAGTTATATGCTACTGACCAGAATGTTTCAGTAATTGTACACAATATGGATTATATGGGTAACGAGCTGTTAATTTGGAAGGTACAAAAATATCCATATAGTTAACAGTAAATGGTATCCAGACTGTAAAAACAAAAGTATGAAGACGGAGTCATGACTAACAACATCCGTGGCACTTGTTGGGGGAGAATGGGAGAAAATGGAACTGGAATAAAAAAAAAAAAAAAAAGTTGTTAAGTACAAAAACTATAACAAATTCTATTCTTTACATCAGATATATTTACAAGCAATCCCTATTCACTATAGTTGTTTTAGAAATACCCGTTTTCACTATAAATAAGTTTTTCAAATGAGTTAACAGACATTCAGCAACATTTAAAAAAATTATCAGAGTATTATTATATTATTTCAGCTTATTATGTAGTAGAATGAACTTTCTCTTTGTATACCTGTCACTTAGCATAGGACGGATCAACCATATCTTGTGGTGTCTAATAAAACACTTTCTGTTGCTGTTCTTGACAAGTTGTTTCTGTGGCATGTGTACCTGGCCTTCTAGCCATGCAGTTTCTCCTACTGTTTGGGCAGCAGACCTGCTGAAATTCAAGCTGCATTTTGTCCAGCTCAAATTCCACTGGAAAAATTGTCCATTTGACTGTACCTAAAGAGTTCAAATGGAATTCTATATTTAATCAGAATTAAAAACAAATATGTGGGTAGAGTACATTAGGGGCATATGCAAAGAGGAAGAATTGTCTGCTAATGTAATAGAAGAAAGAGATGTGTTGGCCATAAGGTATCCAGTATTAAATTCAGAATTTCACAGAACCTTTTAAGACTTAGAATCAGTATAGAATGGGTAGATCCTAGTGCTAAGATATGTAACTCCTTCCAGTGAAATGCAAATATCAAATATTATATATACTGTTGAGTCTTGTCTTATACCTTGTGGCCTGATTGTGTGCTGGATAGCATGGAGGACAGTTCAGAATCGAATTCTAGCTTATTTTTATGCTCTCAACTGAATATGGGCCAAAAATATTTAGTAATTAATGAAATCCAAGTTTGTGGTGCCTATTACTCCCATCTGGTAACTGTTTCTCAGTGTTTTTATTAATTTCATATTTGTAGTGTAATATAGGAAACTTTCTTACAGGTGCTGCCTTTATTCTCATGAAGTACTTGTTAGTATTTTGATTGGCATTGACCCGAGATATCACCTCACTGCAATGTTATCATGTTTACATACATGCTCAGTGACATTTGCAGGTATGTCTATGTACCATGTGAACTGTTACTAGGAAAAAATAAGTCTAAATTATATCCTGTCACAATCAGTGCTAAACTTGTTAAGGACAGATACATTAAGTAGGTTTATCAATTTTTATTTCATTACGTGCTACTGTCAAATCAAATATGAACCATAGGCTGTGAATCAAAATTAATTAACAACACAATGTTTTTCATGTGCACCTATTGTAATATGGCTTTAACTAAAAGTTGCATTCAGAGATGGCAGTGAGTCTTCTCTGTGTCAAAAATAAAACTAAAATAGTCATTGAAACAGCAGTTGTTTTGGACACTGTCATGTGTCAGCACCTGTATTAGAGACAGTAATGTACAGTAAATCAAAGGCATTTTCTTTTTACCTTCCTCCAACCTCAGTCTGCAGCCATATGTTTAAAGAACTGTAGCTAAGTGTTATATAAGAGTTATAAAGAGACCAATGCAGTTATGCAATCAGCAAGAAAATGTGAGGAAAAAGTTGTGTTAACTTTCAACTATTCTTTAAGGCTGTATGTACTGAAAGGGGTAAAATGTGGAAGAGTCCCATTTGTAAAGATACTGACTATGGGCAATTTAACTATTAGTGGTGTATAAATCACTGCATGATCAGTATGCACCCAATACTATTGATGACAATGAGCCAGCGGTGTTAACATAGAGTATGTACATTTCAAAGTTTCTAGGTAAATGCTTACAGTGTTGTTGCATAATATGGTTAATTAGTTCACACAGTTTGTAGAGCTGCTAGTGGTTTCTTTATTTATCATACACATGTCAGAAACAAGATTTCACAGTGACACTGTTAGCCTTATGGGTCATGTTGAACAGAGTTCACTGCCTGTTTTAAGGATATTTGAAGTTGTGGAAGTGTGTGGTGCCAAACAAGGGAATAAAGTATTCTCATGGAAACTGATTGTGAGAATAAATTCTCTTGTTTCTTTCCATCTGCTGCTGACACTGTGCCTCTTAATGATTCTTGCCATTACACACCTCAGGGATGGGAATATGGTTCCTCACCTTGGACTTGATACACATAATTAGTTTTGCACATGCTACAGAGCCTTGAATGCTCAGGGCATGGAGTCATGAGAGGATTAGGGTGTGTTCGTAGGGAAACTCCTTTAATTTGGTTTGTATGCAGGCCCAGAAAGCATGTTAGTGTTTTTGGTCCATTACACTTGTGGAGTAAATGGTACACATCTCTCGCTGTGGTCTGATTTTGTGGTCAAGACCACACTCATGCACATGACCGTCCTCACTCTTCACTGGTTCCACACAGGCATTATAGTGCTAAAAATATATGCTTTAGGGTTAGAAAATCATTGATGGTACCACAAACTCATTTCTGAGAGTCTGATTATTCTGCGCTGTCACTCAAAAGCTTAAGCGTTTTACTCTTTGGGACTGAGACATATTGGCACATACTTTCATGTTTCTGTTTAACAGTTCATCACTGGCAGAGCTTTTTGTCCCATTGGCCCTTCCTGTCACACTAGGGAGAGCACTATTGGCAGGAGATGTTTGATGTAAACAAACCTTTCTTTCTGAATATAGCAATTTTTCATAAGTATTGTTGTAATAAATGTGTTGCAATTGAATTCATAGATATGGGCAAAAGGACTCTCAACCACTAGCTTTCAGAATAAAAGCTATTGTTATCTGTAACAGAAAGAAAAGTATTAGAGAAAATAGTTTTGGTGATGAGTTAAACATAGAAGCCACACATGAATACCTGATTAGGTCTCTGTCAGCTACCATCTTTGATATTTCTTACTTGGAAAGTTTTGGTATGTCATATTTTACTGTGATGTTATTCATTTATATCCTGTTCTGTTTCTTCAGACATTATTTTAAATAAGTATTGGAAGGCTTCACAGGAAGAATGATGGGCATAATACTAATGTTGAATATGTTTGTCTCCTTGAAACCACATGACGGGAAGTCAAGTAAAGTTGTGACCGATGGTGTAGTAGATAGTATTGATGTGTGGGAGTTTGGGTCAGTCCTGTAAGTGTGCTTGGATAGCTGAAGTAGTTAATGAGACCGCTCACGACAAGCGGGAAATTTGGGTTTGATTCCCAGTCCGGCACAAATTTCCATTATGTCACCAATATGTAACATCTTCACACCTAATGCAACTAATGTCAGAAAGATTCCAAAATTGTGAATCAATTTTATAAATTGAGTATAGCTGCAGAATTGTCACCAATGCCTGTTTCTTCAAGCTATGTTAAAATAAGTAAATCTTTGATCTGCTGCTGAAGAGAATTTATTTATTTTTGGCATGTTATTTCATATATTGATTCCCTTAATGAAGGTTATTGAAACAGTCTATTAGGGTGCTGAGTTGGTTCAGTACAACTATCAGTAAGAATTCATTTTAATAATTGCAATTCTTAGTTTTGATGGATAACAGTTAACACCTGCAAGATTCTTGTTTAGAAAGGTATGTGCTTTGATGTAAGCATATACATAGTGCATGTATAAATTATGCAAAGCTTTATCACAAGATGCTAGTCATTGTTGCCTGAGGAAAAAAGTAATACTGTAAGGAATTTGTTAGACTGGGATGGATTGTATTGATGAGCAACAAGTGAATTCCTGTGAAGTTGTGTTGCGAGATGGTAATTGACCTGATATTTGCTTATATTCAGCTCTTGAGAACTCTCATATTTTGCTCAGTCTTTTACTGTTATAGCGGATATAAGTTAATGGTTGAAATATATTCAGTTTGGCATCACAGAGGAAACTATCTGCCTGTTGCCTTTAGGTCTGCTTTTCGCATCTGTTTAGTTTGGCTGTTTTCCATAATTTATGGCTTCATGAAACAATTGCATCCTCTGAGATTAATATTTGTAACTTTTCTTTTGTTTGAATGGAGATGAAGAAATGTCTGCCCTTCCCTCCTCCTACCCCTCCCCCTACAATTATAAACACAAATTAAGTTCATGATTACAGTGCTCTACCATAATATAAAGACAGGCAGGGTTTGTGTAAACTGTTCATGAATACACAGATTGATTATATGAAGTATGGTGTACTAATAGCAGAAAATGAAGCGAAAGTGGGGTGAAGTGTAGTGCCTTGGCAGTTGTCGCTCACACTACTGAAACTAAGTTTCTTGGGGAGTAGGTAAGATATGGTTTGTACAAATAGTTAATTGTCAGCAGTGAATGGTTAATGACACAATATGTTATTTTAAACATAATTTGTTAATTATGGTGAAGGTTGATTGTGATATTAGCTCAGTATTGTAGCTGTATAATTTTGAGAAGCGACAAAGATCATTAAGTGTATATTACTGTTTATTCAAGAGAAATTCATTGTATGGACTGCTGCATTGTAGTCATTCTTTGATTTTACCATTTACAACATGTTCATCGTATCTATTTTGATTTAAACTGTGAAAGGTTAACTGTTGATAACTTTTTCCTTCTATGATGTTAAAATAAGAAACTCTAGTATGCTAACATATAAAATAGTCATTACATTTGTCTGCCATTCATTGTTAACTTTTAATATCTGCAGATAACAATGTTTGAAAAATTATTGTGTATAGGACTACATCAACAGACGAAAGTTAACGGAGTTTGGGAACTTGTCACTGGTGGAGGAACGAGAGCAGCTTGAAGGAGGAAATGTCAGTGTAAATTTGCCAGGGGTCAGACGAGGCGAAATGGCTGCTCGTGCCACGAAACCAGAGGTTCGAGTGTCATGTCTTCAATTTTCTCCTACAGGTACTACAGTTTCAATACCAGGGCATTAGCCTGTAAACTTCATTTTCATCTTGCATACCTGACATGAATTATGTATTCTTGCCATCAGCAGCATATTCTTGCATGTTTTTGTTATCAGATTTAACAGCTATATCAGGGATAATAGTTTGATCACTGTTTGGATATAATAATATGTTGAATGTTGTGTAATTTCCACTCTCACTTTTGCAGTTCGTTTGACAGTAATTACTATTCTCAGTAAAAATGTTCTAAATACATAGTGTGTGTAAAGTATCCATATAAAGGTCGGATTATGATGTTATGACATTGCTACCTAAGGTCTTAGTCAAACCAGTGTAGTGAAGAATAGTTAAGTGTTGTCTGCTGTATATATAACACTAAGGCTCACAGCTTGCATAATTTCAATCCTCCTCCTTTTCTGTTGATTTTTTATTTTTATTTTTTATTTATCATGGTGAAACCATGTTCCTTTTTTAGTTCCTCTTTCCACTTGACTGCATGTGCTGTGGGTTTTGTATACTCCTGCTGTGGCAGGTGCTGGACATGAGCCTTTGCAGTGTTCAAATAGGCAGGCACCTTTCTTGTTGGTTTAAAAACTATGTCAATACTGTGTTTTCTTAGGGCTGTGCTAAAGGGAAAGTCTTCCTCCCTTTCATTAAATCAGTCACAGAATGTTGTCTATCTTCTCTACAATCTGTGTTCAAATGCAGTGAATAACCCCCTCATCAAATTAGCACTGCTTTAACTAGAAATAAATGTGACTACTCACAAAATAATGAAGAAAGAAGCTGTTCACGTCCTGGGCATTCTTCCCACATACGAGCAATATTTCAGCCGAAATATCATGGCAAGATGTTGATGTCATGTGGCTACAATTTCAAAATTATTTTCACAGCTTAAAAATGAAATTAAGAAGATAGTATTTCGAGAATTGTGAAGGCTTTCCATTTTTTAGAGATGGAAAATTTTTTATTAGATAAATTATACATTATTTGTAGAAAATTATTTGTTCTAGGAGTAATACATAAACTGAAGAAGTGAGATGAGATGGCAGCTGAAGTCACATCCTTCTAAAGTGTGCAAGTATGTTTTGTGCATGTATATACCTGACACCATAAATTTGTGAAAGCAAGAAGGGAAGGAGTTAGAAGAAAATGTAACATCCAAAACAATGTAGGAAAAGAAACATTGCTTCTTACTGCGAAGAAGACATGTCAAGTTGCAGACAGGCATAATTAAAAGATTGTACCTTTCTGCAACTTGACATGTCTTCTTTAAGGTAAGTAGCAATCTGTCTTTTCCTACATTGTTGATATTCCTAGCTGGAGTTTCCATTGTTTGACTTAACAACAAAGTAAGGGCAGTTTTTTCTCCATCTAGGACCTAATATAAACAAACAGATTTTATTGTTTAATGTGAAACAAAAATTATTTCACGGAGGCAAAAGATTAACTCCTTAAATACTTATATAAACTCCCAGGGGAAAAAAAATTGTTAGTCAACCCCTTGAAAGAGTGCATTGTTCACTTTGATGTAGATTTGGCACTAGGTGAGTGTCCACCTATTGCTGACATTAGTCATGGCAGTGAAATGGTGTGTATGTGCCAGTCTGTTGTATGGAAACAGTGTAATAAGATGTGTCAATGTGAAGATGTGGAAGAAGAGAGCATTAATAATTTCGTATGCCCACAAACATGCTATGAATGAAATTGCCTGATTGGTTGACATATCAACACGGACTCTCCCTTGGCATACAGTAAATGCTATACCACTTGCAGCCATCTGACACAGCATAAGAGCAGTTTTTGTGAAAAGATGCTGACCAACAGGAACATGAGATGAGTATCATGTCATGTCAATGATGATGAGTTTCAAACCTGACAAGAACTGCTGCTGTCAATGAATGCAGGTCCATCTCAACTAGTTTCCAAGCAAACATTTTGAGTCAAAGCACCTCTCAAAAGCCCATTGCTCACAGTGGAACATAAAGATGCACATCTTGAATGGGTCAAACACAGAAACTGTAGTACAATTAAAATTACTTGACAGTAGATACTTCACGCATTGCAGCTGGTTTCCCCCAGTCAGAGCGCTCAATGTCACTCCTGAACTGTTAGCTGTTTCCAAACTGCCACAACAATTAGTTCAATTCCAATTCTTTGTTTGGCTTCCTTTGTTGGTGCATTTGGATCCTGAATCCTGTGAGTCTGGCCCTTTTATTTCTTATTTCATCACACACACACACACACACACACACACACACACACACACTACTGGATCCTTCCCCCACAAGAAATGATTCATTGTCACAACACAGTTATTGTAATCACAGAGATTGGCTTTCATTAGATAAGCTTTGCACAACATTGCGTGAAGCCACATTTTTGAAGGGTGTCAATTTATCATTGCATCTGGGACACCAGTAATAAATCCATCATCTGTTGGCAATGTAATGGTATAGCTTAGTGGTTAGCATAGAAATCTGACGTGTAAAGGGTTAAAGGTTCAAATCGCAGCATTGCACTGACTTTTTTATTTGCTCTTATTTTTCCTCCTATCATTCTTTTTTGTTTGGATTCTGTTTGTGTCACATATAATCTGCAGCCAAGTGCCAACCAGGATTGGGCATCAGTTGGTAACATGGCATCCCATGTAGCTAATGTGAGGGTAGTTTCAGGTAACCATTAACGGCGAGAAATTAAAGTTTGACCAATAACAGTGAGAAATTACAGTTTACTTGACTGCTAAAACAAATTTTGTTGTGGAAGATGGCTTTGCATACAATTTTATTATGAAATTTTTCTGTCTTAAGTTTTGCCCATAAAGGTTAGCCATAAACGCCATGAACAAAGTGATTGTGATTTTAGTTCTGCCGCAGATTGCCATTTTCTCAGATACATTGCATATAACGAGGTTGTGGTTAGTTTAGGACAAGAGTTTAAATTCAAGGTCACAAAACTTGTCACTTGCCACAGTTTAATCAATGATCACTTAAAATCAGCTGTCACCAGAGCATCTCCCATATCCATTGTATCTCACAGCAGCTGCTTCCAACATTGTCCCGTGTTACACATTAACACCAATTTTGAAATGACATGTCTTTCGTGTGTTGCATGTAACCTAGCAGTAGCCAGCAGCGGGTGGGGCAACACTGTAGTGTCAAGTGACAAAGGTCAACTATCAAGTAATTTTAATCAGATTATAGACAGTAGATTACTGGAGGCATGTAGTATGGATAAATAAATCACTCATTTGTCTCTTCAAATTATACCAGGTGTCTAGTGCACTGAGACTCAAATAAGTGTGTAGAGAGTAGTTCCATCTGTAGATGGTTTTGTGGTGTTTAGTGCAACATGACTTGGGCCAAATCTTTTCATGTAAAGTGAAAATGAACCAAGAGGTCTATTTTAACATTCTCGGTGACTAGAGGTTGCCCTTACTTCTATATCTTCACCCGTATGCTGTGGACACTCCTGTCTTCCATGATAACAGCTGAATGTACAGGGCTCCACATCTTCTTGGTCTGTTTAACACACTGGCACCCTGTCGCACCACACCTGATCTTGATCCCACAGAAAATGTCTGGATCTATTTGGAACAGCAGGTACAATGTAACAGTCAACATTCTCGTATTTTGGTAGCTCTGTAGGATCTAATCATCAGTGAGTTTCTTCAATTGGGTACAGAATTCCTGAAAAAAACTGATGGACTCTCATCTTCACCAAATTGAGACTATTATGGAAACTAGAGGGGGTCAATAACTCATTGGCTGATTGTGTGCTTAATTGTTACATACAAAATATCATCTGTAAAGAAAAGTGTATTACAGGCTATCTGCAGTCGAATAAAATTACCTATGCTTATTAGACAGCAGATAAGAACAAAAACAAAAAGACAGATAAAGATCTAATCATTACGGGGTATTTATAGTTTAGGAGGTTGATCACTTAAGAATTTTTTGTAATAGAGGAACTGTCTGATACTGATTTACGTTTTCTAAAACAGTTGCATAATGAGGCAGCGTGCATTGAGATGATATGATCTACTACTATATAAATATGTAATCGAAGGAGTATTGCTATGGGAAAGGGGGGGGAGGGGTGTATACACGCATATGTGCCTTTACTAGCAAGATCTCGAAAGCTATTGTGAGTATTGTTTTCTGTTATGTGTTCCCAGACACCACACATCAGTGCACTATAAGTGAGTGGTTGCCATTCTCTTGTTATGAATTAAAGGATTGTATTGGATGCAGTAATTATTCCAGTAATTAAGCACAGTAGCCTCAAAATCATTCAGTATTAAATATATGATGCTAAATAGCAAATATTGCCATAAAAGTTATCTGTGTCTTCCATGAAATATTTTTCTGAATCATTTGCGAGATTAGAACTACTGAATTTGACTGATACCAAAAAGCTGCTTTGTGTATTAGTAAACAGTGTCTGCCTTCTTGTAAAACATGTTCGCCTTTATGCATACATGTTTCTCCAGTTGTGACTAGTGGATGTTTATCATCTTCAGATAATGTAATGGTCACTAATCTGTGAATTTGGAATAGGTTGCAGTCTCTAGGTTAGTGTTTCTATTCACATTTGTACCTTGCTTTCAGATTGTTTCTTCTTCTAACCCACTCCCCTGCCCCTTGACTGTCTGTCACTTTCAGCCACAAATCTACAGTATTTGTAGCACAACATTTGCAGCAGTCTTGTTTGTGCTCAGTAGGGGATGGATTGAACATCATTCGGAGTGGCAAGGGGGGGCAGCAGACTGAAAATCTTGAAACTGTGAAATTCATTGTTTGTAGCAATTTCCTTCCATGGCAAAAGCTGTGTAGATTGAAGCCCCTATTTTACATTTTCATGCAGTCCAGACTTAGAAAACGCAAAATCGAGGAAAGTGCAGAATCGAGAAAAACTTTAAAAACGCCAAAATACAAGCAAAGACATATGGGATTGGCATATATAATTAAAAATCTTAATCCTCTCCAATATATTGTATAAAAACTGCATAAGTGAAGGAAATTAAATGTACTCTATAATGTTTATACAATTATTTGTGGTAATGAATTTCATCAGTTCTTAAAAAATCACAGGTGTGTACACAAGTTAAAACTCGTCAAAAAATTGAATACAAGGTAACAGAGCTATTTTCCGACATGCTACGACCACAAATTATACGTCAGAACACACGTTTTTGAGATATCTTTCCATTGTGGTTACCCAGAAAAAAGCTAAAATTGATGAACATGGTGAGTTGAAATTAAAACTGTGAAGCACGGTGAAAGGTGTCAGTATCTAGCATGTGGGCTTGTGCGTTTTCCGTCCCTCATTGAGGGAAATAGAGACACGAAAAAATGAGTTTACTTCTGTAATTGACATTAAAGCTTATTAGAAGTCAGCTCAGTGAATGTCTGTACACTGTATAAAATTTAAATTTAAAAGAAGGATTAAACACTACAGTTCCACTTCATGCCTTCTATCACTGATGCCAGTCTTTGTGATCTACAGTGCAAAGTGTATATGCTAGTAGTGTATGTAGTTGGCAGTTGTATCATGTCAGATTTGAATGCCAAAGTCTTTAAAATGTGTGTTTGCAAAACCGTTCTTCTATTTCTGTATGAAATCTCTGCCGTAGCACATGATCTGCACAAAAAGTATATTTTCAGCACTTCACAAAATGCTTTCACCCCTACCTGCATACCCATCATCGAAGGGCCACTCCCTCTCTCCACATATCCAGCACGCGAGTTCATTTTATATGTGTTAGTTTGGCGTGGTGGCTTTACTTGGTGTTGGGTGACATAACCCGTTGCCAGCCAATAAGAGCTCACTAGCCAGAAATAACCAGCATTTTATTGGTTCTTGCCGAGCATATTCTTCAAGACTCAGTGTTTGAATTTAAAATGTTTACTATTTATATTGTTGTTGAATGGCATATATTGGGTGCAAGGGCTTGAGAGTCTTGCCTGTCTGTCCTGCTGACAGGGCATACATACATATTGTGCACCTGGCTGCCAGACAGCTGACTCAGTTGTCGACCGCTGCAGGCTATGGCAGGGAATGTTCCACTGTCAGCTAATCGTATGTTCCAGCATGTTTAGAAGCACTCTTCAATAATACGCTTTATAAAATCAGTATCACAATTAAGTCACAGTGACAGCAGTTTTTGATAACCACAAAAGAGGACTTCAGAAGTAACCCACCAATTTCTGTTGTTATTCCTGAACTGGGAGAAAGGTGTCTTAGGAAAATAATAAGAACTTTCTTCGTATTTGCTATTGAAAAGTTCTGTAACTGGAGATTTACATTATCAATATATTTGCCTGTAACCTAGCATAATTTTATTAAATACGTTTTAAGATTTATAGTTTTATAAATGAGCAGTTCCTAGCGAAGACGCCCAAAACTTGGACAAACAATTTTTACTCTAATCATAAATAATAATTATTGAAATTCAAAAACAAATTGTCTCATATAGCCTGACACAGAATTAAAAAAGGAAAATTTTGGTATAGCTCCTTCTGCAATAAGCCTATTGCCTTATATGTAATTAAAGCCTGAACTTGATTCTCCATAATAAAATTTTCAACAGTAAGATTCTTGTAGCGCAACTCTACGCTAGCACAGGAAAAGTTCAGTTAATGAAAGGGCTAAGTCACAATTCTCAAACATGATTGACTTTCTTACAATATAACTCTCTGAGCAAGTTTCATTCCTCGGTACTTACTAGAAAAAATATACATACAGAATCATTGCACTTCCGGACTTGATCTTAAGCAAGGGTAGACAAACATCAGCTCATTTAGCATTAAACTTTTAGGCAAGCTATTAAAATAAAAATATATTTTACCAAGCAGTAATATTTAAATAACCACTACCAAAGCAATCGGAATCCAATAAGGCTGGTACTTCAACTAGAAAAATAACTAGGCCAGAATACAAACTTTGGTCTTACTCTAAGCGAGCATCTACCCATGAGCTCATAATTAAAAAAAAAAATTTAAGACAAAGTTTATCATAAAAACATTACTCTAATTAAATATAGAAATCTCTAAAACTATTCGAGTTGACTTCTGCAGTAGTTCAACACAGGATGATTCAACAAACTCGTGGTTTTAAAATTAAGCCACCACTCACGCAACTACAAATGCATCAAGAGATAATGGTTATAATTGGAGGCGTATACTTAAAGCAGGATTACACAGCTTTCCTTTCATTACACATGAACTGCCGCTCTTGGTACGAACACTTTTACTCTCCAACAATCAACAGGCCCAGCTCGCCCGTCTCCTCAGGCAAATCGTTGTACACAATAAGCCTCAAAAGCATGTTCACACGTTCAGGGAATACAGGCCAGACAATTATGACAATTTAAACTATGGCCTGGAAAACTTCAAGCAACCAATTGGTCCAGTAAATAAAATAAAAAAAATATTTAACCACTCTTGATAAACCATCAAAACACGGGCATTTCACTACTAAGGAAATCGTTAAGGACTGGCAACTGTCAATACCTACTGCACAGGTTGAAGTAGCTGGCGAGAATTTCAAATGAGGCAGGAAGAGGCAGCAATACATTAAATCACATTGTTACGACAGTTCCTGGGCTGAAATTTTGCTCACCAAAAAAAAAAAAAAAACTATCCATGGTTCCAATGTCATCGTCAGCAGAAACAAGGCTGTCCACTCAGTCCCGTCAACCTATGAGGGTCAGATTCACCAACGCCAGTACCAACAGTCTCAGTTCTTCTACACGTTGCCAGCTTATACTGCCGCCCAGTGTGCTTCCAAACACAGTGCATGCGCAACTCAAGCCTCCTAGCAGCTCTGTGTTCACTCTATCTTCTGTACCTCGCCACAGGTGCTCGCTATATACATAGTGATCCATCTGACGTTTCAGATTAGATTATCTTAAAAACTATACATCGGGTAAAAATAGTGGATAAGACAAGTTCGTAAGCTCAAAGGGGGACATCAAATGATACTACAAGTGACCCCCAGCCCCTGCGTCCTTCGGCGGGTGGGGGGGCAACTTTTAAATCTTTAAATGGAAACCCCCATTTTTTATTGCAGATTCGGATTCTGCATAAAAAGTAATCAAGTTTTGTCTGAAACATTTTTTAAAACTATTGACAGATGGCGCTCAAACCAAGAAAAATTAAAATTGGGAAAGAACTCCGGTTTACTTAAAATGATCCGAGAACGATGCATCAAATTAAAACAAAATGTGCACCAATTCTTTAATTACACCAAATTAAGTGGTGTTTTTTTTTGTTACAAAATGTATCCTACCCGCCACAGTTTTTGATGAAGGGAGGTGGAATGGTATTAAAATCTCATTAGGGAACTCTTCACAATTACATGACTCACCTGACTGTGGTGCTACTGTGGCCAAACTACAAACTATGGCTCAGTATAAAGGTTGGTACAATGTGATCAGACATCACTCCACTTTCAGATTGTGAACCGTAAACATCAACTGACAAAAGTAAATTATTCTTTAGTGAAACATGGCTCACTATCCTCCTACAGAGATTGTTGCTATAATATTAATTTTAGGTGAATTCCATAACAACTACACTGCAGCTGCACAATTGTATGCTGATCATTTCCCAAACAAGACTACATCCAAGCGAAAACATTATTCGAAATTGCACTCAACGAGCTTGAAATAGATACATGCACCATCCACCTATTCATCACGAATACAATGAAAGTGGTGCTCATACCCTTACCGTTCTCGCTTGTGTTCAACTGGATCCCAAAATGAGTAGTCATGTGATTCAGAGACAAACTGGAATACTGAAATAAACTGTTTTGAGGATTTCGAAGGCACATAAATATCATGCGTATCGTATCACACTGACACAGGCATTGACGCCGAAAGATATGCAAATACGCGTGCATTTCTGCCACTGGGCCTTGGAAATGATAAGAGGTGACTGATTTTTTTGGATATGTTCACCGATGAAGCCACATTAAAAAACAGTAGCTTATTAAATCATCATGATTGTTGTTATTGGTCCCCTGTCAATCCACACTGACACAGACCCATTGACAATCAACACAAATGGTCATTAATGATCTGGAGTGGAATTTTAAATGGTTACTTGATAGTTACAACTTCTCTGTGATGATTTGTTGGAGCTAATGAAAGATGTTGATTTAGAAACTAGGCAACGAATGTTGTTCCAACAGGATGGAGCAGCTCCCCATTATGCTAAAAATGCATGGAACATTTTAAATTTACGGTACCCTGGTCGGTGGATAGGACGCGATGGACCAATTCAGTGGCCTCCATGTTCACCAGACCTAACATCTGATTTTTTTTTCTTGTGGGGTAATTGAAAAAATATTGTTTATGACAAGCATCCCACAACCCAAAATGATACGGAGCAATGCATTCGAAGTGTGTGTGTGCAGCCATACCCACGGGATGTGCTGCTCAAAACTGTGGACAACTTTCGCAGATGATTGACTTTATGCATTGAAGCAAATGGGGATAATTTTGAACAATTTCTTCGTGGCTAATGTCATTAATTAAGCACCCCAAATTGTGAGAGGCAAGGGGACTCACAATAATGAAGCACCCCAACATGTGAGAGGCAAGGGGACTCGCACTAATTAGGCACCCCATAGGAACATCATTCTACTACATCCATGTTGTTGTTCCTGGGTAACGCTAAAAGTAGGATACAGTACATTTTGTACAAAAATAGCTTAATTTGGCATAATGAAAGAATTGGTGCACATTTTATATCGATTTGATATGTCTTTCTCGGATAATTCTAAATAAATCAGAGTACTTCCCCAATTTTACTTCTTTCTCAATTTCGGCACCATCTTGTCAATGGTTAAAAAATGTTTCAGACAAAATGTGATTACTTTTTATGGAGAATCTGAATCTGCAATAAAAAAAATGGGTGTTTCCATTTAAGATTTAAAAGTTGCCCCCACCCCACCCAAGGGGGCAAGGACTTGGAAGTCACATGTAGTATCATTTGATGTCCCCTCTTTGAGCTTACGAACTTGTCTTACCCACTATTTTTACCCGTTGCATAGTTTTAGAGATGACCTCATCCAAAACTTCAGATGGACCACCCTGTAGCAAACTTTATGCTTGTTTTCTCTTTTCATGTGTCATGTTCCATCCAATTGACTTTTGCGGTTTCCTGTCCTCATTTTTGACACAGGTTTTGGACTGCCACTAACAGAGTTAAAAAAACCTTTCCCATATTTTTATTCTTTTTACTTTCTTTTTCTTGAAACATACAGACTTAATGAAATACCCTTAAGTTTCCTTTGTGTGTGATATTTTTCAAAACATCCCACCATGCAGAGAGCAATATCACACTTTTTGCATCTTATAACTATCATTTTTTTTGCTGTGAATTAGCAGTACATACTACATAGTGTCTCTGGGGAATTGCTCTTGAGGAATCCTGGACAATGCCATTCTTTATTTCGCAGTTGAAATAGTTTCTTGTTTTGGTGTCCTTAGGATCTCAGCTTTACTTGTTTATTGATGAAATTTATCAAGCAACTAGTGGATTAGTTCAAGGTGGAATGTTTGCCAGTGGTTTTTTCTGTTTATTTTTTATTTCAAAAATTGTTTTTTCTTTCAGCACACACAAGTCAGTCAAGTGGAAGAACACCGTCTTGTACCATTTCATTGTCTTTAGGATGCATTGTACATCATGTCTGTCTTACCAACAGCAGCCATTGACGTATTGTAGCTCACTACGCAAGTAGTTTTCGATTAGTTTGGCCTGTGGTCCATTTATGGTTGAAAGCATCCAGACTTCTTTGTTGTCTATCCATTTTAGACCCAACAATGTTCCACAGAACTTGAATTGTATTTTCCTCTTTTTCAATGTGTCAGGCAGTGGTGGTAAATGTTTCCTGTTTTTGCATACTATACCAATGGCATTGGTACATTTCTCATGGAGCGATAGAAATAATTCAGGGCTTGGATACCAATTGTCTAAACAAATGGTATTACCTTTGTTAAGGTATATCAGTAACAAACTCATAAATACATCACCTGATTTCCCCCAGCCAGAATTTCTGGATTCTGTTTCCACTGCAGCACTGTTGTAGACATTATAATCTAGAATTAATTACTGTGTATGTCATAGAATGAAAATTTTAAAACCAAACTGGCTAAATTTCTTCATACTTAAATTTTCAAAAGGGACTATGGCCTAAAGGAATTTTTTTCTTGTGTGCTCTGCGTTGAGCCCTATTTTCACAAGAATATCTTGAGATGTGGCCAAATTGTCACTAATGTGCAATAAATGCAGATTCAGTTTGTACCAGTCCCAGGACATTTAAGTGTGAATATATTATTGTTTGAAGCAAAGAATCTATTGATCAATATTAATTCACTTCTAACTTTTTAGTTCTTAGCACAAATAGGGAACATACCAAGGAGCAATAAAATTCTGCGGGCTGTATATGTTTCCAATATGCTAACCTGCTGCATACTGTCGTCCTTTTTTATATTCTTTTTATTTATTTATTTATTTTGGTAAGAAATATGTAGTAATTATTTCTCTTTTTCCGAATGCTAGAAATAAATTCAAATGAAATAAAATAAAAAAGTGTAAATGACTTCCTAAATCACTTAAGTCTATTGATACACTGCTAAATGTGTTCACGAAGTGGTGACATATTGTCACAAGGATGATCATGTGACCGATCACGCATTCCTTTTTGTGATGAAGCTTCACTTACCAGAAGAACCTTTCTGAAAAAGTTTCTCATGGTGTTGAAGAATCAGCCGTACTTCCAGACACTCCAAATCTTCCTCGGAGGAAATGTCCAAAGTATCCCTACCATCTTCATCTTACTACTCTTGAGGATTTCCGTGATTTCCTTGTCAATAAATTATCTTCCAACATTGCATATGCAATCAGGCACACACTGTTGTCTCACCAAATGCAGAAACAGGACTGGCTAGTGAACAGCTCGTAAGCAGGAAGGGCCGAGGAGCAGGTAGCACTTCGCGACATTACCAAAAGCCACCTGCACAGGTTATGACAGTGCTGGCAGGAATGTTGAAATGAGGAAAAAGGCAAGTCACTGTTCTATTGTGCTTCTTTACCTGCTCCTGTGCCAGATGTTCATGAACGTTGTTGCCGTCAGGTCTCCCTACCTGTCTGCCGTAAGTGAATTCCCAAAGCTGTCTGGACATTCTACCAGCTTAGCATATGCGTATGCCCCTAGCCATCTGCGCGTTGTACCTGATGGGTGTAGATGTATGCCCCTAGCTGTGAAAGGGCTCAGGGATTCGGATTGATAGTTTCATAATGAACAATGCTGCTTGTTGCTGCTAATTCAGCACCGGTTTTCATAGACAGTTCAAAATTTAACAAGAACCACTAGTAAAACTTACATTGTGACAATAATCACCATCATTATGGTAGCTTTAGTCATCTGGTGGATTACAGGAAATTCTTTTTTGTTCATCACTTGTAAATGATTGGCCACTGTGGTAAATGATTGCAGGGTGTGATGATACCTGGGACCCACAGAACTGCATATGTCGTTACAAAAAGTCTCCTTGTAAGGGAAACAGTACTAGAAATTCCTGCAACTAGTTATGTGGATTTTACTCACACTAAGTTACTACTGTAAAGTAGTTTAGACAAGGAGGAAGGCAGTTTCAAAGCACTGTCAAACTGAATAATTTGATGTATATATGCTGACTGAAGTGGCAAATGAAAATTTGTAGGCTGGGTTTCGAACCCGGGTGCTCACTAGGCAGATGTGCTAACTACACCACCACCCTGGCACAGTGGCTTTGCACAACTGCACGGACTACCCTAACATACCTCCTCCCTCAATCCAGATTGCCATCCTGATTTAGGTTTTCCGTGATTTCCCTAAATCGCACCAGGCAAATGCCGGGATGGTTCCTTTCAAAGGGCACGGCCGACTTCCTTCCCCAACCTTCCCTAATCTGATGAGACCGATGACCTCGCTGTCTGGTCTCCTTCCCCCAACAAACCAACCAACCAACCAATCAATCCAGATTCCCATTCAGGCCTCAGCCCACTTGGTGGGCTCTCAAACTGTTTTGGAATAGCACCTCATCAGTGAACGAAATGGGGGATCCTGCCTGAAACCCCAGCATAGGTGCTTTGTTCAAATGTAACTATATATTCCAGAGATCTTTTCAAGACCCAAACCTGGGGGGGGGGGGGGGGTTAAGTAGCCTGTGCAGTTGTGCAAAGCCACTGTGCCAAGGTGGTGTAGCGGTTAGCAAATCTGCCTATTGAGGCAGGAGACTCGGGTTCAAATCCCAGCCTTGATACAAATTTTCATTTGTCACTTCAGTCTGCGTATACACATCGTAGATATTTGAGACTCGAAAAGGTCTCTGGAGCCATATAGTTTCATTTGAACTGAAATTTACCTCGTTTGCTGGAGGTTTCCCCATTACCTTTGCAAAATTTCTGAATTCTTCTCGCAATGCTAAAGCGTGCTTCTGTGCACATCAATGTTCATCAGAAAGACAAGGGAGCAACTCTTTATTTTTGCTTTCCTGCGCACATTATTCACTGGCACTATTAATTATTTTTGTTGCACTGCTCCTACTGGCCTAGGCTGATGGGTGGAAAGTGTATCTGGCACTGCCAATGATGGGCCAGTAACCGCTTCATCACTCGTGAGTAGCTGTATTAACTTATGACACAACACAACTTGGCACGAAAATCACTTCACAGTGATTGCATATGCAAGTTTCTCAATTAGATCGGGCAGTGGACAGACACAAAAAATGAGCGAGCTGAAGTAAACTGATTTCTGCCAATTCAGAATTAGGTAGATCTTGTTTTTCTCTTTGTGAACAAACTGTATAGTGACCAAAGTGTGTTTTAAGATGACCCTGAAATCATGACAATTTCTGTCACAGGACTGTAGCATCAGTAAAGAGATGTGTGCACATACTGTATCCCAACTGTTCTGAAGCTGCACCCAGAATTTGGTGCTGGCCAGCTGCTCGAGTATAGTATTTTGCTCACATTTAGCGCTAAATTTTGTGATTGTCACATGAACGATGGTGTTCACAGTAGTAGGTCACTTCACTTTTCCCCCTTCCTTTATCTACTGAAAAGTGTGTATTAAATATATTTTTGTTAAGGTGAAGCATGGGCTGCAGCAACTACAGAAGGTCTTCTTGTGTATGCACTAGACACAGCACTGGTGTTTGATCCCTATCAATTAGATGTTGATATAACACCTTCTACTGTTCGAGAAAAATTGTATGACCAGGAATTTTCTGAAGGTATGTGGCTTTTGTGTTTAACTATATGGTTTTTGTAATTGCGTGTGGAGATTATTTTAATATTTTATTATCCTGTTTTCTTCAGCTTTAATGATGGCACTGAAACTGAATGAAAAAGACTTAATTAAGGAAGTGACTGAAAGCATTCCAACGGATTATGGTAAGTCTGAATTAATTCATACAGCAACATAACAGTACGCATTTTTATCTCCGTTTGTGCATAAGAAAGGGAGGTGTTACAATTAGTGAAATTCTTCCATTTCTTAAAAATAAATGTTTTGTTTTTACTTTACAGTTATCCTGGCTGTTCAGTCTCTTCCTTTGCCATATGTTGAGAAGATGTTGAAATTCTTGGCTGAAATGGTAGAGTCATCAAGGCACTTGGAGTTCTATTTAATTTGGGTCCAAACCTTGCTGACTCTGCATGGGCAGAGACTGCAAAATCCTTCATCACATTCCACAGTAACAAGTTTTCTCATCAGACTGCAGAAAAACTTAAATAAAAAGTACCAGGACCTCATGAAAATGTAAGTATTATTGATAGTTTAAGTAATGGAACCAAATACAGTTTTGTTCTTTAAGAAAGTCCAGCAGACTGTAACAAGGTGTGTACATTGCAGGATAACTGGGAAATCTGGGGAAAAATAGGGAATGTTTTCACCTGGGCAAAAAACTGAGAAAAGCTTGAAAATTTTGCAGAAGTCCAGGAATTTTTTTATTATTTTAGTCTTCAGTTAAATTTTTGTAATTTTGACAGGCAAGAACTGATACACCAACAAAAAATTTTACTTTAGCCCACTAGTGCAGAATAATACTGCAGCAGTTTAACATAAATGCTAAAATAACACCAAAATAAAACTTTAGTTGCAAAAAAAATGTGCCATTTACAACCAGAAAACAGTGCAGACACTAGCATCTGCCAGCAGCAAAATGTGTAAAAGGCTTTAGGGCGAAGACCATGCAATACTTCATAACAATAAACTGCTTTTGATGAGGGTGACATCAGAGCTGTTAACAATTTTAAGTTTGTTTGAGCAGTTGCCAACAGGTGCATGCACAGAGTTGAAGTCTTGTTGAGCAGCACCTTCTCATACTTCTGGCAGCTTGTAGTGTGGCTGTTAGCTGTATGAGCAGTACCAGTAAGCAGCCAGATTCAACCTGGAAAATTTTCTGGTGTGCGCAGGTTTTTTTCATGGCCAGAGCAGTCTGTCTTGTGGTTGTGGGGGGGGGGGGGGGGGGCGGCGGCGGCATATGACCCAGTTTTATGTTTCGTGATTTGGCTGTTTTCTCTTTGTTTTCATCAAATGAAAACAAAACAAAATGCCATAATAAAAAACCAAACATGAGATAATACAGTACTGGAACTCAAAGAAAATTGGCAACCTGAAAACCACACTGAAAAGCTTAATACCCAGTAGGAGCCTGCTTCAATGTGAATTGGACATATGAATGTGCATGAAAGTCAAATTATGCATTTTAGTATGGTTTACGAAACTTTGATGCTCTCAAAATATTCTCTGATTTCGTGTTTCTTTTATGGCATAATATCTGATTTCTTAATGCTATATACGAGTGCTGTTCCCCCCCCCCCCCCCCCCCCCCCCCCCCGCAAACCTCTGATAGATTTTAAATAAAAGACAATTTCATAGGAAACAATTATTTTGTTACCAAAAGTTTTGTACACTTAGGTTACTTTTCAACATAAACACCGAAAAGATTGAGACATATATCGTACCTGTGGACAAGCTTTGCAATACCCTCTTCAAAAAAATATTGCTTCCAATGATGCAAAAGAGCATAGACATTGTTTTGAACATCTTCATTGGCTTGACAGTGCTGCCCTCCTAGCCACATCTTCAGTTCAGGGAGAACGTGAAAGTCGCTGTGTGCCAGGTCAGGACTGTATGGTGGATGATCAAAAATGTCCCATTGAAATTGTTCAAGGAGCAGTTGGGTTGTGCCAGAAGGGTGAGAACAAGTGTTGCCATGGATCAACACTGTTCCTGATTTCAATTGCAAATTTGGTCACATAAAACAAAGATCTTCAGAGCAATGTCAATGCTCATTTGCAATCATTGGTGGCAACATTTTTTGAAGAAGGTATTGCAAAGCTTGTTCACAGGTATGATAAATGTCTCCATCTTTTCTATGATTATGTTGAAAAGTAACTGTAAGTGTTCAAAACTTTTGGTAATAAAATAATTGTTTTCTATAATCTTGGCTTTTATTTAAAGCCTATCAGAGGTTGATAAAAAAAGGAAAAAAAAGCCCTCGTATTTATGAACATAAGTAAATGTTCACGTGAAGATGATTAAGCAGGCAAATTTGGTCAGTAGTAGTAAATAAAATGTTTTGTTTCAAGTGTACTGACAGCTTTAGCAGAATTTTAAAAATCTGCCTTCTGTGAAACAAAAGGCTTTTTTGATCACAAGATGTGTTCCATCACTTGTCTGGTACCTTCCCTAGGCTTGAGGTTTCTTAATTTGTGTATTTTACTTCTAAAATGTAGAGAATGCCGTTCTTGGCTAAACCATAGCCTGGAACACACCATGTTTATTCCTAGAGTAGAATATAAACTGCCAGCTGTACAGTTTCTTGGCTTAACGGATAATTAACTTATTGTCCTTAGCATTGGTGTATGCCTGCGATTTCTCCCCCACCCCCACCCCTCCTCAAGAAATTTGTATTCCTTGTTACTAGCTTCTTACAGTGATGTGAGCGTGATGCGAAATGCTACATAACAGTATTGCAGAGTAAAAATTAAAAAAATAGATCTGACGTGAAAAACATCACTGATTATCCATACATAAAATATCCAGTTTTTATAGCTTGGGACCAATAATTCATTTTAGTACTTGTTCAGTTGTAACTTCTATAAGTTACAATTCTAATTATGCGAAATTTGAAAGTGTTTAAATACTATGTGTGCATCAAATAAGAGAGAGAATATTTTTACCTCTTACAATAATACTACTGCCTAGTAAGAAGTGTGTTTTCCCAGGGTACAGTTGTTCGCATTGAGCATATAATCTCCTAATAGTTACCCCATGTTTACTACTTTCCTCTCAGAATACACTGTAATGTAAAACTAACATGTAAGCATAGTTATTAAACTAGCTTTTTTCTTCATTTCTAGATGTGACTTCAACAAGTATACTATTAGAGTGCTGCAGAATGTAGCAGAACACCGAGAAAAGGCCGCCTTAGCACTAGAAACACTTTCTGTAAATGATGACAATCTGATGTCTGAGTAAAATATTTATCAATTTTTAATAAAAATTATATTGAAACATGTCTGTACATTTTTGCCATACATGTAACATTTCCAAGAGTACTGCATTACCAATTGTGTGTGCAAGTTTTACTTTGTGTGTGCGCGCGCCACACTTGGTTACTTTTAATAATTCAATATCCAACTGTCAATCAGTAGATCGAGAAAACAAGCTTCTACAATATATTGATAAATCCACTTTGGAGGCAATTTAAAGTATGTTGCTAAACAAATCCAAGACATTTCAATTGCTGTTATTCCTTGTGTAAAACACATGAAAGTCAGTGTAACAGACTGATGTGTAGCTCACAAGCGGTTGCCTGGGTTGCTGGATTTGGTGAGTGGGTATTTCTTCTGTTTATTACCTATTAATTACTTTCTGTAAGACTGCATGGGAGTATGAGTTATAGATTTAATTTTCTTTAAGGCTTTGCTTGGTTTACTGTGACTGAAAAATGATGCTTGCATTAACACAGCAGTGTAATCAGTTGTATTCATGCTAGAATTAAAAGGAAAATATCTCTGGTTGGGAAGGGGCACCTGATTGCTAAACTCTGTGTATGGGTTTTTCATGAAGTCAAATATGCCATGCACAGAGGTAGTTCTGACATGGTTTGAGTGCCACGGGGTCGACAGAGCTACATTCCATGGCTGCAACAGGCCAAAAGGCAGTCGGTGTCTTGAGCTAAGCACAGCTTCCAAGATTCTCAAGAGTACTGCCATCTAGATATATCAGGTGATGCTACAGGCCTCATCGGCTCTGCATTGTGCTTGGTGGTGGGGAGTCTCAGTTGCTTTCTGTCTCTTGTCGCATCTCGTATCCGGATGTCACTTGGTATTGGCTCCCACATCCCTGTTAAATTATCAGTCACATACTACCCACATGTTCGGCGAGAATATGTATCAACTTGTGAGAAACCTGGACAAGCTTTGAAACCAGGAATGACGTCTGCTAAGCTGCCTCACCTTATTACTAAGGTATCAGGGTGATGCATGACATCAGCATCCCTGTAGCTAACCACAGCAAACAAAGAGCCTACACCTGGCCCTGGTTGGAGAAGGGATCTGTTTCACTCTATGACAGATCGGTGTTAATGCCAGAGAGCACTTAACTCTTCATCTACAGGCATCCTCTATAGTCCACAGATTCATGGGAATGGATTGACAGTCACCTGAGCCCAGTCAGAACAAGAAATAAACCGAGAGCCAAATTACCAAGTTTCCTTAATTTCCAGTTACGTTCTTGCAAGAAGATGCAGTGACAGCAGTACTGGAGATACAGCTGAACTTCATGCTAACACATACATCACTTCCAACCGCTGAAATTGAGTGCTGTTGGAGTACCAAGTGATACCGTAGAGGAAATCTGCCAAATTTTCACCAAGAAGCAACAACTCCAAAGCACAAAGGAAAGTATTTTGTGCCCTTGGAGTAGATCAAGAAATCGTTGTCCTTCCAGTTGATAAGGGTTATTGCACAGTTCTTCCCCAGCATAAGGACTAAGAGGGGAAACTTCTATAGCTTCTGGACAATCCAGTATACCAGAAAATAGCAGCAGATCCAATCAAGCAAGTGTCACAAAGCAATTTCATCCTGTTAAAGAACAGGGCACTTACCACCTAAGACTGTATGGCCTACCAATGACCCTCAATAATGGCACGAGACCAATAGTGAGTAACACTGGGGCAGCAACATATCCCCTGGTGAAGCATCTGGCTTATCTGTTGGTCCCTCACATCGTCAAATGTTCACATGACATAAAACTCGGGTGATTTCATTGGTTGGCTGCAGGAGTCTGACATTATGATCAGCTTTGATGTCGACCCACGTTTCACTCTATTCCTCTAGGAAGACTACATAAAACTAATCAATGTGAAATTCAGCACTAACCAGACAGCTTTTTAGACTACTACTCACATTGACCTATTTTATTTTAATTGGACGATACTATCAGCACAGCCCCTCTTTTCACTTGTAGCAAATTTGTTTGTGGAGTACTTAAAGGACAGAGCACTGGAAACTGATGAACTAAATCCTGTGTTTCTTTTAGTATGTCAACAATACTTTCGTCATCTGGCCACATTGGTCCAAGAAACTACAGAAATTCTTAAGCATCTGAATTTCATCAATGAAAACATTCAGTTTACCATGAAAACAGAAAATGATGGCAAACTTATTTTACTCAACATCCTAGTTCAGTGCTGGTCTGATGACTCACTTGCCCCCCGTGTATACTGTAAGCCAATGACTCCATGCCTCCAGCTGTGTCCATCCTTTGCAGAATGCTCAACATTAGTACCATACTCCATTTCACCCAAACAAAGTTAGATGGCAGAGCTGTGACGCCTGGAATCCGTCTTCCTCAAGAATGGATATAGCAGTCAACTGATTCAAATGGCCCTATGACACAAAAGCACCAAGAACAACAAAGAGGGTGGAAAAAAAGAAGAAAATAATAATACTGCTTTTATACTCTTTGCTGACAATGTATCACAAAAATTGGAAGACTACAGCAGACATAACACCAGTGTACTTAAGAACCCCTTCAAATGCCATTTTCTTTGGCTGCTTTTATCTCATCAGTTATCCGATTTTATAATGAAAAATGGATTTGAACACATTGACAGCCAAGACGTCACTGCTGGCTACAGCAGAGCCTCACAGCTGACGCTGTGACCTGGCCTGACAGTGAAACATCCATCACTTTGCATGTGGCAGTCATCGTGTCAATGCTGCGCATCATTGGGAGTAATTTTTTAAAAATGTTCTATGGATACTTACATAACAAGTCAAAATATCGTAGGATTTCTAAATATTTACAGGAACTGGTTTCTATTCTCTCCAGCGTAAGTATGTAATTTTGGCAAACATACCGTTGTGTTGATAATCTCAAAAAATTAATATTTTTGTGAAATATGCTGTTGCCAAATCCAAAACATGGTATATGAATGTAAGACAGAAAGTGAAAAAGGATCTCTCGTTGAAGATTTTGGATTAATGTAATTTTTATGTCCAGAGAGGGAGAGAACGATTATTAAACTTTCATTTTATTACCATTGTTTAACTGTATACAGGGTGTTACAAAAAGGTACGGCCAAACTTTTCCTGAAAGTTTGGCCGTACCTTTTTGTAACACCCTGTATACTTAACAAATTCTGCATATGTTATTACCCTATACGTTGTCCTTCACCAAATGATAGTTCTTTAAGTCAGCATTGCATATTATGTGGTTAACCCCCTCAGACCTACAGCACACTGCAGTGTATATAAATTTAATAGTAAGTAAACTGAGAAGAAATTAATGAATCTTGTGCTGTTATGGTAATTCTACATTATGGCCAACTGCAAATTGGCAACATCTGTAGGCATTTCTAATATAAAAAGTGACAAATTGTAATAAAATCTTTTATGCGAAATTTCTCTGAGCTCTTTAAGATTACCTCTAAAATTTAGGAGAAGCTATTTTTTGAAGCTTGCATAACACAACTGTGATATTTTGAAAGGGGGCCTATTGTTGGGCCAATGTTATTTCCCCCATAATGAGAAGAGATCCGTTTTCAGAAGATTGACATGCTTTTAATGATACTACTGACTCCTGTTTGGTTCAAACAATTTTCAAATTGCTACAGGCACTTACAGAATGATGTAAATTATTATAACAACACAAAAACCAAAAATGCATATTTTAGACATTATAGGACATTTTTGCTTGTACAGATAATTTTACTTTTCTGACAAGAGGTCCCTTTTCCCCTTTCCGTCTCAAAAATTAAGATTTTTACTGCAAAAGTGTCTATGTTCATTTTTTAAAATGGTTTTATTAACACAACTTACAATAGGCTTAATGAAGGACCACATAAACACTTTAATGTCAAAAAACTGCCTTACAATAATTGCAAGTGTTCACATAACAAGTAAATTTCTATGCACTGTGTGCTTTCCTCTTCTTAATAATGCTGCTGATAAAAAACTCTCCTGCCTTGTACGAACTGCGAACTAGTGGACCACTCGCAGTGTACAAGAACCCCATCTCATTTCCCACCCTCTCCCAGTGTTTAAATTTTTCAGGATGAACATACTCCACTACTTTCAGGTGACGTTTTGTTGGCTGCATATATTGACCAAGAGTGACACAGTCAACTCCCATTGCTCGCAAATCTGGAAACAAACAGCTGGCATTAATAATTGCATTTCTGGAAAGCATTTAAGAACTGCTGATTGTTCATTCATTCAGGATTGTGGAATAAATAAAATTATATGTTAGCAAGCAGAAGCAACCACTGTTGGCTAATTCTGTTAAGTATACCAGCAACAGAAAATAATCATTAGTGCTAATCTAAAAAATGTAATAACTATAGGAACTACATGTAGATTACTTTGTGTGTCTTTGAGGGGGTAGTACTGAAAGTTTTAATTATCACAATGTAGTTAATTTTTTTTGTTTGCAGCCCTGGTACAAATTAAATGCTTGCACCAATGACACTGTAAAGCATTCCTAGAGGAACCAAAACAAAGTGGAGATTGACTGCACCATTTTGCTTTGGCTCTGCTAGTGGCATGTGATGGTACTGTAGCACGGTGATTTCATTGTGTACAGGGACTGCAGTCAGGTACCTGCCAACAACCAGAAAAAAATTATGTAACTATTTTTTCCAAGTCAGAAGTCTTGTTTCTCAAGGACTTTCAAGTACAGGTTTTGTTGAAACAGTCTTCTCAAAATCTATGAATCCCAGACAATGGTCATTCATACTCATTTCTCCATGTTACAATTTCAAATGTTTCTCTGTGCTACATATATGTTTATCAACCTTGTTCCTTTTCCTGACAAAGACCTAACAATGTGGTATTGTTGTTGGTTGTCATGGTCAGTGTGTGTGTCTCCTTCCCTTGCTAAATGCACTTTTCATTTCTTCATACCTTGAATAACATTATGCAGGGAAATGAAGGGTGAGAGAAGGAAAGCTGACAGCTTCGGGAGAGAGGAGGAGCAGCAAGGGAATGAGATAGGAGTGTATAACACCATTAAGACCAACATGGTGTAGGGGAAGTTGCATGAGGGCATGCAAACAGAGGGGTATATATATATATATATAAAAACAAAGATGATGTGACTTACCAAACGAAAGCGCTGGCACGTCGATAGACACACAAACATACACACAAAATTCAAGCTTTCCCAACAAACTGTTGCCTCATCAGGAAAGAGGGAAGGAGAGGGAAAGACGAAAGGATGTGGGTTTTAAGGGAGAGGGTAAGTAGTCATTCCAATCCCGGGAGCGGAAAGACCTTAGGGGGAAAAAAGGACGGGTACACACACACACACACACACACACACACACACACACACACACACACACACACATATATATATATATATATATATCTCTACGCAACTACCCTTCCGACCTGGTTCAGAAGCAAATAACCAGAGCCACTTCCTCATCTCCTCAAACCCAGAACCTACCCCAAAAGTGCCCCACTTGTGACAGGATACTTTCCGGGACTGGATCAGACTCTGAATGTGGCTCTCCAGCAGGGATAAGCCTTCCTCAAATCCTGCCCTGAAATGAGATCCATCCTTCATGAAATCCTCCCCACTCCACCAAGAGTGTCTTTGCGCCGTCCACCTAACCTTCGTAACCTCTTAGTTCATCCCTATGAAATCCCCAAACCACCTTCCCTACCCTCTGGCTCCTACCCTTGTAACCTCCCCCGGTGTAAAACCTGTCCCATGCACCCTCCCACCACCACCTACTCCAGTCCTGTAACCCGGAGGGTGTACACGATCAAAGGCAGAGCCATGTGTGAAAGCACCCACGTGCTTTACCAACTGACCTGCCTACACTGTGAAGCTTTCTGTGTGGGAATGACCAGCAACAAACTGTCCATTCGCATGAATGGACACAGGCAGACAGTGTCTGTTGGTAATGAGGATCACCCTGTGGCTAAACATGCCTTGGTGCACGGCCAGCACATCTTGGCACAGTGTTACACCGTCCGGGTTATCTGGATACTTCCCACTAATACCAACCTGTCAGAACTCCGGAGATGGGAATTTGCCCTTCAGTATATCCTCTCTTCCCGTTATCCGCCAGGCCTCAATCTCCGCTAATTTCAGTTTGCCGCCGCTCATACCTCACCTGTCTTTCAACAACATCTCAGCCTCTGTACTTCCGCCTCGACTGACATCTCTGCCCAAACTCTTTGCCTTTACAAATGTCTGCTTGTGTCTGTGTGGATGGATATGTGTGTGTGTGTGTGTGTGTGTGTGTGTGTGTGTGTGTGTGCGCGTGCGTGCGCGAGTGTATACCTGTCCTTTTTCCCCCTAAGGTAAGTCTTTCCGCTCCCGGGATTGGAATGACTCCTTACCCTCTCCCTTAAAACCCACATCCTTTCGTCCTTCCCTCTTTCCTGATGAGGCAACAGTGTGTTGCGAAAGCTTGAATTTTGTGTGTATGTTTGTGTGTCTATCGACCTGCCAGCGCTTTCGTTTGGTAAGTCACATCATCTTTGTTTTTAGATATATATATATATATTCCCCACGTGGAATGTTTCCCGAGAGAGAGAGAGAGAGAGAGAGAGAGAGAAACATCCCACATGGGGAAAATATATTAAAAACAGAGATTCCATGACTTACCCAAAGGGAAAGTGCTGGTAGATAGGCACAATAAAAAACACACAAACACACACACAAAATTTCGAGCTTTCGCAACCCCCAGTTGCTTCGTCAGGAAAGAGGGAAGGAGAGGGAAAGATGAAAGGATGTGGGTTTTAAGGGAGAGGGTAAGGAGTCATTCCAATCCCGGGAGCGGAAAGACTTACCTTAGGGGGAAAAAAGGACAGGTATACACTCACACACACACACCTATACACACACAAGCAGAACAAAAAGGTTTTTCAAGAAAGATTGAGAGGCAAGGCTGGAAGTGAGGAATTCCTCCTACAGGCCAACCACAAAGTAGAACAGCATGCCACCCTCCACCTCAAAAAACTATCCAATCTCTTGGTCTCCCACCTCCGGAAAGGCAACTCACTCACCCTCCACAACCTTTCCAACAAACCTCAACCTCGTCTCATTGCACACAGACCCAGTCTCTCCCATCTACTCAATCTCCCACTTCCAGCTCCACTCCCCCCAACACCTCAAAATTCCAACCAACACAATCTGGAACCACAACACCCTAATTCAGTAGTTAACCTTTCCTCCAAACCTCTGTCCTATCCAAAGGCCTCACCTTCAGCCCTACTCCCAGATTCAACCAAACAGCCCTTGTCAAAGATTTACTGTCCTACACCCGTAGTCTCTGCTGGAAATATCACTTTGCCACGAAGAAAAATGATCCTAATCCTACTCCTAATGGTCCAACTCCCCAAGACACTATCCAAATTGAACCCTGCCTGGAACAGTTCCGTCCTCCGTCACAGCGGGACCCAGCTCCTCTCCCTCAAAATCACCCTCTCCAAACTTTCCAGGAATTTCTGACTTCCAGCCTTGCCTCTCAATCCTTCTTAAAAAACCTTACTCCCAACATCAACACTGCTGAAGTCCAGGCTATCCGTGATCTGAAGGCTGACCGATCCATCGTCATTCTTCCGGCGGACAAGGGTTCCACAACCGTGGTACTTGATCGTCAAGAGTATGTGGCTGAGGGACTGAGTCAGTTTTCAGACAACACTACAGACAAAGTTTGCCAAGGTAATCCCATTCCTGATGTCCAGGCGGAGCTTCAAGGAATCCTCAGAACCTTAGGCCCCCTACAAAACCTTTCACCTGACTCCATCAACCTCCTCAACCTCCTGACCCCACCGACACCCCGCACCCCTACCTTCTACCTTAAATTCACAAGCCCAATCATCCCGGCCCTCCCATTGTAGCTGGCTACCAAGCCCCCACAGAACGTATCTCTGCCTACGTAGATCAACACCTTCAACCCATTACATGCAGTCTCCCATCCTTCATCAAAGACACCAACCACTTTCTCGAACGCCTGGAATCCTTACCCAGTCTGTTACCCCCGGAAACCATCCTTGTAACCATTGATGCCACTTCCTTATACACAAATATTCCGCACATCCAGGGCCTCGCTGCGATGGAGCACTTCCTTTCACGCCGATCACCTGCCACCCAACCTAAAACCTCTTTCCTCATTACCTTAGCCAGCTTCATCCTGACCCACAACTTCACTTTTGAAGGCCAGACATACCAACAATTAAAGGGAACAGCCATGGGTACCAGGATGGCCTCCTCGTATGCCAACCTATTTATGGGCCGCTTAGAGGAAGCCTTCTTGGTTACCCAGGCCTGCCAACCCAAAGTTTGGTACAGATTTATTGATGACATCTTCATGATCTGGACTCACAGTGAAGAACAACTCCAGAATTTCCTCTCCAACCTCAACTCCTTTGGTTCCATCAGATTCACCTGGTCCTACTCCAAATCCCATGCCACTTTCCTTGACGTTGACCTCCACCTGTCCAATGGCCAGCTGCACACGTCCGTCCACATCAAACCCACCAACAAGCAACAGTACCTCCATTATGACAGCTGCCACCCATTCCACATCAAACGGTCCCTTCCCTACAGCCTAGGTCTTCGTGGCAAATGAATCTGCTCCAGTCCGGAATCCCTAAACCATTACACCAACAACCTGACCACAGCTTTCGCATCCCGCAACTACCCTCCCGACCTGGTACAGAAGCAAATAACCAGAGCCACTTCCTCATCTCCTCAAACACAGAACCTCCCACAGAGGAACCCCAAAAGTGCCCCACTTGTGACAGGATACTTTCCGGGACTGGACCAGACTCTGAATGTGGCTCTCCAGCAGGGATACGACTTCCTCAAATCCTGCCCTGAAATGAGATCCATCCTTCATGAAATCCTCCCCACTCCACCAAGAGTGTCTTTCCGCCGTCCACCTAACCTACGTAACCTCTTAGTTCATCCCTATGAAATCCCCAAACCACCTTCCCTACCCTCTGGCTCCTACCATTGTAACCGCCCCCGGTGTAAAACCTGTCCCATCCACCCTCCCACCACCACCTACTCCAGTCCTGTAACCCGTAGGGTGTACACGATCAAAGGCAGAGCCACGTGTGAAAGCACCCACGTGATTTACCAACTGACCTGCCTACACTGCGAAGCTTTCTATGTGGGAATGGCCAGCAACAAACTGTCCATTCGCATGAATGGACACAGGCAGACAGTGTCTGTTGGTAATGAGGATCACCCTGTGGCTAAACATGCCTTGGTGCACGGCCAGCACATCTTGGCACAGTGTTACACCGTCCGGGTTATCTGGATACTTCCCACTAACACCAACCTGTCAGAACTCCGGAGATGGGAACTCTTCCCGTTATCCACCAGGCCTCAATCTCCACTAATTTCAGTTTGCCGCCGCTCATACCTCACCTGTCTTTCAACAACATCTCAGCCTCTGTACTTCCGCCTCGACTGACATCTCTGCCCAAACTCTTTGCCTTTACAAATGTCTGCTTGTGTCTGTGTGGATGGATATGTTTGTGTGTGCGCGAGTGTATACCTGTCCTTTTTTCCCCCTAAGGTAAGTCTTTCCGCTCCCAGGATTGGAATGACTCCTTACCCTCTCCCTTAAAACCCACATCCTTTCGTCTTTCCCTCTCCTTCCCTCTTTCCTGATGAGGCAACAGTTTGTTGCGAAAGCTTGAATTTCGTGTGTATGTTTGTGTGTCTACCGACCTGCCAGCACTTTCGTTCGGTAAGTCACATCATCTGTGTTTTTAGATATATTTTTTTCCACGTGGAATGTTTCCCTCTATTATATTCATATATAGAGGAAAAGAAAAATGATGTGACTTACCATACGTAAGCGCTGGCAGGTCGACAGACACACAAACAAACACAAACACACACACAAAATTCAAGCTTTCGCAACAAACTGTTGCCTCATCAGGAAAGAGGGAAGGAGAGGGAAAGACGAAAGGATGTGGGTTTTAAGGGAGAGGGTAAGGAGTCATTCCAATCCCGGGAGCGGAAAGACTTACCTTAGGGGGAAAAAAGGACGGGTATACACTCGCGCGCACACACATATCCATTCATACATATACAGACACAAGCAGACATATTTAAATATGTCTGCTTGTGTCTGTATATGTATGAATGGATATATATGTGTGTGTGTGTGTGTGTGTGTGTGTGTGTGTGTGTGTGTGTGTGTGTGTGTGTGTGTGTGTGCGAGTGTATACCCGTCCTTTTTTCCCCCTAAGGTAAGTCTTTCCGCTCCCGGGATTGGAATGACTCCTTACCCTCTCCCTTAAAACCCACATCCTTTCGTCCTTCCCTCTTTCCTGATGAGGCAACAGTTTGTTGCGAAAGCTTGAATTTTGTGTGTATGTTTGTGTGTCTGTCGACCTGCCAGCACTTTCATTTGGTAAGTCACATCATCTTTATATATATATATATATATAATGCAGATAAAGTAGGTTTACAAATTTCGTTTCAAAAGACAGAATTTTTCTGTACAAAATTCCATATACACAGTTTGAACACAAAATATGGAAAAATAGAGTAAAACATTTTAAATACCTAGGTGAAATTTTGGAGCCAACCGGAGGAGAGAAAGTTGCACAGAAGATCAGACAACAGAAAATGAAGAGAGCATATGGTATGACACATGAAATATACAATAAAAAATGCATCTCCTCGAACACAAATCAGACACTACTGCGCAGTAATTAAGCCAGCAGCACTATATGCTAGTGAAATGCTCACACTCCACACAAAATGTGATTTAGAAAAAATACTAAAAGAAGAACGAAAAACTATGAGAAAGATTTTAGGTCCAAAATTAACAGAAGAAGGATACCGGATACAATCAAGAAGAACCACAGAAACTATATCAAACCTGGCAGCAGACATAAGAAGGCGAAGATTAAAATTTTATGGACATGTCACCAGACTTCCCCCCACACGACTCACCAACAGAATTCTCACTTACATAGAAAAAGTCAAATCAACAACACCATGGATTAGCCAAGTAAAATTAGATTTACAAAAAGCAAATATTGAACTTAAAGATGTCAAAGATAGAAAAACTTTTAGAAATAAGGTGGAAAAGTGGAATGTATTGTCGGAGAAGGAAGCACTAAAGAGACCAGGAACAAAATGGACAGAAGAAAGAAAAAGAAAACATGGAGAATGAATGAAAGAAGTATGGAAGAAACGACGTCAGAAATCTTTGCGTGATCCTTCTGGGTCCATTCGCGATAAGTATATATATATGAGAGAGAGAGAGAGATTCCACGGGGGAAAAATATATTTAAAAATGAAGATGATGTAACTTAATACCAATGCTTTAGTTTGGTAAGTTAAATCATCATTGTTTTTTTTATGTATATTCCCATGTGGAATGTTTCCCATCTACATAACTCAGAGAAACTGGTAATGGGTGTGTGTGGTGGGGGGAGGGGGGCCCGGGGAATGGCCTATTTGCGTGCACAGCTGCTTCGAGCTCACACCCATGTAAAAGACTGTTTTGAAGTTACATGCGATGATTGGTGCCACACACAAGTCAGTATTATCCTACTCCACTCCCTTCTTCTGTGGTGGTAGCTTGCAACAGCTACAATGGCAGCTTGTCTCCATTCTGTGCGTCTTTCAGCTTTTACATCTTTCACGATTTGATCCACTCCCAAGACAGGTGTATCCTACTATCATATCATAATAATACTTCTACCTTCCATCTGGTCTTCCACAGATATCCAGCCCTTGCGGCAAGAATCTTTGAATACTGTATGTTAGTCTTAAGGATGATCTGGGCTATTTCATAGATTAAGTGGGTGCTGGAATATCAGTTTGGGAGATGTGAAAAGGATGTTCCTCACTTTAGGGCATGATTAAATCTGGTCATGAATATAGTGAAAGATGTTAAATTGTTTCAGTACAGAATAATACTGGTAGTGAAGGCATGCCCTCTCACACACTATCTATGAGTGTGGGTGGAAAATTATGGCCATACGTGGAAGGACAAGGCGTCGAGGAAGTCCACCAACTAGGCTGCTTTAATACATTTACAGATTATTATACAACCATTTAGTCTGCAAGAGTGCCTCTATTCAATGGCACCAAATGGCTGTCTTCCATATTTAAAAAGCTCTTATGCTGCCCTACACATAATCAGGGTGGAATGACCACATAAACACATTTCTTTTGTTTTGTAAGTTACATGAATACTGTACTGGTGAGGTAAAATGAGAGCACCCTCTCATTTGATTAAAGTAATTTGATGCAGCCAGTTGTATTTAACTAACATCCACCATTAGTAATTGAGGGGAATTTTAGGAAACTTAAAAATTTACAGTACATACTATACCCATATGGTCATTTGGTTCTACTACTTTTCATTTAAGGACAAGAAATTGCAGAAATCTAAGATTCCAAGATAAATTAGTGGGTTTGGAAGAGGATTTAAATAAGAACAAGTGGGATACAGTAATATTGTCAAAATTGTTGAGATAAAGCAAAGGCCAAATTGAATTAAAATCAAGTCATAAACACCAGGGAAGAAATTATGGTAAAATTTATTGCAAACAAGAAAATTAAAAATACTTCTGCTAGAACAGTAGCTCACTTTACAAATAAATGTTCACATTTATGCCTACACTCTCAAGCCCCCCCTAAGGTTTGTGGTGGAGAGTACTTTTGGTAGCACTATCGATTCCCCCTTCTCTTTTCCATTTGTGGAGACTGAAGAAAGTTGCTTGACTCTTACTGGTATGTACAATCCCAGACTTTCAGTCTACCTCTCTGTGATACACAGCGTCTCTCTCGAATCCTCTGCCACTAGACACTGTTAGAGGCACTGTGTAAGTGCCTCTATAATGCTCTTACATTTACTTAGTGTGAGATTCAGGTGTGAGGTTATGGGATGACTTAAGGCTGCTTGAGGTCATGTTGGACTTCTGGCATGGGATCATCATGGTAATGTTTGTATGCAGCGGCGATCCCATCCCAGATGACCAAGAGGACCTGAACACCTTGGGTCCAACTCCCCAAACACAGTGCCACACTGCAGGTCATCCCACTGTGGGTGGGCACAGTGCTCCCACAAAACGAAACTCTGCCTTTGTTGACCAACACCTCCAACCTGTTGTCCTTCATTCCCAGTCTGCATTCAAGACACTGCTCACTGTTTTGTGATGGCCTTGTATACCAACATGCCCCACACCCATGGCCTTGCAGCCGAGAAACACTACTTTCCCAATGTCCTCATGACACCAAACACTCTCTCCTAATCCACCTAACGAATTGCATCCTGACCCACAATTTTTCACTTTCAAAGGCCAAATTTACAAACAAATCTATGGTTCTGCCATGGTTACTAGTGTGGCACTATCTTGTGCCATCTTATGAGCCACCGGAGGAACCCCTCCTACCCTGTCAACATCTGAAACCTCTCATCTGGTTTAGAGATTCACTGATATTTTCATGGATGCATGGCGTGGACAAATTTTGCTCTTTCCTCCATAACCTCAATACCTATTCCCAAATCTGCTTCACCTCAACTGATCAAACTACCATCCTAGTTGTCAGTCTCCATCTGTTAGATGGATAGTCTGTCCATATCAAGAACATCAACCAACAACTGTACCTCCACTTTGACAGCTGTCACCCATTCCAGGTCAAAAAGTCTCTTCCTTATAACCTCACCATCTGTGGATGCTGCGTCTGTAGAGGAAAACAGGAGTTGTCGTAATATACCAACAACCTTATCAGGGCCTTTACTGACAGACAGTATTCTATCCACCTCATATATAAACAAATCTCCCATGCAATCTGCTCCAATGACACCAGAAACTTGTTAACCAACCACTGGCCAGCACTCCCCTGATCACCTGACCTTGAAAAGCTCAACTACATGCTCCGCCAGGTGAGATGTATCCTGCCCACATTCCCCTTCCTGCAGAATATCGTTGTCCATCCCTAATTCAATCCTGCAGCATGACTGGTTCTATACACCCATACCTTACTTCGTACCACACTCCAGTGTCAGTTACAAATGAATGCAGCCATTTAATGTATCAGGTATGCTGTAACTACTACACAACATTCTACTGTGGATATGATAGGTAACCAACTGTACACTCTGATGAAGGGCTGCTGCCAAACTATAGTGGATCAGAAACGTGTTCCCTCCCTCCCTCCCATGCAACTGCTTTCAATAATCAAGCATGATTAATCATCCTAGACACAGGCCACAGGAGTTTTGCGTGTCTGTGTACTTGTGCTACTACAAACGAAGCTAGTGTGTTTCTGTACTCCACATATCGATCTGCTGTAGGTGAGTGGTTGACTTTCCCTTTTTATTTATAGGTTTTTCATCACCAATAGCATGATATAATAGTAATGTGTTTTTTTTTACCTATTTATGCAGCATATGGTGCACTCATTTACATTCAGAGTAAACGGCAAGTCCATGAATAAATAATATCAATCTTCCTAAGTATTACTGAATCTCAGCCAGTCATTAGGTACTGCAAGCTTCCTACAGACAACAGTGTCATTGAGCTTCTGACCTTGTGTTTTGTCCATTAGGTGACAGTGCAGAAGTCTATCAAATTCTTTCAAAAGTAAAGGAGTGGGACATTAACATGGACACCTTCCTGTATGGCACTTTCTATTTCATGGATAAGACTAGCAAGCTGTGTTTAGCAACATCAGTTCATACAGAATCCATGTTAACTTATGTAGAGGAGATTTTTGTTGTCAAAAAGTCAGTTTGAGTATAAAACATTTTATATTTCTAAGTCATACAGGCCTATGATCATGTGCATCTGTCCGGCCACTCTTCTTGAAAAGGGGACTGATTCTTTTTTCTCACTTGATATCCTTTGTTGCTCCAATAACAAATGAAAGCTATTAGAAGTGGAGCACGTTTATTTGCGTTATCTCAAGACTCACATTGGATCCCTTTCCACTACTGAACAAAACTGATTCATTTTTTATTCAGCAAACTTTTTTCTCAACATCTTCCATTTCAGCATTTGTGCAACTGATGAACAGAGAGACCTATTACAGACTGAATTCAATAACTGTGTCATCTTTTTCATTGTCAATATGATCACTGAGTGACTGAATAAATGTTTGATCCATTTACTGACTTCCTATATGACTAAAACTTCTTAGCACTTACTGATTGGCTGGCAAAATTCACCAAAGGCTTCTACCACAGTGGCTCTTTCCCATCCCTCAACAGCTGAAACAATCATTCAGTACAAGTTAAATGTTGCCTATCTAATGGCTTCCAGAGGCAACATGTAACTTTCAATTTTTCATATAATTATTGGGTGAATGTAAATTGTCTCAAAATCTACTCAGTACAAAACGTATTCTTATGTTAAGGTTAAACCCCGAGGATACTTGGGCGACTTAAAGTATCTTTGAAAAGATAAAACCCCGCCTGTATCCATTGCAGCACTGATAGTGTTTGGCCACTGGGAGAGCATTTGGATTGTTTGTTTTAAGGCACAAAAACAACTAGGGTCATATGTGACCACATCAAAACCATAGAACATGAAGACAAAAAAGTAGCTAAAAGTGAATACATGTTAAGCCCATTCAAAGGAAGGAAAGACAGCTAAAAACAGTGACATGGAGAAAGGTCCATAAAATATGCTATAGAGACAATGGAAGCCCTGAACTACAGATTAAATGTTCATTGCCATTTGAGAGCATCTGGTGCTATATTTGAAGCACATTTACATTGTGTAGATTTGGATACTGGACAACAAAATGCAGGCTTTCAGACTCATTTACTGTTGAGCCAATTTTTTTTTTTAAGAAAGTATATAAAGACCCTCAGTTTGACAATGAATTTAGAAGCTCAGAAAGTGAAGAAGAATGTGATATTTCAGTGGTACGAGAATAATACATCCACTGTGCTCAATACACAGAAGCTAAAAAATGACTTCAATTTAGTCGAAGTCCAGTGCACAAGTATACTCAGTTTTATTACTGGCGGTTTTCAAAATTTTTTATTAACTTATTTTGAAAAAAATTGAACAGTTAATACAATACCTTAATTATTAAAGTTAGAAACTGAATATGTATTGAGGCACTGTAAATCGTGGTACGCAAATATCCATTATTGGACAATCCCCCTACCCCTCAAAATAAGGAAAAGAAAAGTTTCTTTTGCTTACTAGATGTTCACTGTTCCTGCAGGAAAACTTCAGCATCAGGCATAATGTTTTAATTTATTAGGTTTTTACTAATTATGCACAGTACATTTTGCAGACACTATCCATATATATAATCTGCAACATTATATCACTGTACGACATGTAGTTCATGAGATATGACATCGACATTGAGATGCATGAAAAGCTAGCTTTTCTTTAAACAGAATTCTTTTATACATACGAGTTTGATTCTTTAAAGAATCAGGGTGGGGAGTTACTGGTACTGCTCTAAGGCATATACTGCAATGCTTTTGAATTTTTCTCCATGTCTGCACCACATCTTTCCCTCAGACCAGAATGTCAGTTGTGACTACTCAGATACTCTGCAATTTCTCTGATATTATTACTAAGCAAACATATTTTCCTACCATTCCTCATTACAACCTGTAATCACAGAAGTCCTTGTCTACATTAATCCATTCAAAAATTTCTGTTCTGGTGGTTACTGGGAGGCTTAAGACATTGCCCTCACGAGTCATTTCTGTAACTATCTACTCACTGTAATGTGCGGACATGACAGTCTCCCATGAAGCCCTGTCTCTGGCAGCAGTTTTGATTACATGAATCTCCTATTGCTGGCAAATTGAAGTTACAGTAGCACAATGTGGAAATTTAAAACATGCTTCAGGTTTTCTCTGAAGCACTCTACTCGTACAGCCACTTCCTCAGGCAGGTAATAAAAGTGAAACCCCACTTTTACAATTCTCAAGGGCCTTCAAAAAAATAGTGTAACATGTGTGACTGTGGAGAAGACCAGACTGTTCATCATGCTTTAGTGTCAACTGTGTCCAGCCTCCTGCACAGAACATGAACTTCATCATAGAGCATATAATCCATTGTAAGTGGCCAAGTTTGAGCAAAATTAGTATAGTCATAACTGTATATAATATTGTATGTTTCTAGTATGAGAAAAATTGCAGCATATCCACATTCACCCATGACCATACAGCAGTTGCCAACCGCACACAGACTGGCGAGTGGAACACATTAGCACGAGCACTCCTCATCAACCTTGCAACCAGTATGGTAGCATGTTGTGCATGCATTGCCTTTCGTGGTGACCATACACCCCATTAATGTCTTGCGGACCACCACAAATCACAGTGACTTCAGTGTAATTATTATCTTTGAATGGTAGTGTCATTTCTGTTCATCCGTCGCTTATGTCTTTCACCTACCTTCTGTAGTACACTGTAGCAGTTTGTTTTATGTATAGTCAAAGTTTCATTCAGCTATGTTACAGTGTCACATCATGCAAAAGGTACTTTCAGCCTTGGGTATGAATAGCATCCAAAAACTGAGTGTTGCTTGGTGAGAATTATTAGGAGAGAAGACAATACAAACAAATGGATCAAGAACCAAACTGAAAGAGGCAGGTAGTATGTGCAGAATTCTTAAGCATAAAGCATTGGTAAGGTCATAAATTACTCAAAAGACACCATTGAAAAATGATGTTTAACATGGGAAAATGGGAGGGGGGAGAGAAACAGTTCAACAAGAACTTTTTCATAGATTACAATTGTGTACCATGTCATGCCCCAAATTCACAATATTTCCATCCCTGGTGAATCTTATGCACTAAATAAGCCAAACACATCTTATATCTCAAACCAAAGCTTCATTCTGCCAGCACGTACCTGTTAGAATTGTAAAAGTCCACAGAAGCTGTCCTGCACATATAGCTATACTAGCACACCAGGCAGAAAAATGTAAGTTGCAATGAAACTTGCTGACAGAATGTTACATTACCATTGTTAGATAAGGCAATGGCTACAGAACATAGGGCCTACTTGTCATCTATGTATGTCTGGATAAATGCAATGTAATAATAAATCAAACTTCTTGAAAATTTTTGCAGACCAAAACAAAAAGTACAGGTTAGAAAACAATCACACGGGTAACCAAACCATTCATTTAAACTATCCAAAAAAGTTTTCTACCACCCTCATGACTTACATAGTTCATTTTTTATGGAAATATCTTTCTCAATGCTTTTTGGATGATACAAAATTGCTACACACAGCCACCTGTGTAATAGAGGTAAATAGTCAAATATTCTCAGTGCAGTGTGATCTCTTTCAAATTGTGAACAGGACAATTTTGCTTGTGTACATTTTTCTGTCAGCTATCTAAAATAGTCATTTGTAGCTTTGACCATGTGTGATTTTTGTCTTTATGGCAAAAAGGGTTATTAGTAGGAGACATCACCCGCCTGCCGAATTGGTGTACAGGGCAAAGGTGTTATTCATAGATTCATCACACACAGAGTCAACAGTATAATCTGATCTCCCTTGACAAGTGCAGAATTCGTCTTACTCCCGATGATCATTACAGAAGAGTGTGGATGTGGTCTGGTCAGGTGCCAATCCACAAGTCAGATACACAGTCCCAAAGATTCAGGCAAAGTGAGAGGTCAGTCATTTTTTGAGCCAATGTCATGTATGGATGTTTGACACCCATTATTGTCAAGGATAATTTTAGGGCTTTGCAGTATTGAGACAGAATCCTTCAAACTATTTAGCCCCTTAGTCAACATTTAGGCAATAAGTTGATCTTTCAAGATAATATTTCACACCATGCCCACCTCATGAACACTTTTCCAGGATAAAGTAATAAACCAAATGGAATGGTCTGCAGTAGCTGCTGTCATGAACCCAAATAAGTACACTTGAGATCAATTATAACTTGCAGTTCACTATTACAGGACAACTCCCATCACACTGCATGAGGTACCCCAGAAGGGGCAGCTGTAGATGAATCATCAGGCTTGAGCCACAACATTTCAACCAGCTTGTGGACAGCATGTCCAGGAGGATCCAACCACATCACAATGCACAGGGTGAAGTAACATGGTATCAAACTTTACCCTGCAGCAGATTATGATTTACAGTTGTTTCATAGTGATACACTGAATTACAATAATTTAAGGCTTATAATTCCTCACCTTCAAGTGTTTTACGAATTTCCTCATCAGTTTCCCCAAGGCCCAACATTATAGATGATTTAGTAATCAGATCTTGTTTTATTTCTTTGGCTCCCTTCAGCACAGTTAATGACTGCCTGTAACAAATAAAAACATCAAGAATTATCTTAGTTGCAATGTCAATCTCTCATTTTCATTCTTGAAGGTGAGATTTATAAAGTAGTTACAAAAACTGACTGCATGAATTTTTTGAGTGCCAAAAAGACTAGTTACGTGATCACTAATATGAAATAGAACACACTGTTACATAGACAGACACAATGAAATTAGACCGTTAGAAATTAAGATATTGGGCAGTGTATCTTCAGGTGGGGGGGGGGGGGGGGGGGCACGAAGAGCACACACACACACACACACACACACACACACACACACACACACACACACACACACACACACACACACACACACACACACACACTCGTTCATTTATGGCACATACGTGGAAAGAGAGTCTTGCCTACCAGTTGTAATGCATATCTCAAAATAAGATACAGAGATGTTTAGCCACCTGTGCAACAGAACAGAGTTATTCATTTTAAAATATGCTTTTATTAGAATATTTTATATCAGCATTTTGTGGAAAACACATCTTGTATTCTTAATTTTTTTCATACGATTGAAGCTGAGAAACTCTGCAACAGTATGTATAATACCCAATTTCAGCTTTTAGCAAGGGCAGACAACGTGAGTACTGTAGATGCATCATTAAAAATTGAAGCGAGTAACTGTGTCACGTCTAAGATATCTTGTTGTTGACCATTGTGTGCAGCTGCTGACTGTTGGACGGATGGGATACACATTTTTAGCAAATAACGCAAGGATTAAAGGTAATAACTTGCCATACAGTTTTAGTGTTGAGTTTCTGCAAGCACATAAATAAAAATAAAAATCTTGGTGCATTCAGATGAACTGTTCTTCGGAGTTGATAGACTACACTTACTTGCATACACAAGCATGTATGTGTATTCTATTATCTATGAAGTGAGACTTGTATAAAACCTAGCAATGTTATCACTCCTTGTATATGGCCTGCCAATGACTCAAAGCCTCAACTGTACGGTGTGATCATACCTCTACCCCTTCCATTATTTATATTCCACTAAGTACTTTTCATTACCTTCCTTACGTATCGAATAAAGACAGTCACACACAACCTTCAGCATTACCTTCCCCCTTAACCAAGTTATCCTTTCTACGGAGGCCTCTAAGGTACCTCTTAACGCAGTGTCAGTATGGTGGATAAGATACATGAAAATGCACAACATGAGAAATGGATTAACATAAAACAACTGCAGTTCCGACAAAATAGTACATAGCTGCACAAATTTTTCTTTTACCACAAAACAAAAATTGTTAAAACTTTAAGAGACTTTCCTTCTCAGACAAACAAATGGACCTTTTTCTGTAGTCTGGACATGACACCGTATAAAATAAACAATGACTCCTTCTGTGGCTGATTTAATGTTTGTCTCTGTGTACTGCCAGTGTAAAACACTTCAATTTAGTGCGGGGGGGGGGGGGGGGGGGGAGTGAGGCTTGCAATTTGTGTGCCAAAATCATTTCTTTCTTAATATAAACACAGTAAATTTAATTTTTTAAATGCACTGGCAGATGGAAACAAATCACTGTTTTACATAAATGAAAATAGATCTGCCCAAGTAGTTGATGAAAAACAGTCATTCAAAACAGAAGCCTAAAGTAGTTTGGCATTGCTAGTTCCGAACTGTTGAAGATAATTAAAAATAGACATTGAATTACAGCAGCACTTGGACACAGTAGATGAGAAGGCAGCGATACAGGGTTGTAGCCTAATCCCCAATGTTATTCAGTCTGTACATTGAGCAAGCAGTAAGGGGAAACCAAGGAGAAATCTGGAAAGTGAATTTAAGTTCAGCATGAAGAAATAAAAACTTACAGGCTTGTCGATGACATCGTAATTCAGATAGAGAGACCAAAGGACATGGAAGAGCAGTTGAACGGAATGGACAGCATCTTGAAAGGAGGACGGAAGATACACGTCAATAATGGAAAACATTTGATAAATAATTATTACTTAGCAACAACGTTTTGTGGAAAATACAAAAAAAAAAAAAAAGATGGCTTTGCCATCTACGATAAAAACAGTGTCAGGCATAGAGCAACTGATGTGCAGAATTATTGTTCAGAACAACATTTGGAAGTGTGCGCGCCATAGAATTGTCCTTAAATAATTCTGATATATCAGTAGTAAGATGCTCTCCTAGTAAACATATTTGAACGCAGAAGTAGTTTGACAGAAAGTTTACACTGAAGTCCACAAACACTAACAAATTCGAGACAGACCAGACGTAGAAAACTTGATGTTCACATAGAATCTTGCTTCTGTAGGTTAGTTCCCCTACTAGAATAACTTAATGTGCCAGCACAATAACTGATAATATATTTATAAACTAGACCAAAATACACTGGTCAAAACAATTAGGGGATCAGTTGAGAAATCTAGGTTCTGAAGTATTGTCATCAGCAGAATGAGCTACAATGATTCAACATCTTTGTCAGTTCCACGGAGTGGAGGCAACAACATATGGTCACTGAGAGGGAGGTAATAATGGAAAGTTGCTGCAGAAGGGATTGGTGTTGAGTTGTTTACTTTACCAAACGAATTATACAAGCAGTTGGGTTCAAATAGTGTAGCGAGCAGGTAATGCAATGCAGCAACAACTTGACTTACCCGAAGCTATGGCGTGGAGAGTCATAGGACAGTTGGAAGTGGGACAGAGAAAGAGGGAGATGACTGCAGCTGTTGGAGTGTCCCGAAGTGTAACTTTCAGGGCCTGTGATTTCAGACAACACGAACCGTTAAAAGAAGGCAAGGCCGAGATCGTCCACAGGTAACACCAGCAACAGATGACCGTTATCTCCAGTTAACAGCCCATTGAGATAGTAGGCTGAATGAAACTCAGCTGCAATTCATCCATCAGGCATCAACAGGACACACAATATCAACACAAACAGTCCGAAATCACCTTTGGGAAAGTAGCCACTACGCATGGAGGCCTATGGTGTGTGTCCCATTAAAACCACCACACCGTTTAGCCCACAAAACTGGACGGAGGAATTTCAGGATTGGAGTCTTAACGAATGGTGCTGGGCACTGTTCACAGAAGAGTCAAGATTTTGTGTTCAGTCAGTCAATCGTCATTCTGGAGAAAACATGGAACTTTAAACAATTCATCTTTTGATCTCCTCCTACAATGCCCTCTTGTTACCAAAGGATTTCTACTTGACCTTGACCTTTTACTGATTTGATCCTCTTTTGCCTTCGCCATTTCATCTCAAAGTTACCCATTTGTCTTCTACTGTATTCTTTTCCCTTCTTCCAGTCAACCGTCACATAATGCTCCCTCTGAAACTCTCGGCAACCTCTGGTTCTTTCAATTTGTCCAGGACCCATCTCCTAAATTTCCTACTCTTTTGCCAATTTCTTCAGTTTTAATCTTCAGTTCATAACTGATCGCAGTGGTCAGAGTCCACATCTGCCCCTGAAAATGGTCTTACAATTTAAAATCTGGTTCCGAAATCTGTCTTACCATAATATAATGGTCGATGTGGTGTCTCCAGTTGTCTTCCAATGCATACAACCTTCTTATATATTTCTTAAACCAAGAGTAAACAATTAAATTATGCTATGTGTAAAATTCTACCTGGCAGCTTCCTCTTTTACTCCTGTTCCCGAGTCCATATTCACTTCCAACTTTTCCTTCCATTCCTTGTCCATCTATCGAATATCAGTCCTCCAACACAATTACATTTTTGTCGCCTTTAAAATTAATTTTTTGTCACCTTTAACCTTCTGAATAATTTATTTTATCCCATCGTACATTTCTTCAGTCCCTTCACCATTTGCTGTGTTCACTATGGTGTTCATAGTAGCATTCGTATTTTCTTATTCATTAGTAAACCCACTCCTGCATTACCCCATTTAATTTTTTTATTTATAACCCTGTATTCACCTGATCAGAAGTCCTGCCCCCCCCCCCCCCTACCAAACTTCACTAATCCCCGCTATATCTAACTTCAACCTGTCCATTCCCCTTTTTAAATTTTCTACCCTAACTGCCCGATTAAAGCAATTCCACATGACATGCTCCTGAGTCATCCAAAAGAGGGGCTACTTTACCTCCGGCATATTTTACCCAAGAGAACGTCACCATTTAACCCCTACGTAAAGCTGCATACTCTCGAGAAAAATTATAGCTGTAGTTTCCAGTTGCTTCCAGTCATCCACGGTAAAAGTACAGCAAGGCCATTTTTTTAATGTTACAAGGCCAGATCAATCACCCTCGCAATTATTGAAAAAGAACAACATGTTTGTCTAGCCTCTCAACAGATACCCCTACATTGTGGTTGAAGTTAAAGTGTGGCTATCTGTACCACTGAGACAAAAAAATCCACTGCATCAACAGCAAGGTCCATTGTTCATGGGTGGGCTTACAGTATCACTGGATGAATTTTTCACTTATGCACGTACGGTGCCAATTATAAAAGATGAAGACTTTTTAGGATTTTTCACAGTTCAAAATATAGCATCAATGTAGATGTCAGCAAATGAAATCAATGTTGCAGAACATTATGAGAGGTATGCGCAGCTACTTAGATGCATATTTGAATGGCTAAATTGATAAAACAATGGAAGCTATTTAAAAATTTGTGGCAAACAATAACAGTATTGTACATACATACTTTCAAAGTACTGCTGCATATAACTACAAAAGTAAGCTGTCAGGAAATGGAATTACTATATTTTAATAAAATTTGTTAAGATTGCAAATAGTTCTGTTTTTTGCATGCATTGTTTCATACAAAACTTTTTAAATATAAACATATTCTGCCCCATCAGTTTCATGTTAAACTTTTTTCACTGTGCATTGTTGAAAAAAAAGTATGAAACATGGCTGAAACAACATAATTCTAAGAACTGAAGTAATTACCATCATACGTCACAACTGGAAATTCTTTTGGGACCTCTTTTTTTTTTTTGTAATCACAATTTCCTGTAGAGACATCAAAGAGGACTGCATTAACTACAGAAACACAAATTACAGCTTGGATATTCAGGATGAGGAATATAAGGATGTGAAAGAAGAGAAGAGACACAAGACTGACACTACTTAGGCATGACTGTGAAGATGCCTTCCAAATATAAGAAGTTAAAAAAATCATATTCTTACGTAGTTAGAAGAGTGTGTAAAATTCATTTTTCTATGAATACTGTAGTTGCTATTTTTTGTGTGCGGCGCAAAAAACTTTTTTCAGTCTAAATGCAATAATGGTTAAACAATTAATCAAAAGTCCCATTTCACATAAAGAAGAGAAAAATGAAGAGTAAGTTGAGATGAAGAAGTGCATAGTGTGAAGTCTTGTAACTGTGAGGCCACCCATTCAGTTCTCACTAAACAACCACTTTTTTAGCTTTTTTTATTCTAAATTAATTATCAAACAGAAATGTTAATGAACAAATATTGAAACGATTTTTTAAGAAAAATAACTTAGTGTTTCATGCAATTAGAAAACAGAGTATTCATAATAAATTAAAATTTGGTGCAAAACTGCAAAATATGAAATAAAACATGAAACGTAATTTCTAGAAAATACATGTAAATACAAACATTATATTACAAACACAAATATGATCATATTTACTCAGTTTTTATGAGTCAATAGTTGCATAATGTTGTTCTTATTGTGGTCTTCAGTCCTGAGACTGGTTTGATGCAGCTCTCCATGCTACTCTATCCTGTGCAAGTTTCTTCATCTCCCCCGACCTACTACAACCTACATCCTTCTGAATCTGCTTGGTGTATTCATGTCATGGTCTCCATCTATGATTTTTACCCTCCACATTGCCCTCCAATACTAAATTGGCAATCCCTTGATGCCTCAGAACATGTCCTACCAACCAATCCCTTCTTCTAGTCAAGTTGTGCCACAAACTCCTCTTCTCCCCAATTGTATTCAATACCTCCTCATTAGTTATGTGATCTACCCATTTTATCTTCAACATTCTTCTGTAGCACCACATTTTGAAAGCTTCTATTCGCTTCTTGTCCAAACTATTTATCGTTCATGTTTCACTTCCATACATGGCTACACTCCATACAAATACTTTCCAAAACGACTTCCTGACACTTAAATCTATACTCGATGTTAACAAATTTCTCTTCTTCAGAAATGCTTCCCTTGCCATTGCCAGTCTACATTTTATATCCTCTCTACTTCGACAATCATCAGTTACTTCACTCCCCAAATAGCAAAACTCGTTTACTACTTTAAGGGTCTCATTTCCTAATCTAATTCCCTCAGCATCACCCGACTTAATTCGACTACATTCCATTATCCTCGTTTTGCTTTTGTTGATGTTCATCTTATATCCTCCTTTCAAGACACTGTCCATTCCGTTCAGCTGCTCTTCCAGGTCCTTTGCTGTCTCTGACAGAACTACGTCGTCATCGGCGAACCTCAAAGTTTTTATTTCTTCTCCATGGATTTTAATACCTACTCCAAATTTTTCTTTTGTTTCCTTGCTCAATATACAGATTGAATAACATCGGGGAGAGACTACAACCCTGTATTACTCCCTTCCCAACCACTGCTTTCCTTTCATGTCCCTCGACTCTTATAACTGCCATCTGGTTTCTGTACAAATTGTAAATAGCCTTTCGCTCCCTGTATTTTACCCCTGCCACCTTTAGAATTTGAAAGAGAGTATTCCAGTCAACATTGTTAAAAGGTTTCTCTAAATCTACAAATGCTAGGAACGTAGGTTTACTTTTCCTTAATCTTTCTTTTAAGATAAGTCTTAAGGTCAGTATTGCCTCACGTGTTCCAGTATTTCTACGGAATCCAAACTGATCTTCCCCGAGGTCAGCTTCTATCAGTTTTTCCATTCGTCTGTAAAGAATTCGCATTAGTATTTTGCAGCTGTGACTTATTAAACTGTTAGTTTGGTAATTTTCACATCTGTCAACACCTGCTGTCTTTGGGATTGGAATTATTATGTTCTTCTTGAAGTCTGAAGGTATTTCACCTGTCTCATACATCTTGCTCACCAGATGGTAGAATTTTGTCAGGGCTGTCTCTCCCAAGTCTGTCAGTAGTTCTAATGGAATATTGTCTACTCCCGGGGCCTTGTTTCGACTCAGGTCTTTCAGTGCTCTGTCAAACTCTTCACGCAGTATCGTATCTCCCATTTCATCTTCATCTACATCCTCTTCCATTTCCATAATATTGTCCTCAAGTACATCGCCCTTGTATAGACCCTCTATTTACTCCTTCCACCTTTCTGCTTTCCCTTCTTTGCTTAGAACTGGGTTTCCATGTGAGCTCTTGACATTCATACTAGTGGCTCCCTTTTCTCTGAAGGTCTATTTAATTTTCCTGTAGGCAGTATCTATCTTACCACTAGTGAGATAAGCCTCTACATCCTTACATTTGTCCTCTAGCCATCCCTGCTTAGCCATTTTGCACTTCCTGTCGATCTCATTTTTGAGACGTTTGTATTCCTTTTTGCCTGCTTCATTTACTGCATTTTTATATTTTCTCCTTTCATCAATTAAAGTCAATATTTCTTCTGTTACCCAAGGATTTCTATTAGTCCTAATCTTTTTACCTACTTGATCTTCTGTTACCTTCACTTCTTCATCCCTCAAAGCTACCCATTCTTCTTCTACAGTATTTCTTTCCCCCATTCTTGTCAATCGTTCCCTAATGCTCTCCCAGAAACTCTCTACAACCTTTGGTTTAGTCAGTTTATCCAGGTCCCATCTCCTTAAATTCCCACCTTTTTGCAGTTTCTTCAGTTTTAATCTACAGTTCATAACCAATAGACTGTGGTCAGAGTCCACATCTGCCCCTGGAAATGTCTTACAATTTAAAACCTGGTTCCATGTATACAGCATTCTGTCATGATTCTTGAACCAAGTGTTAGCTATGATTATGTTGTGCTCTGTGCAAAATTCTACCAGGCGGCCTCCTCTTTCATTTCTTACCCCCAATCCATCTTCACCTACTATGTTCCCTTCTCTCCCTTTTCCTACTGTCGAATTCCAGTCACACAAGACTATTAAATTTTCATCTCCTTTCACTACCTGAATAATTTATTTTATCTCATCATACATTTCATCAATTTCTTCATCATCTGCAGAGCTAGTTGGCGTATAAACTTTTACTACTGTAGTAGGCGTGGGCTTCGTGTCTATCTTGGCCACAATAATGCATTCACTATGCTGTTTGTAGTAGCTTACCCGCACTTCTATTTTTTTTATTCCTTATTAAACCTACTCCTCCATTACCTTTATTTGATTTTGTATTTATAACCCTGTATTCACCTGACCAAAAGTCTTGTTCCGCCTACCGAACTTCGCTGATTCCCACTATATCTAACTTTAACCTATCCATTTCCCTTTTTAAATTTTCTAACCTATCTGCCCAATTAAGGGGGGGGGGCGTTGGATGTCAAAAATTAATAGATATTTTCAAAAATATGCTTATTTTGTAGTGCACAGCTTCCTGAATAATTTGATGTATAAAACATATATATATTTGAGGAGTTATAAGGTACATAATTTGGTCTTAAGTGTATGAAGGTGCAGCGCCACACCCCTCTGCACAGCATTCTTCTGTCATATCTAAGTGTATTTTGCTCTGTAGAATTCGAATGTAATATTTGTGCCAAAGATAGTCATACGTGAAACAAAGGACTATCGATATCAATACTTTCTCTGCTGCTATCGACATGCATTGTTTTGATTGCTGGTTTTGTTTGTTCTATGTTTTGAAAGGCGTGCAGTGTGGTGCTGTGATCTTAGACACAATTTTCATTTTGCTGTGTTGTTTTGTGTTTGTTTGTGGCATATTATCACACAGGATGCCTAGAATTTGTTGCTTCAATCATAAACAATGTGACCATGGCAACAGATACACAGTAAAGGGTGTTACAACAAATGTTACACCAGTGGCTCACGACCACAACCTCTCAGAGTCAGTAAACAATTCACCACCGAGTGCTTCTAGAAGGACCTATTTTTTGTGCTAATGAAAATGGAGGCTGTGAATCCGAAGGTTCATGTAATATTATCGTTGATGTTAACATACTGTCGCAATTAATATTGGACAATGTTATGTGCAAGCATTGCTTTGGTGTTCAGCGTGTTTCTTTGGTGGAAGATAAGAGTGCCAGGGAAGGCCTTGCCACGAACTTATCTGTGATATGCAGCAAATGCAACGTTAGTGCGTCTTGCATGACATCGCAAACAAAGGTTATGATGTGAATTTGAGGGTAACATATGGCATGCGCAGTATTGGTAGGGGACAGAAGGCAGCAAGAACACTTTGTGCAGAGATGAATCTTCCTCCTCCTGCAGCAAATTTTGAGAGGTATTATGGCTTACTGATTGAGGCTGTAAAAGAAGTTGCAGAATCTTCAATGAGAAGTGGTGCAGAAGAATCTATTGTCGAAAATGATGGTGACAGGGACGTAGTGGCTGCTTTTGATGGTACCTGGCAAAAAAGAGGGCACACTTCACTGAATCATGTTGTAATAGCAACATCTGTTGACACTGGTAAGGTACTAGATGTTGAAGTGCTGAGTAAATTTTGTCATAGTTGTGTGAAAGGGATTGCAGATCATGTATGTAATATGAACTATAAAGGCTGAAGTGGAAGTATGGAAGTGCAGGGAGTTGTAAGCTTGTTTACCAGATCTGTTGCCTCCCGTGGCCTGCGTTATGTGAAGTACCTTGGTGATGGTGATAGTAAAGCTTTCCTTGAGGTTCAAAAGTGTGCACCATATGGAGCTGAGACTATTGTGCAGAAGTTAGAATGTGTGGGACATGTACAGAAAAGACTTGGCACTAGACTTAGAAGGCTGAGACATGATTTGTCAGGAAAAAAATTATCTGATGGGAAGGGAATAAAAGGGAGAGGGCGACTGACGGATGCAGAAATTGACAAACTACAGACATATTATGGTTCGGCAATAAGAAGGAACACAGGGGACTTGAAAAATATGAAGCAAGCAGTTTGGGCCTTATACTTCCACAAAATGTCCACGGACAATAACCCTATCCACAACTTATGCCCAAAAGGAAGTGAATCATGGTGTGGCTACCAAAGGTCAATTGCTGGTGGTGAATAATATCATCATAGGAATTCTCTACCAACTGCTGTAATGGAAGCCATCAAACCTATATTCAGGTACCTTGCAAATGAAAACTTACTGAAGAAATGCCTTCATGGTGGTACCCAAAACCCAAATGAAAGTTTTAACTAATGTGTATGGGAAAGATTGCCAAAAACCATTTTTGTGGGAAGAAATGCACTTGCTATTTGTGTTTATGATGCAGTTTCATGTTTTAATGATGGTGTGCAAAGCAGGAAATATGTATTAGAGAAAATGGGAATTAAGCCCGAAGTGAACTGTATCAAAGCTTTGTATGCGACAGACAGAGAGCGTATAGTGAAAGCAGATAAATCATTTTTGGAGGTCATAAAATCTAGAAAAGTGCATCATAGGAATGTGAAGAGGAAGGAAACTGATATATTGAAAACAAAAAAGAACCTGCGTATGGTGCTGGACAGTTCTAAAACTATGCCAAATACAAGCAGAAACTTTAACAGCCATTGTCCGCAAAACACAATTTTCTGTACTTAGGTACATGTAGCATCCAAAATAAATACCCTACTACTATCAAACTTGGTATGCTTATTAAACACAAACTCATTAATGCAAAACTCTAGAATTTTCCAAATCTATTAAAAATTGGGATAATTAACTATAAAATTAGAGTTTTTTCTAAACATTATGTTTAGAATGTAATAACTCAGTCTTTTTTCATAAATTAAATAAATTCTAGAGTTTCATACTCCTTTAACTATGATTTGTATGCTGTGGAAAATTCATTGAAGAATCTCTCTTACTTATGAAGAAAAGTGTACCTAAAGCAATTAATGCAGCCAATGGTAACTAAAAAATTGGTCGAATTTCACATATAAAACAAATTGCTTTTTCAACATCCACTGCTATCAGTGCGAATTCTGAATACTTCTTGGTCATGCTGACAAATTTTTATGAATTTATTTGTAAAAGTATAGACAGTGGAAATTAAAATGTCCTGTGGTGCCTCTCCTGCTATAAGTCGGCCCGTTTGACATCCTACCCCCCCTTAAGGGATCTGACATTCCTTGCTCCGATCCGTAGAACGCCAGTTTTCTTTCTCCTGATAACAACGTCCTCTTGAGTAGTCCCCGCCCGGAGATCCAAATGGGGGACTATTTTACCCCTGGAATATTTTACCCAAGAGGACGCCATCATCATTTAATCATACAGTAAAGCTGCATGCCCTCAGGAAAAATTACAGTTGTAGTTTCTCCTTGCTTTCAGCCATTCACAGTACCAGCACAGCAAGGCCGTTTTGGTTAGTGTTACAAGGCCATGTCGGTCAAGCATCCAGACTTTGGCCCTGCAACTACTGAAAAGGCTACTGCCCCTCTTCAGGAACCACACGTTTGTCTTGCCTCTCAACAGATACCCCTCCATTGTGGTTGCACCTATGGTACGGCCACCTGTATCGCTGAGGCACGCAAGCCTCTCCACCAACAGCAAGGTCCATGGTTCATGGTGTGTAATACATTTTACTAGTTGTCACAAGGCTCCTTTATAATGTTTGTGGGGAAGTGTAACACGGGTAGTGAATCATGTCAAACGACTGAAGATAGCAGCCGGTAATGTACTATAGATTAAATTTTAGTACAATAGTCTTGAGAATTATTTTCACTTTTATTATCAAATACATGGAAAATATAAGTTATGTAAACTTCTTGATTTTCTTACAAAAATATACAGAAGACTGGACTATAGCTGTATATTTATGATGATTAAATTCAACTTCACATGTTGGTAAATGCTTACAAAAAGAAAAGTATTTCCAGCTTGGTTTGCCCTCCCCATGAAGCAACAAACAAGAGAAATTTTTGCTTTCTTACATACAGTTTTAGGTTTACTTCAACAACTTTTATATAAATTCGTTGTAAGCTTCCATTACTATGGTGATGCAACATTGGCATCTTTTTATTTTCGACCTTTTCATCCATTAATTTCTGAACAATGGGTACAAATAAATCTATTGGTTCTTGTAAGCACACAACAATCGACCAAGCTAGAGTAATGCTATACTGTGCATGTAAGAGTGAGTTTTCTTTTTTGTAATCATTGTAGAAAGAGAGCTTTTGATCCTTGCTTTGCAAGAGTTCTGTTGAAATCATGCTGATACTGATATTCTTAAAGACAGTTTTCAAAATATGTCACACTTAATAAATATTCTATACAACATAAGAATGTAAAAAAATAGAATACGGTACATTAACTCCGTGATTAATATCTGATATCAATTCACAAGTCTACATCTGGAAATTTTCTGCAGAACTCCAGATTTCCTATTTTTGCATATTTTTTTCACATACATATTTTGTAATTTTTCATCGGCAAATTCGATGTTTGTCTTTTTAATTTCTCGGCCCATTATTTGGAAGCTTTAAAATCAAATTTTTCAAATTGACTTAACAATTGAAGGCTAGTCATGCTTCTATAAAACAATCATATGTCTACAAGTCAAGAACAGTTCCACCACTTTCCTATTTTATCAAATCCTTCACGTGTATTAATGTGAATTCTTTTATGTAATGTTTACAAACTCCAGTTTGTTTGAGATTTGGAACATTAAAATCTTATATTATAATCAGCTGATATGCTCTCCAGGCTTTTTGACATATTTCATAATCAGAATCACCTTGTTCGACTTCTGTGAAAGTGTTATCAACTTATCAGTTATAAATTTTTTCAATCATATTTTGTGATGTACAATGAGTGTTCAATAAGTAATGCAACACACTTTTTTTTTTCTTGGCCAACTATGGTTGAATTTATTTTGAGATGTCGTGGAATATTCCCACTTTAGCCCCTATACTTTCATGAAGTCTATAACAGCATCATTCCAAGCAGAGAGCTGTCATTGAGTTTCTTTTGGTCTAACACCAGAGCATCATGGATACTCACAAGCTTTGGAAGAATGTCTATGGCAACCTGGCAGTGAACAAAAGCACAGTGTGTTGGCTGAGGTGCCTGCAATTGTTGCAACAAGATTGTGCAAACCTGTCTGATCTCCTGCGTGCTGGATGGCTGCACACAGTTGTTACCCCTGCAATGTTGGAAGATGTGGATCCTCAGTTGAGGCTGAGAATGTTGTTCTTCTCCATGACAAGTCTGTGCACCCCAGAACGGCTCTTAAAACTTCACTGGACTGTTCTTCCCAATCTGCCCTACAGCCCAGATCTTGTACCTTCTGACTTCCATCTGTTTGACCCAAGAAAGAATGCGCTCCATGGAAGCAGTACCTGGATAATGGGGAGGTTACTGATGCAGCAAGATGTTAGCCCACATATACAGGTCCTCCCAGTAAGTTGGTATAAGGCCAGCCCACTGAACAGAGATTATGTTGAAAAATGGAGTTTTGTAGCCCACAGAGCGGGGAAAAATATGGTGTTCTGGAATCCTGAATAAAGTCAACCTGCTTTTAGAAAAATATGTGCTGCATTACTTATTGAACAGCCCTTGTATACTGATCAGAATCTTCTGTCAGCATTATCAATATTTCAGTAATTGTTGGAAGAAGTAAAATTTATGACTTGATTGAAGATTTTTTTGGTGGAGAGGATGCAGCATGTTATCTTTAATGGAGGGTCAGTGTCAGATGCAGAAGTAAATTAGGATGTGCCCCAGGCAAGTGTGTTGGGACCCTTTATGTTAATTTTATATACAGGGTGACACATGGGAGATGGACGGTTTTGAACTGTGTAGTACTGAAGGCGCGGTGGTAGGAGGTGGTCGTAGTGGGGATAGTTCTGAACCACACAAGACGCCATTTCATTTACTGTCAGTATGGAGCAGTGGGACTTGCAATGTCGAGTGTTTGTCTATGACAGTTTCGTGAAAAGTGGTGAATCTATTATTGCTACACAGAGATTGTTTCGTGCGCGGTTTAATGTCGATCAACATGGAGCCGTTCTGAGCCGTTACACAATCCTCAGATGGGTGGAAAACTTCAGATCAACTGGAAACATACTGGATAAGAAGCATCCCGGCCCGAGACGTAGAGTAACGACACCAGAAAATGTTGAAAGGGTAAGGCAAGCGGCAGTCAGAAGCCCAGGATGGTCAGCTAGACGTCATGCTAGTGAGTTACGAATCAATCATGAATTGGTTAGACGAATTTTGCATAAATAATTAAAATTCCATCCCTACAAAACGCTGATTATCCAACAACTTAAGGAAACTGATTTTGCTTTACGAGAAGACTTCGCTTATAGAATGCAAGTGATTTTGGGATCAAACGAAAATGAAATTTTAATGATGAGCGAGGAAGCTCATTTTCATTTAAATGGGACCGTGAATAAGCAAAACCTACGTTACTGGGCTCCAGAGCATCCACACCTTATCCACCAGCGTCCTCTACATTCAGAAAAAGTAACAGTCTGGTGTGATCTTGGCTCTGTTGGCATTATAGGACCTTATTATTTTGAAGAGAACGGGGCCACAGTTACTGTTAATTCGGTACGTTACATTTGTATGCTTGAAACATTCTTGAAACCAGAACTAAGAAGACGACTAATCCCTTTACAACGCGTTTGGTTCCAGCAGGATGGGGCAACATCGCACACCGCAAACACTTCAATGACAGTTCTTAGATGCATGTTTCCTGGCCGGGTTATCTAACGTTTTGGCAATGTTCCTTGGCCTCCTGGTCTCCCGACTTGTCAGTATGTGACTTTTTTTCTGTGGGGCTACCTTAAGAACTGTGTCTCTAACGACAAACCACAAAATTTGGACGAGTTGAAGAATGCAATCATTCAAGAAATTGCTGCCATCCCTGCAGAGATTTTAGTCCATGTGATGGAGGATTTTGAGAAGAGACTTGAGTCCGGCATTCAAAATGATGGACATCTCCTTGACGACATTATTTTTCACAAATAACTTTGTTAACTAAAATGGCAAATCATGAGCTTTGCTATTGTGTAAATAAACATGCATTAATTTTAAAGTTGGCTGAGTATTATTTCATTAAAAACCGTCCGTCTCCCGTGTGTCACTCTGTATTAATGACCTTGTAGACAATATTACCAGCAACCTCAGATATTTTGTAGATGATTTAGTTGTCTATAACAAAGTAATGTCTGAAAGAAGTGCATATTTATTCATTCAGATTTTGATAAGATTTCAAAGTGGTGCAACTTATTGAGACACTGCACAGGTGCCATTTATGGTCAAATACAACATCACCTGCAGGATTGCCTAGCATTTGCATTTACAGGGTCCTGTCACATCAATGAGACCACCGCCTATGTTTGACATCTCAGAAATCTAAAACTGTGCACTTCATGAAACAAAACACTGTGGATCCTATCACTACTCGACGAGTCGCAGTTGGAATCGGCAAACTCATACAAATACCTGGGTGTAACACTTTTTAGGGATATGAAATGGAATGATCATATAGGCTAGTAGCAAGTAAAGCAAATAGTAGTCTTCGGCTTATTGATAGAATACTGGCGAGATGCAGTCAGCCTACAAAGGAGGTTGCTTACAAATCACTCTTGTGGCCCATTTTATAATATTGCTCAAGTGTGTTGGACTCATACCAAAATAAGATTAACAGGAGATATTGAACATAGACAAAAACCTGTGCACAAATGGTCACAGGTTGGTTTGACCTGTGGGAGTGAAGAAACTGAACTGGCAGACTCTTGAAGACAAATGTAAAGTATCCCAAGAAAGCTTGCTTATAAAGTTTCCAGAACTGGCCTTAAAATGATGACTCTAGGAATATACTACAAATCCCTATGTATCACTCTTCTCGCATTTCATACGTGAATGGAATGGTGAGAAACCATAGTAACTGGTACAATGGGACATAACCTTTGTCATACACTTGACAGTGGCTTGCAGAATATAGATGTAGATACAGCAGCTGCTAATAATCAGCAATTTTAATTTTTACACACAATGTTAGATTACCTTTGCATGGATTTTATTCAATTGTCTCTTTTCATACACTCATGGAATCACGTTCATCAATAGATTTCATGTCAACATTATTATTATTTTTCTTTATATGGATGGTAAATAACACGGGGTGGACAAAAATAAGGAACCATCACAAACACAACACACTGCCATGCCTAATATGGTGCAAGAAAACTGCTGGCATTCAAAACAGCTCTCCCAGTCATCTCAGAATGGATGAATACAGGTCCTGTATGGTTTTGGGGGGAATATTTTACCAATCTTCCTGCAAAAGAGTGACAAGTTTAGGCAATGATGAAGGAGATAGAAATCAACCACACCCCCTTTCTTTTTTTCCAAAGCATACCACAAAGACTCAAAATATTGGAATGTGGTGACTGGGGGGGGGGGGGGGGGGACGCAAAGTGACAATTCATCCTTGTACTCATAAAACCCATCCTGAACAATGCACACTGCATGAAGAAACAAGAGTCCTGTCATCTTGGAACACAGCATCACAATTGTCGAACAAAGGCAGGAAAGGAGTAATTTATCGTATGTACAAGGCAAAATGGCACTATCCAAAACCAACACCAAGCCAACAGTAGTGCCTTAGATGACGGGTGAACAATGGCTGTGTATATGTATACATGGTTCAACTGCTGAGCAACTGATCACCCAGGGGCTACCTACAGCATCTCTTCAATGACTGTTCAACAAAAGTTGCTGTGTATGGGCCTCTGCAGTAGGCGACAGTTTCCTGCAACCATACTGACTGCTTTTCATCAACGACAGGTGGGAGTTTGCATGCTAATACTGTAACTGGATGTCCACTGAGTGGTGGCACGTGGCCTTTTCATATGAATCACATTTTATGCTCCATCTGCATGCAATGTCTGAATACAAGCACCCTGCAACAATGATCAGATGGGCCAAGGTTGAAAGAGGAAGTGCTACCATGCTGTAACGTTTTCGTGGCATTCCCGGGGCTATATCATCATCCTGGAAGGCACACTGGATCAACACAAGAATGCTTCTATCCTTGGGGACCATGTCCACCTCTACATGCAGTTTGTTTTTCCTTGACACAATAGCGTCTACCAGCAGGGCAATGCAATGTATCACACAGCTCATAGTGTAAGTGCGTGGTTTGAAGAGCACAACGAGTTTACTGTAATCCTATGGCCACTAAACTTCCCAGATTTAACTCAATTGAGAATCTGTGGGACCATTTTGATAGTGCTGCTCGCGTCGCAGTTCCTCAACTGAGAAACTTGGTGCAGCTGGCCACGGCACTGCAGTCAGCATGGTTCCACAACCCCACTGGTACCTTCCAGAACATCACTGACTCTTCCTGCATCTATGCACTGCAAAGGGTGGTTATTCAGGCTCTCAAAAGGTTGTCACATTAATGTGACTGGATACTGTATGTTAAATGTAAATTTCTCATGGTGATTCCATATTTTTGTCTAACACCTGCACTTTCACTCCACTACATTTAGACATTTCCAATCAGCAATGGTAAAATGCAAATTTTAAACAGAATCTGATTACCCAGAACCAACATTTTCTCCAGGTTCCCTTAGGCTGTTGTTTGTTCACAATTTACTCAAGAATGATATCACAGCTGGTAAAATTCCTACTAACAGGCTAAAAATAGAAGGTAAGATGAAGCGATAACAGAACAGAGTTATTGATACACACATTTTTTCCCCTTCAAAGTTGCATTTTCATGAGATTAGTAATTAAAAATAATTTTTTTTTTTTTTTTTGTTAATACTTCACTCTAACAGTACAAACAGAATTCAGATAAAACTTAAATAATAGTCTGGTTCAGTAAGAAAGAAATCAGCAGCACCACAGTTACAAGACTTCGTGTTATGCATTCACGTCTGTGGTGCCCTCCCCCCCTCTCCCTCTCCCCCTCTCTATTTTAGTCCACAAATTTATACACTCACAATAAATAACTGCATTAAACACATTTCATAAATTTTGTGTATTGTAAATCATTTACTTTTAGTCTTCAAATTAAAAGTTTTGTACAAAACATAGGTCCATTGTTGAGAAAGCATCATCATAGAATGTCACCAAGCAGAAAGAAAGTTTCTGTGTGAGAAAAATTATGTTTCCACATAAAAGGACACAATGGCAAAAATTCTAGGAAATTAAATATTTCTGGAGAGATATCTTCTGGAGCATCTTCTGCCCCACTGAGGATGTTGCAGATAGTATCAAAAGATGAGTACACACAATTTATTGCCAAAACATTGTCAAACTTATTCATTACTCTCTCCCCAATACCATCTATAATGTCAGTCAGCTTACATTTGACATTCTCAACAAATTCTACAACAGCAACACAATGGATTCTTCTCCTTTACTGCTGCTGGCAATAGAAGCCAAAACTGTTACAGATGTATGCTAGAGTATTTTTGATTCAGTGAAAGCATTTTGCACCTTTCATACTAAAACTGAAGTCTCTTGGGAACGAATCAGTCACAGATTTCATGATTTGAAAAATATTCATCCAAACACCCCAGCATGTCAGGACAGACTCAGGCAGCAGAGCTAGGTTCGGTAGCAGTTACCAATTGAGCAACACTATGCATGCTTTGAAACACCTTCTTGTTGTATGAAATAATTTATTTAATTCTGGGTAGCTGCCACACATTTCTTTGGTGATGTGTTGCAGTGTATGGGCCAGTCAGGTTAAGTGCATTAAATATGAAGAGAATACACACAGGGCAGTTACCATCTTCAGCATGTAGGTTGCAACGTATGAATACATAACTTTTCTTTCTTTAATACCCTAAGGCCACAGAACAATGATTTGCATGTTCCAACATGTTGCAGGAAATCAGTAGTAAGTTAGAGGATTCAAAATGTCCATGAATGTCCATTGTTTCCTTGCTGATTATCCATATGTAGTGATTACTTATATAGCACCCGCATTTTTTCAGAGCTTCCTGGTAACAAAAATGTAAACAGTGTTTCCTTAACAACTGTTCATCAGGAATCTGTTGCCTTCAGCAGTTTTGTATAAATGAGCAATATTCAGGCACTTTAATCTGTACCATGGATTGTTCACAGCAACTATAGCAGAGCACATCTTATGGAAAAATACATTTGTGGAGTTTGGAGTCTTTTGCATCTACATCAATAATACCTGCTTCTTAGTGGACTGCACTGCTTTGTTCTTTGCGTGCATACCACTGTGCGTATGTTGCTGAAGTTAAAACTTCATAGAGCACTCCATCTACTAATTGCACATTTGATATACATTAGAACAATACCTCCACCTATAGTGACAGCATCGTCCATCATAATGCAAGATCTTAATTTTGATGATAATTTTGATGCAACAAGAGACGCCATGAACACACCGTGATGAACTCTCAAGAAGTTCTATTTGGCAAACTTTTCTTGACACATGCAGTCCCTAGTTCTGATTCGGTAGGAGTCGTTAGTTGTCAGAGCAGGTTGCTGGTCTTTTGTTTGCCCTACTGCCAATCGTAACAGCACACACAGCAGTGACTAGTATTGTTTCACACAGTGTTGCTGTTATATCGGTTTTACTTTTGAGAACTGAAACTTGAAATCTTATAAATTGAAGCAGAAGCACTTCCTTCATAACCCAACTCAAAGAGCAATTAACCACATTTCTCAGAATAAAATTCAGTTGTAAGATGCACAATTAATAAATTTATTTCACTTTACTTGTTTCAATAGATTAAACTGTCATTTCCAGAAGCCTACAAAATTTAGGATATTATAAATCATTAGAACTTAGCCATACATATCTGTAAAATATAAGAACTGTGTTACAAAATGTTACTTAATATTGGTTTAGCAAATGTCAGTATCTTATTCACAGAAGCATAATGCCACAACATGTCAAAACTACTGTATGTGAGAATTATAAACACAGATCAATACTTTAGAATAAATGAATTACATTTATTTTAGATATTAATATCAGCAATAGCCTATGTGGAACTATGTGCCATGTTTTTCATATTATTAGATATAGCTTTCTTCATATATCTTAGTTACTTATACCACAGTCTAATATACAAAAGTCCAAACACACAATGCTGCAAAAGCTGTTTCCGTCTGACAGCTGGAACGGCACTAGCATTCCAAAAGGTGAGAAAGCAGGCAGTCATTTATGTTGTAGGGATAATGTTTGTTCTTCATCCTTTTCCTATATGATTTCTAAATACACTCCTGGAAATGGAAAAAAGAACACATTGACACCGGTGTGTCAGACCCACCATACTTGCTCCGGATACTGCGAGAGGGCTGTACAAGCAATGATCACACGCACGGCACAGCGGACACACCAGGAACCGCGGTGTTGGCCGTCGAATGGCGCTAGCTGCGCAGCATTTGTGCACCGCCGCCGTCAGTGTCAGCCAGTTTGCCGTGGCATACGGAGCTCCATCGCAGTCTTTAACACTGGTAGCATGCCGCGACAGCGTGGACGTGAACCGTATGTGCAGTTGACGGACTTTGAGCGAGGGCGTATAGTGGGCATGCGGGAGGCCGGGTGGACGTACCGCCGAATTGCTCAACACGTGGGGCGTGAGGTCTCCACAGTACATCGATGTTGTCGCCAGTGGTCGGCGGAAGGTGCACGTGCCCATCGACCTGGGACCGGACCGCAGCGACGCACAGATGCACACCAAGACCGTAGGATCCTACGCAGTGCCGTAGGGGACCGCACCGCCACTTCCCAGCAAATTAGGGACACTGTTGCTCCTGGGGTATCGGCGAGGACCATTCGCAACCGTCTCCATGAAGCTGGGCTACGGTCCCGCACACCGTTAGGCCGTCTTCCGCTCACGCCCCAACATCGTGCAGCCCGCCTCCAGTGGTGTCGCGACAGGCGTGAATGGAGGGACGAATGGAGACGTGTTGTCTTCAGCGATGAGAGTCGCTTCTGCCTTGGTGCCAATGATGGTCGTATGCGTGTTTGGCGCTGTGCAGGTGAGCGCCACAAACAGGACTGCATACGACCGAGGCACACAGGGCCAACACCCGGCATCATGGTGTGGGGAGCGATCTCCTACACTGGCCGTACACCACTGGTGATCGTCGAGGGGACACTGAATAGTGCACGGTACATCCAAACCGTCATCGAACCCTTCGTTCTACCATTCCTAGACCGGCAAGGGAACTTGCTGTTCCAACAGGACAAAGCACGTCCGCATGTATCCCGTGCCACCCAACGTGCTCTAGAAGGTGTAAGTCAACTACCCTGGCCAGCAAGATCTCCGGATCTGTCCCCCATTGAGCATGTTTGGGACTGGATGAAGCGTCGTCTCACGCGGTCTGCACGTCCAGCACGAACGCTGGTCCAACTGAGGTGCCAGGTGGAAATGGCATGGCAAGCCGTTCCACAGGACTACATCCAGCATCTCTACGATCGTCTCCATGGGAGAATAGCAGCCTGCATTGCTGCGAAAGGTGGATATACACTGTACTAGTGCCGACATTGTGCATGCTCTGTTGCCTGTGTCTATGTGCCTGTGGTTCTGTCAGTGTGATCATGTGATGTATCTGACCCCAGGAATGTGTCAATAAAGTTTCCCCTTCCTGGGACAATGAATTCACGGTGTTCTTATTTCAATTTCCAGGAGTGTATGTAAGCACTGACAAACATTTAACATTCTGATAAAATCATGTATGCCTAAGTGCTGTATTATAATAAATTTGGAGCAAACAACTTATTTTTCTGTTTCCATCTTGCTGCACATTTATCCTTCAATGTCATGTTGATTTGGCTTAACAATACATCAAGAGTATATTTTTTTGTGGGATCCAGTAGTTTACAAAATTTTCTTGTCATTCTTCACTTGATCTTTCTGATACATTTTGCATGCTGTCTGTTCTTTTAACGATACGCACTTTCCCTGTTGGCATAATAGCTTTGCATGAACTTTAATGATTTGTATAGTCTTACATTTCAAGCATTTTTTAAAGACATGAATAATTTCACTTCATTAAACCATTTCACCTTCACAGCAGGTTTGTGTTGAAAATTCTGATGTATCTGGCACCAATATAGGGTGAGTTTGGGGAACTGGCAGCTTTTGTGTCTTAGGACAGTTTTACTGTTTCTGACAGATTATCACATCTTTATGGCCATTTTCTTTCCATCAACAGTTGAGATGGCTTATTTGATATGTCAATGTAGGTACTTCATTCCATGCAAGTTTATCATTTTCTGTGTTCATAAACTGGTTTGCTTTGAAGTGTAGCAAACAAAACTTCACATGAAACTTCCTGGCAGATTAAAACTGTGTGCCCGACCGAGACTGGAACTCGGGACCTTTGCCTTTCGCGGGCAAGTGCTCTACCATCTGAGCTACCGAAGCACGACTCACGCCCGGTGCTCACAGCTTTACTTCTGCCAGTACCTGGTCTCCTACCTTCTAAACTTTACAGAAGCTCTCCTGCGAACCTTGCAGAACTAGCACTCCTGAAAGAAAGGATGCTGCAGAGACATGGCTTAGCCACAGCCTGGGGGATGTTTCCAGAATGAGAGTTTCACTCTGCAGCGTTTCATATCAGCGCACACTCCGCTGCAGAGGGAAACTCTCATTCTGAAAACTTCACATAATTACATTGGTAAACAGATACTTTCTTCACGAGATCTTCCCTTCTGTTATTCAGTAGTCAGTTTCTACGGCTGAAAATAACATTAATAATTAAAACACATATGTAAGCTACAAGCGAATCATGACAAAGTACAGCAAATTATGTTGTATACCTCTCAGGATGCTTAGGAAATAATAATAAAAACGACACTTGTGGTGTCTTCTTCTTGCTGCTGCAGTTTATTGTGCGACAAAGAACCCTGTTTCCAAAAACAATTCTATAAATCAATATAAGCAATTGCAATTGCAATTTGCTTTCACGAACTCACCAATATCACGTGCATTCAACATGCTCCTATCACAGTGGGTAACAAAGATGAGATGGAGTGTCACTTCTTCCATTAGACTATGTTATACTTTTTATATGCTTTTATACATGTTCCTTCCTGCTAGCACAACAACTTGACAATTTACATGAATGTGATCCATTTACTGTAAATTATCAATCTGTGTTTATAATTATCACATACAATATGTACATTTTTTGACATGTCACGGCATTATGATTCTGTGTAGAAGATATTGACATGAGCTAAACCAATATTTAATAAGTTTTTGTAATACATTTCTTGTACTTTACATAAAGTGTGGCCAAGTTCTAATGATTTATAATACGGAAATTTTGTAGGTTTCTGAAGAGGACACATTAATCTTTTGAAACTGCCAAATTGAAATAAATTTTCTGGTTGTGCAACTGACAGCAGAATTTTATTCTAAAATACACACCACAGTGGCTGAGAAAATAACAGCTCTGAATAAATTCTTTTAACCACTTTTTACTGCATTGGACTGATTTTAAGAGAGAATTTACTTTCTGTCTTCAATTTTTATGGTCGTTCGTATCCAGATGTTTTTCTAAGAGAGTAGCTTACAGAGGTGACTAAATATGGAGAGGGATAAAAACCACGCAATGATAATTAATTTTATGCAGCATAAGCTTAAAATGCAATGACAATTATACTGAAATATGTAAAATTAAAATGAAATATATTGTCGCATCTAAACCACAATCAAGTCCAAACTTGAAGGCAGAATCATCAATGAACTACAATATCTAGTACTGATGGAACATGTTTTTTTCCAATACCAACATACATACACAACAGAAATAACTTCCCGGACACAGTGAGTAGATTGTATACAAACATCAAATATTCCTGAATATACAACTATTATATACGTAAGATATTTCAAGAACCATCCAGAAAGGATAAACACGAAATAAAAAATACCTGCTGGTTCGAACTGACAACTCACTGGTTACCAACCAGAGATGCTAACCAGTATGCCATACTTCAAGTACCACAGTCCAGTTCATGGCAGTGCCCCCTCTCGTGTAGAAGCAGCGACACGCTGTTTCAGAAGTGCCGACTACAGTACCCTGGATCTAAATCTCATTAATGGTTCTCTGTATAATGGCACTGGGGGATCCTCATGTACTGGTTGTGTTGTTAGATCCTCTGCGCTATGACAAGCTTCGAAAGTAGCCCCTCACGTCGAAGCTTTGCAATTGCACGATGGGTCTTCACTTTCTAACTTCCCATTGAAGGTTTGTACCTATGGACTGTAGTAGGGTTTCAAATGGAGGACATCGACATCTATGCACTTTTGTCTTTTTGATGAAGGATCATAATCTTCAACTTCATATATGAGATCCGAGAAATGACCGAGGATGCAATATGGCCCCCAATCCTTCCAGCACTCCCAAAAATCAACTACAAAGTCCCCCCCCCCCTCCAAAAAAAATCCTTTGATTATATCAATCCTGTCCTGAAATGAGGGCATCTTACCCAATAATTTTCCCACCTCTCCTGAAGTGGTGTTCCATCACTCCCAACCCCTTGCCACAGGGGTCATATCCCTGTGGCTGACCAAGGAGCAAGACCTGTTCAATCCAGCCACCCAGTGCCTGCTACTCCATTCTTGTCACAGGCTCATCCTGCCCCTTCAGAGGCTGGGCCACCTGCGAAAGCAGCAATGTCATATATCAACTCTACTGCAAATACTGCACAGTCTTATGTTGGGATGACGACCAACTAGCTGTCCACCAGAATGAATGGCCACCATCAAATTGTTGTCATAAACAAAGTTGACCACTCAATGACAATATGCAGCTGAGCACAACACGCTCAATTTCAATGGCTGCTTCGCAACCCAAGCCATCTGGATCCTTTCTCCCACCACCAGCTTCTGTGAAATGCAGATGGGAGTTATCCCTCACTTCTGCAATCGTCCTGGCCTCAACTCAGGTAACCCACCATCCCCACACACTCCACCCAACAGTTCCCCCTTCCTCCGTCCTGTCACCCCTCCCAATTCATGTACCCATATCACCTTCAGCTTGTGCCACTTCCCATCAGCCGGCCAGCAAACCCGTCTACTTCCAAGCTGTTATTCACCCACCCCCAGTCCCTCTCCCTCCTTCACACCTCCCTCTCTCTCTACCCACCCCACCCTACCCGTCACTACCCCCACCATACCAGCTCATCTGCCGCAAAATAGCATTGGCACTGTCCGTCTAGCCAGCAACATGTAGGGGGGTGTGTGCGCGCGTGTGCGTGTGCGCGCGTGTGCGTGTTTTTGCGCGCGCGTGCATGCTCATCAAAAGATAACTTTTCTGTGAATAGTCTCCTTTACTCTTAAAGTATTTACATTCCACTAGAACTTTCCTACTATTAAACTACTTAGCTAGTATTTGCTTTAATGTGCTTGTAAGAGCTCAAGTCTTTCACAACGATGTTCTCAATTTCTAGACACACCAGAATACACTGTCTAACAATATTAATAAACAATAAATCACACACATTATGGTAATGCTTACTGATAACGTGCTCGGCGATCTCGAACAAATGGAGTAAGTGCTTCCACAGTCTCTATGTTATGAGCGAAAACATCCACGCCTGACTCCACAATTGTTTTCACAGCATTGAGGTCACCACGGAAATCTGGTACTAGACATTCAACCATTATCTCTGGATTCCTGTGAACATACATAAAATTAAAATGACAGAGAGTGAGAGAAGTTTGCTTATTGCATTACAACTAAAATTGTACCTACAGAAGTTAAAATGCAGAATGAGATTATAACAGCAACGGGACGGAACAGAAGGGGACTGTTTACATCTAGGCAGCCGATCCATGAAACACTGAATTCTCACATTTCTGAACAGTGTAAGTCAGGGGCGGGCAAACGTTGCACGCGGCTCATGAGCACACAGCGCTGCACGCGTGCTGCTCGCGTGCAATCGTCGAACGGAGCAGTGGCGACAGCCGGCAGGTTGCCGCAGTGTAGTTCCAGGCTAAGCTGCGGACGTTGAAGCGAAGCGACCACTACGTAGTGAATTTCAGTAACCGTAAAATGCAGAGTGAATCAAGGAAACGGAGAATTGGAGATTAGCTATCTTTTAAAAAGGAATGGGAGAATCATTTTTTCCTCTGTGCAAAAACGTGGAAATTGGAAATGTATAATATGTGACAGTATTCTCGCTGGTCAGCGGAAGTTTGATATTGAACGCCATTATAATAAAAATTTCAGTATGTTGCCGTTCTTAGTGCAATAAAAGAGGAATTTCTCAAGCGATTTCGTGATATATCTTACTTATCCCAAGGTTTTGAACAGTTCTCGAGACAATCTGCTGTTTCTGTAGATGATATTCATCCCAGTTTGCAAATGGAATTAATAGGTCTACAGCGTAATTTTCGTCTGAGAGACAGGTTCCTTTTGGCAAGACGTGTGATAGATTTTTATCACGACTTTCCACAGCAAGTTTCCTCGTCTCCATCGTGAAGCCGCGAAGATAATGTCAATGTTTGGCTCGACATACGTTTGTGACAGATTTTTTCTGTTATGAAAATTAATAAGTCTCGGTTAAGAGCAAGCATCAGTAATGAAAATTTGCGTAACTGTTTGCGTTTGTCTGTATGTAGAAATTTTGTTCCAGACATTAAACGTATTGTAAACTCCACCTGTGATAATTAAATAAAACGTATCGTAGGTAATAGGTACTCTTTCAAACGATGATTACTTTCAAGCACTCCTACTACCCTTATTCCTTCATTCAATAAAGCAGGCCAGGAAACGAAACGCATTACAGAGGAAGAAGCGGAGAGACGGTATGGTGGGGAGGGGAGATAAGCGGGTGGCCAGCTTGCCCCTGTGTGCACGCAGAACACCTGTTAACTGCACACTTGCATGTGCACCGCACACGTGCAGAATTCCTGCCCGCCCCTGGTGTAAGTAGTCTTTCTAAGTACAATGCTGACAATATAAGGTAATTGGATAGATAAAAAACCTATTCACCAAGCTTGCATAACTGTAATACTTTTTATATGTGTGTTCTCTTACCGCCAATTGGTGAGCACATTTTTGATCTTTACAATTACATTGTATTTTCAAAAACTGACTATTTTCTTTGTAATACTTGACAATGAATAACACTGACATGCTTGCTTGTGTGCAAAATACGGTTTCATAATCTGATATAGACTGATCAACCAAAACATTATGACCACCGACCTACTATCGATTTACACACATCCAGGTGATGTGTCACCTGGCGAGGAATGACAGAGTCTCTCTCTCTCTCTCTCTCTCTCTCTCTCTCTCTCTCTCTCTCACACACACACACACACACACACACACACACACACACACACACACACGATATCAGAGAGCATGCTGTTCATATGTAGAATATAGAAGGCACACGATCTACCTGAGTTTGACCGAGGGCAGATTGTAATTGCCCAGAGGCTCGGTATGAGCATTTCAGAAACTGTCTTGTCAGGTGTTTGAGGAGTGCTGCAGTGAGTGTCTTCAACATGTGGAAAAACAAAGGTGAAACAATGTCCATATGTCATCGGGTTGGACGGCCATCCCTCATTGAAGGTGTCTGACGCCGTAGGCTAGGCAGACTGGTAAAACATAACAGGCAATGAACTGTGGCAGAGCTAACATCAGACTTTAATGCTGGGCAGAGAACAAGTGTGTGTGAACACACAGTGCACCCGTCACACCTAATGATGGTCTTCCGCAGCCAACAACCCTTGCATGTCCCAATGTTAACACCACAACATTGGCAACTATGACTGAAATGGGCAAATGACCATCAGCACTGAACATTGGCGTAGTGGCAGAACACTGTATGGTCTGATGACTCCTGATACTTCCTCATCATGCCAGTGGGAGAGTGTGAATCCATTGTCTTCCAGGGGAACAGAGCTCCTTGACACCTGTACTGCGGGATGGAGACAAGTTGGCGGTGGCTCCATTGTGCTATGGGGAACATGCACGTGGGCAACCATGGGTCCAGTGGAGTTGCGCAAGGCACCATGATGGCCAAGGAGTATCTTACACTGATTGCAGACCATACATACCCCTTCATCACAATCATATTTCCCGATGGCAGTGGCAATTTTCAACAGGATAATACGCCATGTCACAAAGACAGGAGTGTGGTGGAGTGGTTCAAGCAACACAATGGTGAGTTCTAATTGGTGTGCTGGCCCCCCAACTCACCAGATCTGAATCCGACCAAACACAGCTGAGATGTGATTGAATGTGGCATCACAGCTCCGGATTTTACAGGAATTAAGTAACGTGTGTGCTGATGTGGTGTCAACTCGCTCCAATGACCTACCAAAGCCTCACTGCTTCCATGCCATGATGCGCCACCACTGTTATCCATGCTGAAGGTGGACATACCAGCTATTAGGTAGGTGGTCATAATGTTGTGGCTGATCAGTGTGTTGTCCAAGTTCTTAATGTAAGTCTGGAAAATTCCTTACATCACAGACAGATAGATAATATAAAGTTAATAAATGAGGAAAATAACATCAAATTACATTAATCTGAGCGACTACGCATTTTTACAAGCATAGGGCCACATTCAGAGGAGGAGAAAATGATATTCAGATGGTTTCTTCACACCTTAATGCTGAACAGTCTTCTCTAGTTCACGGTATCTATATTACTGCCAATGATTTAAACACAGATAAGCTGTGCTTAAAAAGTAACAGCAAGTTTTGTTTTTCCTAAAGAATCTTTATTTATCAACATCAACTTTGTTCCCTTCTAAGTAATCCCTCTCAGATATAATACACTTGTGCCAGCACTTTTTCCAATCTTGGAATTGATAACAAATGACCAAACTTGTTTCCTACACCCCCCCCCGGTCTTTGCTCTTCAGGCTGTTTCCACTGGGATGATTGAGCATTGGTTTCAATGTCGTACCCATATACCCACATTTCGTCACCTGTTATAACCTTCTTTACACGTTCTGAATCTTTGCTGACTTCATTCAGCAAATCCTGAGTAATTTCTATAACACATCATTTTTGGCTGAAATTCAACAATTTATATGTTTCATGCCCAAATCAAAAAAGGCTTGACAAGAGCCGAAGAATATGCCATCATCATCAGCAATCTCTCTGATGGCAGCTCAGCAATTTTTCAAAATAATTTTCTTTACCCCTTACAGAATGTCATAGTAATTTATGTGCCACGGTGTCCAGGGCAGTCATTTTCAACACCTTCTCTGCCCTCTTTAAAATTATTATGTCACTCGGAAACTCTTGTCTTACTAATAGTAATTCGCGAAAGACCACAGTAAACATTTCAAATTCAGAGCTGCATTTTATTCCATTTTCAAGCAAAATTTAATACACATTCTTTGATACATCTTTTTCAAAAGTGGGAATTCACCAAGCACACAAACACATACAACCTTTGATCACACTTCACACGGTAAAGAAAGATAATGACCGGGGGTTGGGAAGACTGATGTCACTCTGCAACAAGGAACTTCACCCTAAAAGCAGACTGATGTCACTCTGCAACAAGGAACTTCACCCTAAAAGCAACTAAAAATCATACAATTCATTCCCCAACAACTCACTTAAACTATTTCCTACACAGGGATGGGCATTTTGCTTTGTACTGCAAGAATTACAAAATGTAAATAAAGGACAGGCAACTATTTGAGCAACATGAACCTGTTATTTTTCACTTCCAGTACTCCGCTTTTCATTCACACTAACTCATAAAAGGAATACAACAGCTTACAGGGAGACAACATACTGTCCTCACAATGAATCCTTAGCTGCTACTACTACTAGCTAATTTTGTTGATATACAGTCTCTGGCCAAAGTATTAGACACACTGCACATTTTTAATGTTATTTGTAATAATTACATATTGAGTACTATATCTAATGCGATTAATCAGAAAATTTATGACAGTTATTCAGGACACTTATTACAGTGTTGAATTTTGTATCTATTGTATTGTTGACTTATTGTAGGTATCAATGTGCAGAGTGCAGAGTACAGCGTACAGGAAAGGACTTGTTCAGTGGCGTTCTCGCAAGTAACTGGTGTAGCACTTTGTTCGTTTTGATTATCAATTTCGTAATATCGACATTACAACTGATTGTTTAACAGCCAGATATTACTAATTGTGATCTTCAAAAATGTGTAAATGAGGGGACAGTTCAGTTCACCACGCAAAAAAGCTGAGGTCAATGCCCTCGTTAATATGAAAATGTATTCCAATCGGGGAAATTTCACGAAGGTTGGAAATGTCAGAAGCTAGCGTGAAGTGCATAAAGAAGAAGATTAATTTAGGTGAAGAACTGAGCCCCAGAAGTAAGAATAAATGTGGAAGAAAACCAATTTTCACCCCAAGGTCAGAAAGATTTCTCAAAAGAATTTGACTAGAAAACAGGTGTGCAATAACGAAACAGATAAAATCTCAACTGGAAAAGGCTAATGTGACTGCTTCTGAATGCACTGTTCACAGAACGTGGAAGGATATTGATTTCAATGCCTGCCGACCCATTAGAAAACCAAAGTTAACAGCCACAATGAAAGCAAAGTGACTGAAGTGGGCTAAACAGTGGTGTGATAAGGATGCGGACTTCTGGAGATCGGTAATTTAGCTTTAAAATTATTATTTACGAGATGATATAACCTATGTACATTTATTCATACTATATTAATATTGTTTCTTGATTTTTATTGGTATGCTTGAGCATTGAAAGCAAGTTTGAAATTTTAACTAACACATCTCAGTATGTGCACCATTGAACAAGAGAAAAATTTCATCCTGACTGCATTATTCAGACCGTAAAACACACAACTCAGGTGATGATTTGGACTGTCATCTGTGGCAAGGGTACAAGAAGTCTTTATATGGTTAACGGCATAATGAGGTAAGACCAGTACAAGGAAGTCCTGCAAAAACAGTTAAGACCACAACTCAGAGAATGGTTCCCAAATGGGGAACGATTTGTTTTTATGCAGGATGGAGCTCCCTGTCACACAGCCAGGTCAGTTAAATCCTTTCTGAAGGAACAAAGCATCCCTCTGTAAGACTGGCCAGGTAACAGTCCTGACATGAACCCCATAGAAAATGTATGGGAACTAGTGAAGAGGGAGGTGGCAAAAGATGTCATCACAACAAAAACACAGCTTTTAGAGAAGATCAGCCATGTGTGCTATCATCATCCACAAATGCATCGACAGCATACCATGTCTTATTAACGCTCTCATAGCTGCAAAAAGGTGGTTCAACAAAATATTGAAACTAATGTTTTCACTTTCACAATATTTTAATTTTTGTTGTAATTACTTAAATAAAATTTTTTCAACAAATACTACATTTCATTTATTTGTTGTATCACCTTTGTTATGAAGCAGACAACAAATAATTTATCACAATTTATGTATTAAAAAAAATTGTTAGACATAAATCAAAATTTGCTTAAAACTGTAGTGTATCTAATAAATTGGCCAGGGACTGTAAGTGTTCAATATCCAGTAGAATTATACTACCTACTGTTCCTTTTTGTTTGTTAGAGGAGGAGGACCTGGATATTTTAAAGAATTTTCTCTGCTGACTACATCTGTTTTAGCATTTTAGCAGTATTATGGAAATCTGAACAATTTAAAAATTTAGTGATCTGAAAGTACTTAACCTGTTTTACTATCTTCGTAGCTGCATCCAGCGTGTAACACTAAACATTGTTCACTCATTAGGAAGGCAACAAACTATGATGGGGGATAAAATTCAATAGTAAAGGAAGGATGATTTCAGCTTATGTCATATCCCTGTGAATGAGTGAAATTACTGATATTTGAGTAATATTTTTAACTGTCACCATAAACACAGCAGAACAGCAGACCTTCCTAATTTCCCTGTAAAGTATATGCTTTGGGATTTTGATCTGTATTCATTATGTGAGTCACATGCATAGGGCAATCCTAACTGTTTATAACTGCCAGAGCAGTGACACAGGCCTACCGAGAGGAATATGAACGACCAAGAACTTTCGATATTTTTTATGCATCTTGACTAGCTCCACAAGAACAGTGTAGAGCATCTAAAATACTAGCAGAATAGTGTGGAGGATCTAAAATACTGGCATTTCAAAATCTTAAAGGATCTGGAACTTGGTGTAACAAGCCTTTAACATACCATAGACAGAGAGGCATGTTGAAAGACTATGCTAATGTCCTCTGCAACTCTTAATTAACACTTTTCATTATGTTTTCCACATCAATGATACCAGAAGCTTCCCAAGCTTCTTGAACATTTGTTGTCAAATTCATAATGATTTTGTATATCACATCACCTCTGCTGTAGCTACAACTACAGTGATTCTTCAGTTTTCCCAGAGTAGTAGTTAAACAGTCCATGGGTGTGCTGCCAATTATTTCAGCAATCAAACGTGTCACCATTGTCAGGCACACTGATGACAGCAAAATATCTCACCACCGGAATACTGCGCCTGTTGGGCACTTCGAACCAGCAGTACACAGGTGGACTGTTCGATCTACAAGTACAGTATTCTGTGTCATAAGCGTTTATTTCTTAAGACACTTTTCATGCATAAACATTGTGGCCTGATGTAAAACAGCATTTATTAGTGGAAGTAATCTATCTCAGGTGCCTCTTACTGCTTTAACACTTACAGCACGGTGCCCGTACGCCATACAGGCGCGGCCGCCCTGATGTTGGCGATGGCGCCCGTATACCGTACGGGCGAGCCTTTATTTGGCTCCGTAAGCGCGTTTTTAGTGGGTCTCCGAAGCAGTTTCGTCAACTAACGTGGAGGTAGTTCATTCTTCTTCCGCAAAAGGCAGCAGTTCATTCACAGGTGTTTACGATCGTGAAATTATTGCGCAGCGAGTTGACGGAGGCAGAGATCTTATATATTCTTTGTGGAGATGCAGGATCTGAAATTGGCGATTCTGACAAAGAGGATTCGTACTCTCCAGGCGAAAATCACTGAGCACAAAGAGCAAGATTGCTCGGAACTAGACGATCAGCCAGTACTGCCGGTTTTCCAGGAAGTAGTAGGTGTAGCATCGCATTTTTCAGATGCCGCTGAGGAGCTTCAATATTTTAGTTATTTCTTTGATGACGACCTTATTCGGCTCATCAAAAGTGAAACGAATCGGTACACTGGTAACGTTATTATGGCAATGAAACGCAAAGGTAGCCTGAAAATAAACTGTGTTTGGCATAAGTGGTCTGCAGTAATATTGCAAGAGATTTACTGATCTCTCAGTATTATTTTGCATATGTGTGTCGCCAAATTGCCGAAAATCAGTGGTTATTGGTCAACAGACCCGTTTTCGCAGACAGGATTTGCGAGTAAATTGTTGAGTCGCGATCGATTTTGCGCTACATTGTCGATGTTACACTTGAATGACAATGCTATGTTCATTAGCAGAGGCGAAGAAAAGCACGACCCACTTCACAAAGTGAGGCCTGTGTTTGATTTCTTTGTGAAAAAAGCAAAATCAGTTTTCGTCCAGGTATGAGGGCCTTGTAAAAAGGTTGTGTTCACAGTACTTTGGCAAAGGACGTTGCATTTATATGGATAGGTACTACACCAGTCCATCTCTTTTGGACATGTTGTGGGAAAATAAAGCTCTTGGAGTGCGAACTGTAATGAAAAACAGGAAAGGTTTGCGGCGAATATTCAAAACACTAAAACTAACAAAAAGAAGACAGTTTTTCAAAGGAAACACTATCTCTTGGCAGTGAAGTGGAAGTGAAAACGAGATGTTTTTTGTCTTTCCACAAAGCATAAGTCTACCAGCACTAGTATTCAAGTGAGCGCCAAAGGTGGAACAGCATAAATTGTAAAGCCAGACGTTATTATTGATTACACTAAGAATAAAGCTGGGGCTGACAGAGCAGATCAGTTCTCCAGCTATCGTCCGTTTGCCCGAAAAACTTTGAAGTGGTGGAAAAAGCTGTTTTTCCACTTGCTTATCGTGTCAACTGTCAACAGTTTTATTTTATATAAAGAGAAGACTAGAAAGAATGTATCCCTAGTAGACTTTATTCACAAAGTGGGGAAGAAACTGGCTGAGAAGGGTGGAAATATTTTTCGACAACAAGCCGCTTCATCCTCACAAATTGAGAGGACATTTGCAAGGCACTTTCCAGAGAAGATCCCACCCACTGCAAACAAGGTGAATACTACTAGGTATTGCAAAGTATGTTCAGACAAGGGGTAGAAAGAGATGGGTAAGCGCATCAGGAAGGAAAGTAGATGGTGGTGCAATGACTGTGGCGTTGGTCTTTGCGTCCCACAATGTTTCCAGGATTTTCACACAAAGGCTAACTACATCTGAACTATTAAATTACTCTAGTTTACAGGTATCTGCAGTTAGACAGTCCAGCAATATATTGTTTTAAATTTAGATACAGTAATAATGGCATTACTCAAAAGAGAGAGATCATGTAAAACTTTTTTATCCACGACATTTTTGTGTTTTCTTTTTTTAATTATAACACCCATTTGTATTTTACATTGTAAAATAAACTCACATTCATGTAAAGCTCTTACTTTTTTCCTTTCCAATGATGCAAGAACCATATTCCTATCATTTTTCTGTTCTTTGCAATCTAATTTCAAACATCCATTAAATATGGCAGTTCACAGCCAAGTGCCTGGTGTAAAGAGGGCAGTGTTGAAAGTGTTAATAATAATAGTAATAACAATAAATTCAAAAGATTCAACATTTCTTGTGTTGTTAGAATTTATAACTGTTTTGTTAAAAAATCAAGTTAGATTTTTGCTGTTGTGAGAGCAACAGAACAGATTTAAGTTATACAACAAGCTAACAAAACACAAATTAACTGACTGGAAACTACATACATGAGCCAGTCTAATACAACAGAAATATCAGGGTAAGACCGAAAGAAATTCCTCCCACTTGCAAGGATTAAAACCATATTTCTTAACTGCCAAAGCATTGGCAACAAAGTGCCAGAGTTCGAAGAGCTCCTGAAACGCAGCAAAGCTCACAGAATACTAGGTACAGAAAGCTGATTGAAACCTGAAACTGATAGCACTGATATTTTTGGGGACAATTTGAATGTATATTGAAAGTATAGGCAAATAGCAAATGGAGGTGGCATATTTGTCGCAAAAGACAAGAAACTCAAACCCTCTGAGATAGAAACTAAAGCTGCACATGAGATTGTTTGGGCAAGACTCTGTATCAGGGGTGGGCATAACATTATAATTGGATCCTTCTATTGCCTACCACAGTAATTTCCTGATGTAACCGAAAGCTTTAGAGAAAAAGTCAGTACACCTCAGTTAATTTGTGAGTAAGATCTCCTATTACACACTTGCATGTAGGTTCCCCTATCTTACTGTAACTGTCAGTGGAGACTAATCATTCAACAATGAGTTGGGAAAATTAGTTTCATTAGTGGTTGCCATGATCCTCTGAAACATTACTAAATGTCTTCTCTGAAAACCGCCTAGAACAGATAGTTAGGAAGCCCACTTGTGACAAAAATATACTGGATCTAATGGTAACAAATACTGTCTACATCGAAATTGGTATCAGTGACCATGACACGTTTGTGGCAACAATTAACAAAGTACAAAGGACAACTAAAACAAGCAGAAAGATAGATAAGTTCAGTAAATGAGATAAAAAGTCGGTAGTGTCATATCTCAATGACAAACTTGAAACTTTCAGCATAGGGCAGGAGCATGTAGCGGAACTATGGCTCAAGTTTAAAAGAATAGTACAGAACTGTACAGAAACTCCAAAAGAAACAGAGATTACTGCATAATAGGTGTCAAAAAAAGCCTACTGTTATTGATAGAGAGATGTTGAATGAAACACGTTTGGCTGCACGATACCTTCAATGACTACCACAGCAGAGTATTGTCAAATGATATTTCACAAAACCCAAAGAAATTCTGGTCATATGTAAAGGCTGTTACTGGCACCAAAGTTAGTGTCCAAACACTCATGGACAAGACTGGAACTTAAGTTGATAGCAGCAAAGCAAAAGCAGAAAAGCTTAACTCTGTTTTCAAATGTTTCTCTACAAAGGAAAACCCAGGAGAATTGCCCTCATACCACTGAAAAGATGAATGAAATACATATTATTATCAGTGGTATTGAGAAACAGCTTAAATCATTAAAACAGAACAAATCTCCAGGGCCCGATGGAATCCCTGTCAGATTCTATACTGAATTTGCGGCTGAGTTAGCCGCTCTTCTAATTCTAATCTATCACAGATCCCTCGAACAAAGAACCATGGCCAGTTCTTGGAGAAAAGCACAGATCACACACCCTTCTACAAGAAGGGTAGCAGAAATGATCCACAAAACTGCAATGCAATATCCTTGACATCGATTTGTTGTAAGATCTTAGAATATATTCTGAGCTGAAACATAATGAGGTATCTAGAACAGAATGACCTCTTCAATGCCAACCAGCATGGATTCCAAGAATATCGATCATTTGAAACCCAACATGCACTTTTTTTCACAAGACATACTTAAAGCTTTGGATTAAGGTAGCCAGGTAGAAGTAATATTTCTTGACTTCCAAAAAGCATTTGACTCAGTACTACACCTATGCTTGTTGTCAAAAGTACTACCATATGGGGGTACCAGGTGAAATTTGTGGCTGGATTGAGGAATTTTTATTAGGGAGGATGAAGCATGTCATCTGGGACAGAGTGTCATCATGAGATGTAGAAGTGACTTCCAGTGTACCCCAGGAAAGTGTGTTGTGACTCTTGCTGTTCATGTTGTATATCCATCACCTTGCAGACAACGTTAACACTTTGGCAACTGAGCCCAAGCAAAGGTCAGGCCACAGAACTGCTTTGAAACAACCGCACCCGATTATAGGTCGGGCGGCTGTTGCTCGCCACTCTCAGTCTATTAGCCATCCGGAAGCAGGCCAGCAACTGTGGTAGTGCTGCGTGGAAAGCCTACCTATATGTTCCTTGACTGGCATTCCCCTCTGCGTTCTGGTTTAGAACTATGTCAAAAGAAACAGCAAGACACACATAGCAGCTTCCGTGACACGCTGCGCCATTGTGCATTGGTGTAGCCATGAGTTTCAAATGTTCTCGTTTCTTGTTAATTTTTCTCTCAAATATGACATGTTTTCTGAGTGAGAAATAAATTTTAGATGCCTTAGAAGAAGGAAGATTCTTGTTCTGAGTGGGAAATGTCTGAATGTGAAGAGAATGAAGAGGATTCAGATACAGGTAAGGAGCTGTCTACTGCAGTATTTCTTCAGTATTATTATTACGACTTATATTGCTCGAGATGCTTCAGTTATCTCGTCTTGTCTATCTTGCACAGGAATATGATGAGCCTGCATCGGTGCAGCCAGTGTTTACTGAACAAAGTACATCATCTGCAACACAGGTGTCAGCTGCAATACAGCTGTCTGTACCTCCAACAAAGAGGCAACCAAATTTCCAGAAAAAACCCACTGATGCCAAATTACGCTGGAAATTTGATGACAACTAGCATACTGTACCACAATTTGTAGATAAAAGTGGAGTAATGGCAGCTGTTCATGAGAATTCCACTCCTCTTTGTGTTCTCGATCTCTTTCCCCTATTCCATAATGAAACACACAAAATCCGAAACAGATATGCAAAGTCTGTTTATGACAAACTCAAAGCAGCTTCCAGGGTGAAGCCTCACAGTTTTTTGTGGGTGGCAGTAAAGCTGCACGGATGTATTTGTTTTTTGGCATATTGATACACATGTGTCTTGTGAAAAAACCAAAACTGACATATTACTGGTCTACCAACAATTTTATTTCAACCCTTTTCCCTAGCTCTGTTATGGCCAGAAACAGATTCACGGCAATATTATCAAACCTGCATTTGAATGACAATGGAACTTATGTTCCGAAAAGTCAACCTCAGCATGACCCATGCAAAAAATCAGGCCAATCCTGGATCATTTCTTATTAGAATTACAAAAATCATTTTACCCATCAGAAAACCTCACTACTGACCAAGGCATGTGTGGTTTTCGTGGAAGAGTGGTATTTTGGGTTTCCATAAAAAATAAACCTGAGAAGTATGGAATCAAGATCTTTATTGTGTGCGATTCCAAAACTGGTTACGTTCTTAGACTGGAGGAATATGCTGGGAAAGGAATACAAGACAACTCCATACTACCATTATTTGAGAGGTTGCTAGCAGATTACCTGGGAAAAGGCCACACTGTTTACATGGACAGATTTTATAGTTCACCAACCGTATTCGATTTTCTGTGGCAACATAAAACGAAGGCAGTAGGTACATGCATGACTAACCGAAAAGAACTACCAAATGAAATTGTTTCCAAAAAACTGAAAAGGTACGAGTCTGTGTCAATGAGGAGGAATCATCTGCTTTGTTTGACGTGGAAAGACAATTGATGTACTATGCCTGTCCACTGTGCAAAAAATGACCAGCTCTGACACATCTGTTCATACAAATGAAGGTATCAAAGTAAAATCAAAACCAGATGCCGTCTTGACTATAATATTTACAAAATGGGGGTCGATAGGAGTGATCAAATGATTTCTTACTATGCATTCAGATGAAGTGGTGGAAGAGATTGTACTTCCACATGATTATAATGGCTGCAACAAATGCATTTGTCTTATACCAGGAAACCAGGACTCCTGCTCAAAGAAAGAGTTGCTGTTTTTCCACTTTTCTATGACAAATTGGAGGAGGACTGATTCACAAGGGTACAAATTTGGCACTAGACAATGTTCTTAGTGAAACTTACAGCAACAGACTTCTAGGACAACACTTTGCAGAAAAATTCCAGCCACTGAGAAGGAGCATCCAACTGGAGTGTGTAAAGTTTGCTCTGAGAAAACAAAAAAATTTAGTGGTAAAGCAGGTTGGAAGGAAACCAGCTGGTTGTGACCAGACTGCAATGTACCACTCTGCATGCCAGAATTCTTCAAAATCTTCCACACTGTGAATTTACACAAAACTAAAAAACTCATTTTTTGTGAAACTGAAATCATACATTTTATGTTTGTTGTTATTAATTTTGTCATCAACCAATATGATTAAAATAAACATTTAAAATAAATGTTAAAGACTGCTCTTTCATAATATGTTTTCTGTTTCAAGATACCTTAAATAGAAATATGCCAGTGACATTTCAAAAAACACTAAAAATGGCCGGTCCACTGGACCAGGAGTGTGTCTAAGCTGCCAGTCCTCAAAGTGTTAATACTAACCTCAGACATTTTTCAGGTGATGCAGTTATCTATGACGAAGTACTGTGTAAAAAATGCTGCTAAATATTTAAAAACGAAAAAACATAGCATCCTATGACCATAAATCAGTGAGCTCTGAGGAATTGGCCAGCTCATACAAATTTGAGTAACATTTTGTAGCTATATGAAGTTGAAAGATCACATACACTCAGTTGTGGGTAAAACAGGTGGTAGACTCTGGTTTATTGGTAGAACACTGGGGAAGTGCAATTAATCTACAAAGGAGATTGCTTACAAATCACTCATGCAACCAGTACTATAATATTGATCAAGTGTGTGGGACCCTTACCAAATAGGACTAACAGAGAATACTGAATGTACAGGAAGAAGGGCAGCACGAAAGGTCACAGGTTTGTTTGATCCATGGGAGAGTGTCACAGAGGTGCTGAAGAAACTGAACTACAACCCCCTACATATGCTCACATAGGGATTATGAGAATAAGGTTAGAATAATTACTGCATGCACAGAGGCATTCAAACAATCATTCTTCCCACACTTGAATGGAGAGAAAGCCTAATAAAGTGGTACAATGGGACGAACCTTCTGCCATGTATCTCACAGTGGTTTTCAGAGTATAGATGTAGACTTGAAGCTTAGGATTAATTCATTTACAAGAATTGTTTTGGGCTGTGGACCTACATTACATTTTATATCATAACTTTGTGGAAACAATTACAAAAATATAATGGATCTCACTTACTTATACTTAATATGATACATCTGATACAATGATCAGCAGTTGGTAAGCATAGAACACCATTCTTCCTAATACCCAACACTCCATGCCCAATGTTACGACAACCACAGAAGCACAGATACATTACGGCAAGAGGACAACTGAATTCACCACTCCACAACATCGAGAACCAGACGCTAGGCAATAACACAAATTCTGTCACTGTTGGTTGACCTCTGCTCATGATGTTACCTACCACTTTGACCAATGAGTAACATGTTATTGAACTTTTTTTTAATATGTAACAAAATGGTGTCATTAGGCTACTGTTATTAGTAACACATGTTCTATGTTTAATCGTGAAGTTTTGCTAAAATTTTTGATGTTTCTGCTGTACTTGAATCACGTTATTTAGATTACATACATTATGAGACTAATAAAATACAATTCTTGAGTTCATCAGTCATCCACCTTTTTCTGTCTATTTCTGTCTTCACTGAATGCTGTAAATAACATCTAACAATGTTAGCGCCAGGGATCTTGGTAGCTGCATAATGCTGTTACCACAACTAATCCATTAAGCACAGAAATTATGTAGGATGTTGCATGACACTAATAGTACAGTACAGTACAGTACAGCAAAATTCCACAAAGCACACACACTTCGTTCTATGTGTAGTGATGAAACATTCTGAAGTTGTTCAACAAATATGGTTTCAAAAAAAAAAAGCAAATAACTGCTTCCTGTCAATCATTCCTCTAAAATAACAGGACCTAGAAAAATATCTCAAAGATCATGCTGTACCAAGCACTGATACAGAAAAACCATAAATCTGTTTCCAATGCACCATGTCAATTTTCCTATGAGCAACGAGAATTGTGTGAGATACTGATTTCATCATGTGTAAACATGGTTCTACCTGTAAATACTATTAATGGCTACAACTCCAGTTTGAATCATCATGAGGCATTAAACAAATAAACTTGATGTAGCATATGATGTTGAACCCTCTGATCATAATAGCAGAGACAGATGATGCTAGTGTGAAATAACTGGCAACTAAATTCAATAAATTTTTCCTTTCAGTAGCTGAAAATGGATGCAGGGGAAAAAATGGACCATCAAAGATTACTCATTCTATAAGTCATCAGAATATCTACACCTAAATATACAAATTTAGGTTAACACTAACATTGCATTATAAAGAGTTGTAGCTTTTCCAGTATATAGACTGGTGAGAGTGTCTTACTATGAAGTTTTATGTACACACAGCAGCTGCATGTGTAAGAAGAGGAGCAGTGGTTTGTCTCGAAGTATCTACATTCCCAGTGACTTACATCTAAAACAAAGTAATACAAGTAATTACCACTATTAATAATTAATATACGTAGATTTTCACCAGGAGAAAACAATGGTCAGCATAATATACGTAAGTAACATGCAATGGCTGCTTCTGCCTGGTGTGTGTGTGTGTGTGTGTGTGTGTGGTTTTTTTTTTTTTTTTTTTTTTTTTGGATCTGACGCGTGCCCAACGGCGAGGTCATCAGCGCCCTTACACTTATGAAAATAAATGAATGTGGAGATGAACTAAAAGTGTTGTAATACACAAACATGCACTTTAAACGACCAGATAGTCACTCTGCATCACATGCACTAAAACCAATTAGGAGGGAAGAGACCTAACCAAAAAATTAAAACACGGAAAACAAGTCACAGAAGAACTAAAATAAATCTGAGCACTTGAGTAGTCTAACACTGACTGATCACTTACAAAAAACTAGGGTGAGCCAGCCACCCTTTGACACATTTCAAACAACTCCATAAAATCTTGTTAAAAGCTTTGGACAATTCACAAAAGTTTAAAACCTTAATCACATTCATTTCACTATTACATAAAATAGATGGCAGATCCACTGGCAAATCCACCGCAGTCCGCTAGTCAGCAAATAAAATGCAGTCCAATAAAATGTGGCACTCCGTGGTCTGCACGTCACAAGCACCACATATTGGAGGGTCCTCTTGATGGAGTAAGAATCCATGTGTCATAGGGCTGTGGCCTATGTGTAGATGAGTAAGAAGGACCTTGTCCCGCTGACATGGCTGGAAGGAAGTACTCCACAGCTGAGTTGTGGGCTTGATGACACGGAGCTCGTTATTGGTCACTGCCAGCCACTTCCCATAGACACGACTTTGTACCTCAACAGCAAGGTGATAGCATGCAGGGGTATAGCACATCAAAATACCAGAGGATCACGACACGCCTCCTTGGCTGCTCGATTCTCCCTTTCATTCCCCGCAATTCCTATGTGCCAAGGCACCCAGCAGAAAGGTAGGTTGGTTGGTTGGTTGGTTGGTTGGGTGGTTGAGGTTTAAGGGACCAAACAGCAAGGTCATCAGTCCCTTGTTTCAAATATGGTCCATTCCGCTAATGGGACATCTCAGGAAAGTCAGAACAATAAAAGGGAAAAGGTAAAAACGTAAAAGGGCAGTCATGTTGTCAATGGTAAAAAACAAAGTGAGGGAAGTCGGCAAGAGAACGAACCCAACGCTTTGCTGAAGCAGCATAGGCAAGACTACCTGTGACTTAAAAGATGCCACCACTAGAATGTAGAAATACGTATGGGAAAAGGAGACTAACCAATCCTTAAAAACCAGAGAGAGATTTAAAAACCTTAAAACTGAGAACAAAAACCACTTTCCCAGAGGAAACCGAGAACCAGAGAGACCATCCAGGAATCGTCAGCCAACATCAAAGGTAAAGTGTGGGGGAGTCTGTACTTAGCACGCAGAGCCAAAAGAAGGGGGCATTCAACCAAAATGTGGGCTACTGACTGGAAGGCTCCACAACCACAAAGTGGGGGTGGCTCATCACGCGAAAGAAAACCATGGGTCAGCCTGGTATGGCCAATGCGGAGACGACACAGTGTGGTCGAGTCCTTTCGGGAGAGGCGAAAGGAAGAACGCCACGGGCCTGGTGTCACCTTAATCGCACGAAGTTTATTAGAAAGGGGAGTAGCCTCCCAAGAATTGGCCCACGACTGTGCGAAGTGGGATATAATGTGAAGCCGTAAATCCGCTGCAGGAGGGGTTACAGAAAACGGGGGGTAATTGACTGCTCCCCCAGCCAAACGATCAGCGAGCTCATTACCCGGGATACCCACATGGCCAGGGACCCAAAGGAAGTCTATGGAACAAGCAGCATGGAGAATATCAGCGAGATGGTCATGGATGGCAGAGACCAAGGGATGAATGACCGATGGAACAGGAACTGGCAGATAAAAATTGGGAGTGGGCCCCGAAGACCCCACTGATGAAGGGTAAGTAAGATGTGATGGCGCCAGGCCGTGTCATAGGTCTTGCGAAGGTCAAAAAACACTGCAACCAAATGGCGGCGCTGGGAAAAAGCCTGCCGAACTGCAGATTCCAAGCGAAGTAAATGATTGATTGAAGACCGTCCCTCTCGAAAGCTACACTGGTAAGGGGACAATAGATCCCGAGATTCGAGGACCCAATTGAGCCGACGGGCTACCATCCGTTCAAGTAACTTACAAACAACATTGGTCAAACTAATTGGCCGATAGCTGTCAACAGATAGGGGGTTCTTACCAGGCTTAAGGACAGGAACCACGATGCTATCCCTCCACTGAGAAGGGAAGTCACGCTGGAGCCAGATACGGTTAAACACCCGAAGATGATGTTGCCATTGTGGAGCACTGAGATGTTGAAGCAGTTGGTTATGAATGGAATCTGGGCCAGGGGCCGTATCATGAGAAGAAGATAGAGCAGAAAGAAATTCCCGTTCAGTAAAAGGTTCGTTGTAAGATTCTGACTCACAAGGGGTGAAACATATGGTGGAAGCTTCAGCCCGCTGTTTTTGGTGAAGGAAAGCAGCTGGATAGGAGGCTGACGCTGATGCCACTGCAAAATGGGTCGCAAGATGTTCTGCAAGAACTAATGGGTCCGTACAAAGGCCATCTGGGAGGTGAAGGCCTGGGAGGGTGGACTGCCGATGGCAACCTTGGAGAGAGCGAAGTGTAGCCCATACCCGTGAAAGAGGGACAGTAGAACCAAGGGAAGAAACGAATCGTTCCCAACATATCTGCTTGCTCTGTTTGATTAAATAACGGGCCTTAGGGCGGAGGTGTTTAAAGGTAGTAAAGCTGGCTACGGATGGGTGCCTCTTAAAGTGTTGCCAAGCTTGACGGCGATCACGGATGGCAATGGCAACGGCCGTACTCCACCATGGGACTTGCCAGCGATGAAATGGTCCAGATGAATGCGGGACAACAAGGCTAGCAGCACGAATAATCGCGTCAGACACGTCACGTACGACGTCATCAATACAACCCGACAAAGAGGGAGAAAACACGACCTGTGCAGTGTATAGAGGCCAATCGGCGCGTTGGAAAGACCAATGAGGTAACCTGTCCATCGGGGAGTGGAAAGGGAGCGTGATAATCAATAGGAAATGGTCACTATCACAAAGGTCGTCGTTGTGGCGACCAGTGTAATGAAGGGGGGGGGGGGGGGGGGGGGAGAGGGAGAAGAAAGAGAAAGATCAATGGCAGAAAAGGTACCATGACCGGCACTGAAATGAGTAGGGGAGCCATCATTAAGAAGGCACAGGTCGTGGTCTGCAATAAATTGGTCTATAAGAAGACCTCATCTAGATGGAAAGGCACTGCCCTCACAAGGGATGATGAGCATTAAAATCCCCAAGGAGGAGGAAGGGAGGAGGAAGTTGCTGAAGAAGGGCAGTTAAGGCAGCAGGTGTAAGAGTCCTGTCAGGAGGGAGATAAAGATTGCAAACTGTGACCGCAGAGTCTAAGTGGACCCTAACAGCAACCACTTCCAATGTAGTTTGAAGAGGAATCCACGTGCTAGCAATGTCTGTACGGACCAACATACAAACGCCACCAGAAGCCCGCAGGGATCCGACCCGATTTCAACAGAAAACACGGAACCCACGGAGGGTCGGTGAGTGAGCATCAGTAAAATGAGATTCCTGGAGAACCACACAAGCTGCAGAGTAGGACAAAAGAAGGGATTTCAATTCCGGAAGGTTACGATAGTATCCATTACAATTCCATTGGAGAACCACAGAACGATGGTTTAAATGGGGGCTGAACACGCTAAATCCAGTCATACCGCCGGGTCCCCACCCGTCACAGACAAGGAGGGGGCGACATCCATGAACGACAGGTCAGAATCCGGTTGTGAAGTCAGGGAAGGGACCACCGGTGACACCAGAGGCTCTTTGTCCCGGGACTTATGTTTCTTCTTCTTTTCAGGCTGAGATCGAGGAGGGCTGTGTGGCATAAAGGAGCCAGATGCAGCAAGATCAGGAACAGAAAGAGACCGGGCGACCTGGGGGCCGACATACCGCAGCTCTCGCGGTCGTCGTGTGGCAGCAGACCTTTGGCCTGGAAGGTGCCGGGAAGGGGCATCCCGGGAGAGGCGCCCTTGACCGGCAGACGCCGAAGGAGTGGGACACTTCTCCGGCTGGGGAGGGGGAGCTGCACCCACAGGTGGTGTCGGATCCGCAGGGGAGGGGGGAGGAGAGGGTCCGGGATGGGGTTAAGGAAGGGGGAGGAAGGGGTGTAGATGTAACCAAGGCGTAACTAGATGTCATGGACACAGGGTGAAGTAGTGTATATTTCTTACGGGCCTCTGTGTAGGTTAAACCATCGAGGGACTTATACTCCTGTATCTTTCTTTCCTTCTTATATACTGGGCAATCTGGTGAACGTGGAGAATGACTACCATGACAATTTACACACACAGCAGGGGGAACACAGGGACTCCCCTCATGGAGTGGACGTCCACAGTCACCACAGAGAGGGGCCTGTGAACAGCGGGAAGACATGTGTCCAAAACACAAGCACTTAAAACACCTCACCTCATAGGAGGTGGGACGTACGGCTTCACATCACATCAATAGACCATAGTCTTAACTTTCTCAGGGAGGGTATCCCCTTCAAAGGCCAGGATAAAGGCACCAGTGTCAATACGATTGTCTTTAGGACCCTTCTGAACACGCCGAACAAAGTGAACACCCCGCCGTCCGAGATTGTCCCGAAGTTCCTCATCAGTTTGAAGGATGAGGTCCCTGTGAAAAATCACACCTTGTACCATATTTAGAGACTGGTGGGGGGGGGGGGGGGGGTAATGGAAACAGGAATTGTGCCAAGATGGGTACAGGCACGAAGGGTCGTAGATTAGGCAGCTGAAGCAGTTTTTATCAGCAACGAACCCGACCGCATCTTGCTCAGGGAGTCCACTTCGCCAAACTTGTCAACTTGTCTTCAATGTGTTCCACAAAGAATAAAGGTTTGGTATTGGTGAAAGTATCTCCATCAGTCCTGTGCAAACTAGATAACCGGGAAAAGGTTTCGCCCCTAGCCGACGGGCCTGACCCTCTTCCCATGGGGTAGCCATGGAAGGGAAGGCCGAAGGTGCAAGAGAAGCAGCACTTGAGGAATCAGTTCCACGCAGAGAGACGGCCGCAGAAGAACGGCCAGAGTTCTGGACCCGTATGTGTTTCATTTGCATAGCGTCCATCCTGATACCACCCACTCCGATCAGGGGCTCTCCTCACGGGCGCCACCCAGCCACAGAAAGGGCCGTCTGGCACGGCGGCCATGGCCGGGAGTTCCGATGCTCCACGATGACGAACAACCACTCCAAGGCATGCATGAGGAGGTCACAGCTCAGGTATCAGAAGTGTGATCCCTGTGTGTTCAGGGGGCTCAAAAAAAAGGGTACATAGTGACCCCACCACACGGGCTGGCTACCGTGCTGGCTATGCACCCTAGTATCAGACAACGACGTGAAAGAAAAGGTGGAATGTACTAGGAGGACGCACATCGGAGACACTAGGTAAGGTGATCTTCCCCAAATGGCTCACACTATGGAGGAGAAATTTTGTAATGGAGGTCAAACCCCAGAGGGGGACCAAGGAATGCCAAAAGGAGGAGATTATTATGCAACAAAGCCGGAAAGGAACAGGGAGGGGAAAGGAACAGGGAGGGGAAAGGAACAGGGAGGGGAAAGGAACAGGGAGGGGAAAGGAACAGGGAGGGGAAAGGAACAGGGAGGGGAAAGGAACAGGGAGGGGAAAGGAACAGGGAGGGGAAAGGAACAGGGAGGGGAAAGGAACAGGGAGGGGAAAGGAACAGGGAGGGGAAAGGAACAGGGAGGGGAAAGGAACAGGGAGGGGAAAGGAACAGGGAGGGGAAAGGAACAGGGAGGGGAAAGGAACAGGGAGGGGAAAGGAACAGGGAGGGGAAAGGAACAGGGAGGGGAAAGGAACAGGGAGGGGAAAGGAACAGGGAGGGGAAAGGAACAGGGAGGGGAAAGGAACAGGGAGGGGAAAGGAACAGGGAGGGGAAAGGAACAGGGAGGGGAAAGGAACAGGGAGGGGAAAGGAACAAGGAGGGGAAAGGAACAAGGAGGGGAAAGGAACAAGGAGGGGAAAGGAACAAGGAGGGGAAAGGAACAAGGAGGGGAAAGGAACAAGGAGGGGAAAGGAACAAGGAGGGGAAAGGAACAAGGAGGGGAAAGGAACAAGGAGGGGAAAGGAACAAGGAGGGGAAAGGAACAAGGAGGGGAAAGGAACAAGGAGGGGAAAGGAACAAGGAGGGGAAAGGAACAAGGAGGGGAAAGGGAAGGGGAAGGGAAAGGAAATGCAGCCCTGGAGAGAAAGAAGGCTGCAATGGCTCGGGGCCCCGAGCTCGACACGCATGTATCCACAAAAGAGTTGGGGACCCCCTGGGGGGCCCAGCAGAGACGACACCTCCTTCCCCAGTCGTTGTAGGAGGGCATCCTGGATATTCTGGGTTACTGTATCTGCTTGGTAGTAACACTGGAGAGAGTAAAGAGCACTCAGAGAATCTGAGCACTTGAGAAGTCTAACACCGGGAGAACGTCTCATCTGCTCCAGTGCTCGCAAGATCGAAATTAATTCTGCATTGAAGACTGTAAATTGTGGAGGCAGTCTGATCTTGAGGACACAATCCAGGAAAACGACATAGCAACCAACAGAGTCTCCCTGCTTAGACCCATCCGTAAAAACAGCTACATGGTCGTGGTACTCAGAAAAAATATCAGAGAATATCACATTAAAAATGGAACCGTACTGTACCAAACCTAAAATCGCTCTGGGCCTCTCCAGTAACTGAAGGAGACACTCCCTGTCCGCTCCCCACGACCTGTGACTAAGGCACTTGATACTGTTCAGTGTCTTCAGCGTTCTGGCTTTCAGGTCTTGCAGTTACAGTAACCACAACAATCGGTTGTCAAAAATGGGGCCCTGAAACATCACTGTGTCTCTAAAATGTAGGGTGGTGTCCTCCATAGTCAAGGCACGCAAACTAAAATGATGATGAGAATGATTAAAATGAACACACACACACACACACACTCTTATCTACAAAAAACTGGAACCCAATCTTTGCAGCCCACTCCTCTACCCTCCACATTGTAAGTTGCAACTGATGGCCCACTGTTGCAACACTGGAGGAGGAACAGAAAGCAGCAACATCGTCTACAAATAAGGAGCACTGTACAGAACTCCTTACCATCAATGTGATACTGCTGATGGCTACTGAAAGAGGTTAAAACTTAAAACACTGCCCTGAGGAACACCATTCTCCTGCTTAAACCGATCAGACAGAATGTCACCAACTCAGGTCCTAAAAAAACAGTCGAGACAGGAAAGACCTTATGAGGATGGGGATATGGCCACAAAAGCCCCATTGATGTAGTTGGGCAACAATACAGTGTCTCCAAGTAGTATCTTATGCCTTACTTATATCTAAGAATATTCCGATACAGTGATGCTTACGGAGGAAAGCCTGCTGAATAGCTGCCTCTAGGAGGGTCAGGTTAGTGACAGTGGACCAAAATCTTCAGAATCCACACTGGACGCGGCGAAAGAGTTTCCTGGTCTCTAACGACCAGACTGGACGATAGTTAACCACTTGCTCCAGAGTCTTTCCTACACAGCTCATTAAGGTGATATTCCAATAACTACTGGGACATATGCAGTCCTTTCCTGGTTTGAGGAAAGTGATCAGAATAGCCTCCCTCCACGAGTTGGGGAAGTTGCCTGTCTGCCATGTCAGATTCAAACATCCAAGGAGGATTTCCTTAGATGCCACTGGCAATGTCTAAGCATGCAGTGCCAGATTTGGTCATGACCAGGTGCAGTGTCACGGATCTCAGTCAGTGCCAACACGAGCTCCCACATGGAGAAAATGGAGTTTTAGTCCTCAGAACTGTTGGACCTGAAGTCCAACTTTTCCCTCTATACAATTGCATGATAATGACGAAACACTGGATCCTGGCTTGCACTGGCAGTAGTTTGTGCAAAATGTTCAGCCAGCATCTGATCAACGTCTCTGGGTGTCGTTTGGAGGCACCCCTGTTGAGCACCACTGCTATCAGTAAATGGCTGCGTTTACCGAAAATCCTCCAGATGGCTTCCCATACTTTTATAGAAGAAGTGGAACGACTGATGGAGTCCAGGAACTCTTGCCATGACCTTTTCTTACTCTCCTTAATGACGTGTCGAGCCTTGGCCCTCGCGACTCAACACGCCCTACGGTTGTCTGCTGTCGGTTGGCATTTAAAATGTCGAAGAGCCGCACACCTCTCCTGGTTTGCGGAACAGCACTCATCTGTCCACCAAGGTACTGGCTGCCTCCTAACATGACCTGAGTACTGTGGGATGGAGACGTCAGTGACACGATGCATCACTCGTGTGAAGTGGTCCACCCATCCTTCTTGGATGCTATTGCAGCATTCAAACACAGCCAGCTGGCTGAAACGCGTCCAGTTAGCCCTGCTGACCATCCATTTTGGGGGATTAACTTTACATGGTGAGCAATTTAGTAGCTGAAGGCGGATTGGGAAGTGGTCACTGGAATGAAGGTAATCAATGACCTCCCACTGAACAGGGTCAGCAAGGGCATGAGAACAGAAAGAGAAGTCAATGAATGAGCCAGTAGCAGTATAGAAATGAGTATGATTTCCCATGTTGAGGATGCACAACTCTTAACACATCACGAGGCCCTCCAAAACCCAACCCCGAGGGCAAGTATTTTTTGAGAGCCACAGAACATGATTAGCATTGAAGTCTCCCAAGAGAAGGAATGGTTGCAGGAGTTGTGCGATAAGATCCGTGAGAGCCTCAGAGTCTAGTGCATCTTGCAGATGTAAATACAGTGAGCAAACAGTGATCCTTTGAAACGTGAATTTGAACTTCAACTGCTTGCAGGTCAGTAGCCAAGGGGAGAGCAGAGGAATGGTGTGCATTAGTGACAAACACTGCGACACCTCCTTGGCCCTTTCTACCGACCGGTCATCCTTGTGGTATAGTGAATACCCCAATAGCGGAGGGACATCTGTATCTTTAAAATGTGCTTCTTGTAAACAAAAGCACAAGGGACATGCCTGTGCTGTGAGTTTCAATTCCTCCACGTGAGTCCTGAATCCACTCATGTTCCACTGTGGTATGGAAGCCATGTCATCAGTGCAGTTTTAATTTACCGTATCTTTGCACTAGGGAGGTGAAGCACTTTAAGAGCAAGGGAGGAGTGCAGAGGCTGCCTGGATCCAAGCCATCTAACACGACGATACCCTCCTCATCAGTCAGACGGCAAAGAATGTCATCCAACAGCACTCGGGACAGCTTTTGACCAGAACGACGTGAGCCCTTCCCTGCATCCTGTCCCTTTGAGGATGAAGGGGAAAGCAGGTGTTGAGAGGCACTCTGCTTTTCTTGTACCTTCTGGATGCTCACTGTGGAACTGTTGTTTGTCTTTCCTTGTGCAACTGCCTGGATTGCTTTGTCCTTACTCTTTTTCCCTTGACAGATGCTCACTGTGGAACTGTTGTTTGTCTTTCCTTGTGCAACTGCCTATATTGCTTTGTCCTTACTCTTTTTCCCTTGACATGCACACATGCATGTACAGGTGGTTGTGGTGGATACAGGCACACTAGGCTTCGTCTGTGTTGAAGTGTCCGCCTTGGGAATAGGATTCTACACCATGGAAAAATATGAGGTGGCAAAGAGAGGCGTTTTGTCGCCTTATATTCTTTTTTGCTTCAGTGTAGGGGATCTACTTGGTCACTTCTATCTCCTGTATTTTGTGTTTTTCAGCAAAAACAGGGCAGTCTCGGCTCCAGACTGGGTGCTTCCCAGAGCAGGTGATGCAGAACACCGGAGACAGTCAGTCAGTCAGTCCCAGCATCATGAGCGGCTTTTCCACAGTTCCTGCAGATTGCTTCACCTCCACAACTCATGGCTATTTGGCATAGGATTTGGAAACTAAGGCCAAACATTAAGTCAAAGCAACCCCACCATAAGATGTTCAGGCAGTGTCAGAGAACTGAATGTAACAATGAAAGGGGCAGTCTTTTCAGTTGCTCCATTATTCCTGCACTTTTATTGCTCACACCCACCGGGAAAGTAAGTTGCAGATAGCATGAAGTTAGGCTGCCAGAGCAAGAGCCAAAAGCAAACTCCAGGAGGTAACAGAGAGGAGGAATGAGCCCCACACTGGCAATCAAAGGAGTCTTTGAAGTAGCCATAGGATGGGTGGCCACACACGGCAGAAGACAAACGGCATGCGTATCTACTGTGGAGAAATCATGGCGGTAGGACAGTGGTAGTTCAGCAGCTTCTGCATACAGACCCTAACTGGGCTAGTGTAAAAGGTGCCCGTGGCCAAATTGATGCCACGATGGTGGATAGTATTGAGATGTTGTCAGAGGGACAGACATGAAGATACGTAAACAAAACACCCATAGTCTACTTTCGAACGAACAAGGGGCCAGTACAAATGAAGGAGGGTGGCTCGATCTGCACCCCAGGGAAGTACCGTTGAGGACACAAAGGACACTGAGGGACTGAATACAGTGGACTGCCAGGTAGGACATGTGGCAGGACCGAGAGTGTTTCCTATCGAGCACGAGTCCCAGGAATTTTGTAGTTTCAATGAATGGAAGAGCAACAGGGCCATGACATAAGATGGTGGAAGAAACCAATTGCACCGCCAGAAATTCATACAAACAGTTTTGTCAGTGGAAAAACAAAAGCCATTGTCTATGCTCCACAAGAAAAGATGATCGACACATTGCTGAGGACACCACTCAGTGATACAAGTCCGTGGATAACTGCAATATATGGCAAAACTGAGAACAAAAAGTGAGCTGGAGATGCCCAACAGGAGACCTGCCACTATAGGGTTAATGGTGATAGCAAAGAGGACGACACTCAGGACAGAGCGGTGAGGTACACAGTTTTCCTGAATAAAAGTGTCTGACAAGGCACAACCCACACATACCTTAAAAACTCTGTCTATTAAAAATTCCTGAACGAAACGGCGCATGTGGCCACAGAAACCCCACATGTAGCGTGTACAGATGATACCAGTCCTCTAGCAGGTGTCAGAGGCTTTCTCCAAACTGAAACCACAGTCTATGATTTCCATAAAAAACCATTCACGACACGAGTGAACAAAGAGACGAGATGGTCAACTGTAGAATGACACGTTCAAAAGTCACACAGTGCAGTGGTTAGTAAATTGTGAGACTCGAGCCACCATACCAACCGAGCATGAATCATATGTTCCATCACCTTGCAAACACAGCTGGTGAGAGAAATGGGGCAGTAGCTAGAAGGAAGGTGTTTGTCCTTACTGGGCTTAGGTATGGTTATGGCAGTGCCTTCACGCCAGCGTCTGGGAAATGTGCCCTCTGTCCAGATACGGTTGTACGTGTTAAGCAGAAAGTGCTTGCCCACAAAAGAAAAATGCTCAACATCTGAATGTTAACTTCGTACAGTCCTGGGGTGGAAGATCAGGATGAAGTGATAGCATTATCTAGCTCCCTCACAATAAAGATGGCATCATAGCATTCACAATTCTGAGAGGAGAATAGTACTACCCAAGCCGCCTCTGCCTGTTTCTGATGGAGGAAGACAGGGTGGTAGTGGGAGGAGCTCAAAATCTCTGCAAAATGGTAGCCCAAAGTGTTGGAGATAGCAATAGGGTCCACGGCGACATCGTCTGTGAGTGTCAGGCCAGAAATTGGGGAATGGATTTTGGTCCCAGAGAGCCATCGGAGGTTGGTCCAAATGACAGAAGAGGGAGTGGAACTATTAAAAGAACTAGTGAACGAAACCCAGCTAGCTTCTTTGCTGTACTAAAGAACACGACGATTCTGTGCACGCATCTGTTTATAATGAATGTAGTTCGCCACTGTAAGATGACAGTTAAAAATGCAGAGAGCACGTCTCCACATGCAAATTGCGTTGTGGCATGCCTCAGTCTGCCAAGAAACCGGGACACGGCACGGTAAAGAGGAAGTGCGAGAAATGGAACATTCTGCGGTGGTAAGGATAATGTTTGTAAGATATTCCACCTGGTCATCACAACAGGGGAAATGATGTTTGTCAAAGGTTGCCAGGGAGCAGTAAAGCCTCCAGTCGGTCTTAGTAAGCTGCCACTCGGGTGTGCACAGAGGTGGAGTAGGAGTCAGCAAACAGAGAGCACACGGGAAATGGTCACTCGAGTATGTGCCAGACAGAACAGATCATTCTAGACGATGGGCAAACTGGGCAGTGCAGAATATTAGGTCCAAATGGTAATAAGTGTGTGTGTGGAGTCTGAAAGGAAGGTGGGTGCTCCTGTGTTAAGGCAGAATAGGTTAAGCTGATTAAGAAAGCCAAGAGGGCACCTCTCTGACAGGTTCTGGGAGAACCCCAAAGGGGATGGTGCGCATTAAAGTCACTAAGCAAGAGAAAGGGGTGAGGCGGCTGCCCAATAAGCTGGAGGAAGTCTGCCCTGAAGACATCGTACGATAGAGGGATGTAAATGGTACAAAGGGGAAAAGTCACAGGAGGAATGAAAAGGCAAACTGCAGCAGCTTGAAGGTGGGTAGTCATGGAGATGGGTTGACTATTGTCATCATCCTGTATATCCTGTACGAGCAGCACGACTCCCCCACGTGATGGAATGCCGACCTCAGTGGGAACTTCAAAATGCACTGGGAAGAAATGCGAGAGCTCAAAGCAGTTGTGAGGACGCAATTTTGTTTCCTGAAGGCAGAGAACAAGTAGACACTGCGATTCTAAGAGCAGCCACAAATCCTCTTTATTGGTTTGAAGGCCGCAAATGTTCCATCGGAGGAGATTCATGAAGGGAAGAAATGAAGGAGTGTCACCCCGGCGGCTCCCGAGTGGCAGCCTTCGAAGACTCACTACTACAGGGAACAGAGGCAGGAGGATACTGCTCCTTAAGGTCTACAGAAGCATTGGCAGCTTCTTCTGTAGCCTGCAGAGTCCAGGGCAGAAAATCAGTTGGCGGTGCGCACCGACGACACAGAGGTTGGCCAGGCAAGGGTATCACTTTGTGACACTGTCGAAGAGGATTTTCGAATCAGCAAAGGAGAGGACCATTTGCCTTTGTTTGACTTCTTTGAGCCTTTCCAGTTAGCAGAGGAAGACCCATGTGTTGGTTGGCTGGAGGGACATAGGAAGTCTTCACGGGACTCTTCTGTCCTTTCCGACCTGCCAGTTTTGTAGCTAGTGGCTTCGTCCCCTGGAGGTGAGAGTTTAAAAGCTGGTTGCACAGCTGCAGGAGGAAACAGGGACACTAACACGATGCTGGGTGCTTTCACAACCGCGGTGCTAAATTTGAGGTCGCATGTCTGCACGGCCGTGTCCTTCGTAGAGCGAGTTGCAGCAGGAACAGTACTGTAGGTGCCAGATGTTAGAACACAGGGTTTCCAATTAGCCAAAAACTTGCGAGCAACCAGGTAAGGCACTTTTTCCTTCACCCGGATCTCCTAGACAGGCCACTCCTCGAGGCACACGGGACAATCGCAGGAGGCGGCGGCATGGCCACCATTGACTTGCAGCAGGGAGAAGGAGGCAGACAATTTCCCTGGTGAACATCCCTATCTCAGGTTACACATTTGGCTGGGTGTTCACATGACTCTTGCATGTGGTTGTAACGATGATACTGCTGGCAGCACATTGGGTTCAGAATATACAGTCTGACTGGGATAACTTCATACTCTGATTTGATCTTTGACAGAAGTACCACTCTATCAAAAATGAGAGAGAGAGAGAGAGAGAGAGAGAGAGTGTGTGTGTGGGGGGGGGGGGGGGGGGATTTCTGCCTCGGTCAGACAATCTAGCAGTGTAGTGTAAATAACATCATGGGAAGAAATCAGCGGTCTATGGGCCTCGACACGAACAGGAAAACCATGGAGGAACGAAGCTGCAAGCAGTTGTTGTGCTTGAGAATTAGAAGTAGTCTCCAAGACCAAAGTGCAATTGTGTAGACGAGAGCAGGATTTCACAGGGCCAGCAATTGCATCAACACCTTTCTGAATAATAAATGCATTTACCATAGCAAAGGAATGACAGTCTTCAGTATGTGAAACCACAAGGAACCCTGATGCAGCTTTGAATAATTAGCCTCAATCTGTTTACGTTTCACAGCTGTTAACTGTGATGATGTTTGGCTCCATGTGAGAAAATTCCCCACGACTGCCAGCATCTCCGATGGTGTCTTCCTTCCAAATGGGGGACCCCTTCAGAAGCCTCCAGAAAGGGGGGCGCACCCGCCTTAGGTGACTGTTCACACCTCCGATCACACCTCCCGAACACCTGACACAGGGACCAACCAGCAATTTGCGAAGGTACCAGCTGAGGCATTCATCCCACCCTGGGCTTGACCTACACCAGGGTTACGTGCAAACCTTACCTATCAACCCGGGGCTGGGAACTGTGCATTATCCAGTCACCTGTTACACGCCGTACGCGTGGGCTGGCGTTCAGGAGGGTCCAGGAGGAAGGATAGGATAAGGTGATTGAAGAAAGAAAAAAGAAACAGTGGAGAGTATTCTGATACTGACTATCGAAAATGCTGAGTACATTTCCAAAAACAGCCCAGACATGTGTTGCAGACAAGGGGAAAAAGAACATCAAGAGGATAGATATGCAGCATGGGAGGGAAAAGATCCTGCAATGGCTGGGGCCCCATGGTAGCCAAGCACAGACCCACCAAAGAGCAACGAGCTCCCTGGAGGGGTGCAACCCCATTGCACACGATTGACTCCTCCCAGAGTATGAATGGTTGGGGAAGCTGTGAAATATGGTTTATGGTTGTTAAGAGCCTCATTGTCTAGAGAGCTCTCTAAGGGGGGGGGGGGGGGGGGGCGCATGTAAAGACTACATATGATCACCGGATTGGGCACATCAAGTATGGGAGCAATCGCTTGTAAGTGTGTTGAGGAGGAGAGAGAAGATGCTATAATTATCATTTATAGTAAAGACAATGCCACCCCTCTCCCCACTGTAGTCTTACTTTCTGTGGAGGTTACAACCCCTTATAATAGGGGTGTCAGCCTCTATAAAATGGGTCCCATGTAGATAAAGACACAGGTGTCTTCCCTGTGCAAAGTGTCTTAATTCTTCCATGTTTTCTGAAGTCAGTAAGGTTCTACTGAAATATGGTAACAATTTTAACAGTGAGGTTATTCTTTGTCTTTTTGTCTCTGCACTTTTGGTGAGTCTACACTGTTGAGAGGATGAGGGGTTTGTTGGTTTCTTAGAGAAATCTGTAATTCCATAGATTACAAACATTGCATCATCTGACATGTCAGTCAAAATTAATCATTTGTTTTGGAAAACTAAGTTTCACTGTTACATTTTGTTTTATTTTATTTCTACTTATATTCGTTACCACTAGCTTTGGAGTCACAGCCACATTATCAAGCACTATTGCATAAAAATTATACAAAAAGAGTGTTTCAAAGGTATAAATTTGATTAAATCACACTATGTATATATTAATTAATGTAATGCACAACAGAAAATTAATCCCTACAAAACATACAATGTAGTTTCAGTTACAAATAGTTACATAACCTACAAGCAAATACTCTACTATGTTTTATTCTCTGTAGGGATTAATTCCAAAACAAATATGTTATCAGCTACAGATCCACAAATACAGAGAAGATAATATGGCTCTGAGCACTATGGGACTTAACAGCTATGGTCATCAGTCAGAGAAGATAATAGAGAAGATCATGAAATATAAAGTTAGTATGGTTCCAGCCAGGTTTCCTGGCCCTGTGACTTTCTGTTTTGTGTTTCACATTTGAAACTGGCAGCTTGATAGCTTTAATTTCTTTGTCTTGGTTTTCCACATGTGCTTCTGTGGAAGACAAGTTACTACACAGTTCACTACTGTGTTGTATGTTTGCAGGCTCGAAAAACATGAATGACTTTAACAAAATGGTGTGTTTGCAAAAGCACTCATGAACACAGTTGCCACTTCCAGTTTACAGTGTTGTGAGGGTAAAAAGATTTCCTCGTCTCCACTAATTTCTCAGTCTCAGTGGCAATGAGATAGGAAACACCGGTGGATTCCTAACACTTATAAGCTTTATTGCTTTGGCATATAGGATTCTGTTCGTACCTTGACTGCCTGGATTTTTTTTTTTTTTTTCCTTCAATGAATGTTCGTGACTCCAGACAGTGTGATTCCCAGTGCAGTTTATTTGTAACAGTGGTGATGAACAGAATACTCCAAGTTCATTTGCCACATGTAAGCTATGTAATTTAAGGTGGTGTGCCCATAGTGTTATCATTTGGAACACTTCATTGGGTTTAATGTGCAGTGCCATCTTAAAATGCATAAATGTAGCATTGTTATATTCTAGTAAGACTAGTGTGTTGGAGTCGCAGCTGTTTTCTCAAGCTTCATATTGCGACAATATAACTATCTTCCCAGTTGTGTCAACTCTTCAGATATCCAGCCCCATTACATCTCCGCATGAGCACAACACCAGAAGTTGAAGATTTTGTGAAGCTCCATACATATTTGTTACTTGCCAAGCAATTTTGCCTTTTGTAATTGAATAACATGTGAAGAAGCACAAGTTTCTAAGCCACCTTACTGATCTATGGGTTTCTTCGATACACTCAACATCTTTTTGAATATAAAAGGATAAGATATTTTCAAAAGACCTCATATCACATTTAATATCATGAACATATTCTCATCCCAGACATCACCAGCAAACAACTGTAGCACTTCAACAGCCATCCACTTCACTGCCATGCAGCATACATCGATGTTTCTGAAGTTTATATCATCCTCAAACCAGAGTTGGTTGGTTGGTTTGGGGAAGGAGACCAGACAGCAAGGTCATCGGTCTCATCGGATTAGGAAAGGACGGGGAAGGAAGTCGGCCGTGCCCTTTGAAAGGAACCATCCCGGCATTTGCCTGGAGCGATTTAGGGAAATCACGGAAAACCTAAATCAGGATGGCCAGACTCGGGATTGAACCGTCATCCTCCCGATCAAACCCGAGTGTTCAAGTGAAGAACTATGCTCCCTATGACACAATGTTTCACCATTGTTCTCCGCAATGATTACTGAAGCATTCACAGAGCTTACAGTTACCGAGGATTGGCAGTATTCACAATTACCAAGATCAGCACCCACACGTTGTAAGGCATACTGCTATCTTTGCTGTCATAACTTATTTAACAGCTGGCTCCTGGAACTTTTGGAAGCAAGAACACTTTTTCTCTGTGAAAGCACTGTCTTGCTGTATGATGACAATGCCGCAGTGCTAGGAGTCATACACAGCCTTGGCGTGGGGAGTGGAATCAGTGCTGAGCTACCGCACAGAGCTATCATATGCAGTAGTAAGTGGAATTAATAGTTAGTAGAAGAAAAGTGTTTCAGTCAATCTGTGGAATGGCACAAGGGATTAATTATGGGGTGTACATATGGATAATGAAAAAAAATTCCCGGATTTTCCAGTTAAAATACATTTTTTCCCTTGCTGAAAATACACTATACCCCTAGTGAAAGCAAATTTTTTGTGTGGTAAGTGACAATATACCTTCCCTCGGAGCTGTAAAACTTATTAACCCTTTGAATGCCGAAGGTTTCAAACAACAGCATAGAACTTTCGAACATTATGGAAATGAAACCCAGCAAAAAACAGTGTTTTGAAAAGATCTTTGATGCACAGCAATATTTACAATGCATAAATAGGAATTCCACCAACTACAGCACAATATATTCCGAAGCACTAAAAGTGAAACTTTGGTGTGCTTTTGTCAGCTATTATAGCTCATGTCATGTGATCTTGCCAGCCAATGACAGCAGATATTGAGAGCATAGAACACATGTTGTTGCCAGCCAACAGCAATGTCACTGTTAAATAGTGGAAACACACAAAGAGGAAAAGTTAATGGCTTAAATTAATTTACATACAACATAGCTACAACAAAAGCTAAGCTTTCACACACAACACTGGTCATAAATTTTTTGAGGGTGTGATTGGGCAGGGCCCTAAGAACATGGCTTAAATTGCAGCAGCTGAATATTTCTGACAAGCCTGATTATAAATTTCACTGCTGTGCACAGGACATTTTGTGGGTTACCTGGCTGAATACATGTTCTGTTGAGCACTTCAACCTTTCCATAGGGAAGCCAATTACATGTGCAATTTCTCACTAACTTGCTTCACACTTTTTTTAAGAAACTCATCACACATTCTCACATGTAATGTAATTCATCTTGCATAAAAAGAAATTTACTTTGATAGTAATGCTTCTCAGTCCACCATTCGCAATATTTTCCTGCAGCAATGTGCAAATGTAAATGTCGCACTCATCAAAACGAGACCCTGGAGAAAGGCACTTTGAAAGCAGTTTGTTGTTACAGACACTTGTGTGTGCATTGTGTCACACAGTGTCTTGTTGTTGTAAATGACACATTTTCCTTGAAACTAAAGTTTTACTTTGGTATTATTCTCTCGTTTATGCCTTATTACTGCAGTATTATTCTGCGGTAGTGGGCTAAAATTTGTCAGAGTTATCTGTTCTTAACACAAAAATTTAACCAAAAACTAAAATAATGAAAAATTCCTGGGTTTTTCTAGCTGTCCGGGGCATATACACCCTGAATTATGGTTGATACTGGGTCATGTGTGAGATTCAGTAATTATTGTGGGGGAAACATACTGGGAGTAAAACATATATGAAGAGGCGTCCATGATCAGTTATTACTTGTTTAACTAATGTGGAAATGCAACAACAAATGTTACTTCAGTGTGAATATAAAAGAAACATAATTGTTAATTACACTGGACAAACTTAGGCATTGTTAGCACAGTGTGCTACAGTGTGGAACAATACAGAGTACTTTGAATTGTACTGTTATTACTTCAATTCAACTTCAATATATGAAAAGTGTAAGAGACATATATTCATAGTAGGCACCTAGTCAGGTTATTTTGATAATCAAGTGTGATTCCACGTAAAGCCCCCATATATTCTAGTCCGATAGCCACAAAATAAACATAAAAAGACATTAATTCAAAGGACTGTGGGGCTTCACAAGGTTCACCACACTTGTATGCAGCCAACAAAGACTGAGCTCTCTGAGGCAAATTCAAAGGACTGTGGGGCTTCACAAGGTTCACCACACTTGTATGCAGCCAACAAAGACTGAGCTCTCTGAGGCACCAGCCATTTGCCATGATCCACCATGCAGAAGGTTCATGTGGGTTAGTGAATGCCAGGGATGTAGCTAACAATGCCCACACCCTATTTTCAAAGACATACTATTTCTGATATAAGAACAAAACATACCACACACTCATCTGCCAGATGAAAGATCAATAGTCTTTACTGTGACTATGGCCAATGGCTCTGCCACAGCGGTAACACCAGTTCCCGCCAGATCACCGAAGTTAAGTGCTGTCCGGCTGTGCCAACACTTAGATGGGTGACCATCCGGTCTGCCGAGTGCTGCTGGCAAGCGGAGTGCACTCAGCCCTTGTGAGACAAACTGATGAGCTACTTGACTGAGAAGTAGCAGCTCCGGTTTTGTAAACTGACATACAGCCGGGAGAATGGTGTGCTGACCACATGCCCCTCCATATCTGCATCCAGTGATAACTGTGAGCCAAGGATGACACGGCAGCTGGTCAGTACCGATGGGCCTTCATGGCCTGTTCGGACAGAGTTTAGTTTAGTTTAGTTTTTTACTGTGGCTATAACCAACGAGCAAGCATCAATGATTAAGTCTAAATGCTTTTACAGGGTTAAATGTGGCTTGTGTGTGGTGGCACATGTGAATATGATACATTTTGTATGTACTTCAGTACTGTTCACTGTTATCACATCAACTAGTTTATTTGCAAATGTTGTAATTACGCAAGTAACAGCATATTATTATTATTTTATTTCATAGAAGAGGCAAGAGACTAGATCCCACTGATTTATAGAACTGCTCCTGTAGCCTGGGAAGGAATGGTTCATTCCCAGATGTTTCTACTCCTGTCATTATCTACCCAATATCCTGCATACATCCTTTGAACTTTTCAGTGAATTTAGAAATACCTAGTATAAGAGATACTTTGTTATCAAACCTACAATAAAACCGAGTTCCCAATATTTAATCCAGAAGACAAAAGAATGACAGGCAATTCCAGAATGGTTGGCTCTACAAACAATGTACTTACTGCTTTTTTAATTCCATCACAGTCGTGGCAAAATGGTAGGAACCACCATCTGGGAGATCTAACAGAGAGAAATGTTCATTTAAAGTACTGAAGAATAGATATGTTAACAGTTCATGATAAGAAAGAAACAGAGTAATAAAAAAGTACAGAGTACAAGAAAAGTAGAACTTCACTGGGAGTATTTCGAAATTAAAAATGCTTCTTTAGAAATTTACCATTCACTCCATTTAACAAAAGATTCCACACTAAAGATTTTATTCAGTAAATGTATGTGATATTCAACTCTCGCACACAGAACTGTAGTTATTGGGATTACCACAACTCTTCAGCTGATGAACTTGTCACATGAGGACTGTTAAGGAAATGGGTTTAACAAAAATGAATTTACTACTAATACTAGAACAGCGTCACACAGTATCTATACAATATACTTCCTACTCACACAAAAATTATGGAAGAGTTTGGAATATGGATAAATCATACACACGTTATGTAGTATCATAATGCTGACAAATATTTAGAGCCATTTTAGTGACTAGTTTCGCTGCATTCAGTTAGTACCCATCTCCCCGCCCACCGCTACGAAAAGGAAACAGCAGCAGCTGTAAAGAACACTTGGGCATGTGAACCGGTTATGATACAGCATCTGAAAACATAATGGCAGCTGTTTCTTCGCATATACAAAAACCTGCCAGTACATTGTTGCTAGTGCAGACATTTCACTGCTTGCCAAAAGCATTTACACTGTAGCTGTTCAGATCACTATCTGAGTGCATTTCTTACAGTGATGTGCTACAAAGACCATGCCCTATGCATCGTCTGCCATCAGTGACAGAGGTTCATTAACGATAAAAATGTAGTTATTGGCAAGAAGAAAGAAGAGATACGGCATATTCCTTTGAATACACGACCCCCATTCCATGCATACTTTCACTAGTTCTATCTCTTGTTCATAATTATCCACAGATATTTTGTAACCAGTTATGTACGCCAGAACAAACTTTCCACATTTTAAGTACACCTGAATCAGAAACAGTTGAACAGATAAAGTTACAACATAACATTGCTAACATAATTTCTGTTTGTTTTTTTGGGGGCGAAAACAACTAGGGTCATATGCGCCCTTGTCAAAACTGGGGTACACAAAGACAAATATGTCATAGAGAAACGGAGGTCCAGAACTAAAAGTTAAATGGCCTTTGCCGTATTGCTCTGACAGATAAAACTTGAAACATGGTCGACACCCCATGAGTCATTCACGAAAGTGCTGATAACCTCAGAATGCAAACACAAACGAGAATGTAAGCGGTTAAAAAAAGGGCGTTCTGTCAGGAAATGGCAGACCATCAAAGGCTGAGTTCAATGAGCACAAATTGGTGAAGGAGAACCACTTACCAAATGGTGATGGCTAAAAAGACTGCTCGATACACAACCTAGCTAAAATGATCTCCTCATGGCAAGAGGACCGAGAAGAGGTCGTCTAAGTCGCTGAGAGAGGCTTAATAACCCAGAGTTTGTTCCCATATGACAGGCGGCAACACAAGAGGCCATTGGAGGGAATGTAAGAACTAGTGGGCTGTGGTACGAGAACTGTAGCCTTGGCAGCAGCGTCAGCAACCTTGTTTCGGCCGACGTGACCAGGAACCCACACAAGCATCACGGTGACTCCAACATGAGTGACGAAGTGACAGCTTTCCTGGACCCGTTGCACTAAGGGATGGACGGTGTATAGCACACAGAGGCTTTGAAGGGCACTGAGAGAATCAGAGCAGATGACTATTAGAAAAGCCTGTGTCGCCGGATGAACTGCATGGCCTGATACAGAGCGAAGAGCTCTGCTGTAAATAATCAGCAGTGTTCCGGAAACTGATACCAAAAAAGTCTTTGCCAATGACGAATGCACATGCGACACCATGGTCAGCCCATGAGCCATCAGTATACACAAAGGTATAATCGCGAAGTTCCACGCAAAGGTCGTGAAACAAAGTGACAGAGCATGGCTGGAATAGTGTCCTTAGAAAGCCAACAAAGGCCAAGCTGGAAATGGGCCACCACACGAAGCCAAGGTGGTGAAGGATCCACACCCACTGCGAAAGTTGCAGGTAACATGAAGTTAAGCTGCTGCAGCAGGAGCTGAAAATGAACTCCAGGAGGTAACAGAGGGACGCACCTCATACATCATCAAAGAAAGAGACATAGGATGAGTAGTCGGACATGGCAGACAAAAGGCATGAGTATCTGCTGAAGAGAACAACATGCCAGTATGACAGCAGTAATTTGGCAGTTTCTATATACAGACTCAACTGGGATGCCACGATGGTAGATTGAATTTAGATGGCGTAAGATGGACGGACGTACAGACACACAAAAGTTTCAAAAGGACAAGGGACCGGTGCAAATGGAAGAGGGTGCGACATTGAGGGGATCAGGTGCAGTGGGCGGCTAAGCAAGACACATGGGAGGACAGAGAAAGTTTTCCATCAAGCACAATCCCCATGAATTTTGTGGTCTCAGCAAATGAATGAGCAAAAGGCCGAAGATTTAAAGATGGTCGAAGAAACTCATTGCGCCACCAGAAATTGAAAAGACCGTTTTGTCAGTAGGAAAGGAAAAGCCATTGTTGATGCTCCACAGTTAAAGACAATCAAGAAATTGCTGAAGATGCTGCTCTCAAGGAGACAAATCCACAGAGAACTACAATAGATCGCAAAATCGTCGACGAAAAGCAAGCCAGAGCTGTGTGGCAAGAGAGGGAGCATAATAGGTTGTTTGGTTTTGGGGTTTGATGGGGGCTAAACATCAAGGTCATCAGCCCCCTGTTCCAAACACACATACTTGTAAAAGGCCTACACAGTAAAAGCGTACCTCTGCACCCAGAGGGAGGGAACACCAAGGGGTACAGAGCTATAATGAACACCGCAATAACACAAAATAGAGGACACTTAAAAGGAGCACAGCAAATAGTTGACTAGAGTAAAACAGACTACAGTGGTTGATGGATCTGGTAAAAGGTCAACCGCTCAATTACAAACGAAGAACCTCCAGCTGGAAAGCATTGATAGAGGTACCAACACAACTTGTTACCATAAAAGACACTATTTTGGTATCCACGTCACAATTAAAGGACGCTGGAATGGGTGGAGCCTGAGAGAATCATGCAAGAGCGCCCACACTAGAGCGAGTCATAAAACCCAGCTGCAAGGATAAAATGTAAAACTGAGTCAGCTATAGAGGCATCGTCACCTAGAATTAAAATACTGCCACAAGGGGGCTAAAAGGGGGCAGTCCATCAGAAGAAGGACCACTGTCCGCCCTGCATAACAGCGACACTTGGGCGGCTTCTCACAGCGAAGGAGATAGCTGTGGGTCAACCACGTATGTCCAATTCGGAGACGGCAGAGAACAACTGAGTCACTATGCATGCTCCTCAAGGAGGAGTTCCATACGGCCATGGACGACATGACCATGTAGAGCTTATTTGGCGTGTTCAAGACAGACCATTCAGAGCTCCAGACATTGTGGACCTTGCGATGTAGGGCTGACGGGAGGTCTCTTTCCACGAGACCAAGCTCCAGGGGTGGCGAAGAGGTGGCCTGCTTGGCCAACCGATCGACATGTTCGTTTCCTGGAATGCCGATGTGGCCTGGGGTCCACACAAACGTCGCTGAACGACCACACTCGGTGAGAGCAAAAACAGCATCTTTAATACCGCGCACCAAAGGGTCCCGAGAAAAACACTGGCCGAGTGCTTGCAATCCACTCAGGGAGTCACTGCATATGATAAATGACTCCCCAGGGCAGGAGGAAAGGTGAGCGAGTGCACGATAAAGAGCAACCGGCTCCGCAGTCAAAACACTGCTCCCACAAGGCAGGGAATGCTGCTCAACGTAGTCGCCGTGGATGAAAGCAAACCCAGTGTGTCCATCGACCACAGAACCATCGGTGTAGACTCCATCTGCATCGCGAAACGAAGCAAAAAGAGTCAGGGATTGTTGACGAAGACTGGCAGGTGGAACGGAGGACTTGGAGTCGCAGGACAAATCCAAGCAAAGCCGCAAGCGACGGAGGGACCAAGGAGGGGTAGAAGAAGAGGGCTGGAAGGATGGAGGAAGGGCAATGGACTCAAGTGACGAGAGAAGGGAACGAATGCGGACCGCGATTGGGAGACCCGACCTAGGCCGGCGTCATGGGGAGGGGAGTGCAGAAGATGGAAAAAGGAGCCTGCGGTTTCGGTGGTCAGGCGAAGCGTGGATCTGGGCAATGTATGACGCAAGCAACTGTTGTCGACTGAATTGTAGGGGAGGGATTCCAGCTTCTACAAGAAGGCTAGTCACCGGACTAGTGCGGAAGGCACCTGTCGCCAGTCTGATGCCACAATGGAGAATTGGGTCAAGGACCTGCAATGTTGAAGGTGCTGCTGAATCATAGACCACGCTCCCGTAGTTGAGACGGGACTGGACTAAGGCCTTATAGAGCTGTAGGAGGGTTGTTCGTGCAGCCCCCCCCCCCCCCAAACGGTGTGGCTGAGGAAGGATGTTGAGGTGCCGCCAGCACGGTTGTTTAAGCTACCGAAGATGAGGTGTTCAAGTGAGCTGAGTATCAAACAGCATGCCAAGGAAGTGATGCGTCTCCTCAATACGAAGGAGTTCATTGGCAAGGTAGAGCTTTGAATGGAGGTGGATCGTTCGACGACAACAAATGCATCAGTCGGGTCTTAGAGGTTGAGAACTGAAAACCATGGTTGGATGCTCAAAAATGTGCCTTACGGATAGCTCCCTGCAGCTGCCGTTCAGCGACACTGATGCTTGGGGAACTGTAACAAGACAAAAGTCATCGACATATAGAGAGGAACAGACAGATGAGCCCACCGCAGTCGCAAGACCATTAATCGCCACCAAAAAGTGGGGAACACTGAGAACCAAGCCCTGCAGGACACCGTTCTCCTGAATATGAGCAGAGCTAAAATAAGTGCCAACTCTAACCCGAAAGGAGCGATTGGAGAGAAAATTCCGTAGAAAAATCGGAAGTGGACCCCGTAAGCTCCATTCGTGCAGCGTAGCAAGGATATGATGGCGCCAGGTGGTATCGTATGCCTTCCAAAGATCAAAGAAAACAGCAACTAGATGTTCTCGCCTAGTAAAAGCTGTACGAATAGCCGACTCTAGCGAGACTAAATTGTCGATCGCTGAGTGTCCCTGACGGAAGCCCCCCCTGTTGCTGGGCCAGGAGGCCCCGAGCTTCGAGGATCCACATGAGCCGCCGACTCACCATCCGTTCCAGGAGTTTGCACATAACATTGATAAGGCTGCTAGGATGATAGCTATCAACCACCAGTGTGGATGTGCACCAGGTTTCAGCACCGGGATGGTAACGCTATCCTGCCAACAAGTTGGAAAAACGCCCTCCGGCCAGATGCAGTTAAACAGAGCGAGTAATTCACCCTGACAGTGCGCCGAGAGATGGTGAAGAAACTGGTTGTGAATTCGGTCTGGACCTGGAGAGATATCGGGGCAAGCTGTAAGGGCACTTTGGAACTCCCATTCACTAAACGGGGTGTGGTATCGATCCCAACGGCGCGTGCAAAACGACAACTGCATACGCTCAGCCTGCTCTTTAATGGCGCAGGAATTCTGCGCTGTAGCCTGCTGTCGCGGAACTACGAGCGAAGTACTCTGCCAGATGTTCAGCGATGGCGATTGGGTCAGTACAAAGTGTACCCCGAAGAGAAAGACAAGGGACAGAGGGACAGACGCATGAGGGCGAAAACCAAAAATGTGCTGAACCCACGACCACACCTGAGATGGGGAGGTGCGAGAACCTATGGTGGCAACATATCGTTCCCAGCAGGCCTGTTTGCTCCGCTGGATTAACCGCCGAGCCCAGGCCTGCAGCCATTTAAAGGCAACCAGATTCTTGAGGGAAGGATGACGCCGGTGTCGTTGCAGGGCTCTTAGGCGGTCCCGGATAGCTTCTGCAATCTCTGGTGTCCACCAAGGGACTGACTTACGCCTTAGGGTACTTGGAGAACAGGGGACAGTTGCCTCGGCAGCAGAAACAATGGCCATAGTAACCTCGTCCACTGCCAAATCAATGTCACCAGGAAGCGGAGCAATGGCCATAGTAGCTGAGGTGTAGGCTGCCCAATCAGCTCCTCAAAGAAACCAACATGGCAGCTGGTCAGGGGGTTGGGACTGAAGAAGAGAAACCAGGATAGGAAAGTGGTCGCTACCACAGAGGTCGTCGTGAACACTCCAACTGAGGTATGGAAGAAGAACTGGGCTACTGAGAGAGAGGTCAATGGCCGAGTATGTGACACGAGTCAAGCTAAAATATGTGAGAGCACCAGTGTTAAGGAGGCAAATGTCCTGCTGTGCCAAGAGAGCCTCAACGTTCCTACCCTGGCCCGAGATCTGGGCCCCACCCCATAAAGGGTGGTGGGCATTAAAGTCCCCCAAAAGGAGGAATGGTGGGGGGAGTTGGGTGAACAAGGCAGCTAGGTCAGCAAGCAGGACAACCTCATCCGGGATAAGGTAGAGGGAACAGGGCATAATAGGGTTAATGGCTACAGCAAAGAGGATGACGCTCAGGTTGGTTGGTTTGCGGGATTAAAGGGATCAGACTGCGATGGTCATCGGTCCCTTTTTCCAAAAAAAATTAGAACCGCCCAAAGAGAATAAAAACAGCAGGAAAGACGTCAGACGACACAGGACGAGAAAGACTCCGACAGAGATCAGACAAAAACAAAGTAAAACACACAGAGTGTGACGGAGGTTGGCCGACAATAGAGAAAAAAAAGAGGAAAAGCCAACCACCAAGAACACACTAAAAACTCAGTGTAAAGTCAGAGGCTAAAAGCCAGAATCAACGCTAAAAAAAACAAACACTCAGATTAAACTATAAAAAACCCCTGCCCGAATAAAACGGAAAACTAAGTCCACCATGGCAGAGTCATCTAGTAAAAGGGCAGGGAGCGTGTCAGGCAGTGCGAACGTCTGCCGGAGCACAGCTAAAAGCGGACACTCCAATAAAATGTCCACCACAGATAAAACGGAGCCGCAGCGACACAGAGGTGGGTCCTCACGGCGCAATAAGTGGCCGTGTGTCAGCCGAGTGTGCCCAATGCGCAGCCGGCAGAGGACAACAGACTCCTGGCGGGAGACCCGAATGGACGACCGCCACACAGTCGTCGACGCCTTGATACAACGGAGTTTGTTCGGTACGGGCAGGTTGCGCCATTCAGCGTCCCATAAAGCGAAAATTTTGCGGCGTAATAGTGCCCACAAATCAGTCGCCGGGAGGCCAATCTCCAGAGGTGGTTGACTGGTGGCCTCTTTCGCCAGGCGGTCAACATTCTCATTCCCGGGGATCCCAACATGGCCTGGGGTCCAAACAAAGACCACAGAGCGGCCGCAACGGTCAAGAGTAGACAGGGACTCCTGGATAGCCATCACTAGACGGGAACGAGGGAAACACTGGTCGAGAGCTCGTAAACTGCTCAGGGAGTCGCTACAGATAACAAAGGACTCACCTGAGCAGGAGCGGATATACTCTAGTGCTCGAAAGATGGCGACCAGCTCAGCAGTGTAAACGCTGCAGCCAGCCGCCAAGGAACGTTGTTCGGACTGGTCCCCTAGAGTTAGCGCATAACCGACACGACCAGCAACCATCGAACCGTCAGTGTAAACAATTCCAGAGCCCTGATACGTGGCCAGGATGGAATAAAAGCGGCGGCGGAAGGCCTCTGGAGGGACTGAGTCCTTCGGGCCCTGTGCCAAGTCGAGCCGAAGGTAAGGGCGAGGAACACACCATGGGGGTGTACGCAAAGTGGCCCGGAAAGGAGGTGGAACAGGGAAAAATCCAAGCCCGGAGAGAAGCTCCTTAACGCGCACGGCGATCGGACAACCCGACCGGGGCCGACGCTCTGGCAGATGGACAACCGACTGCGGGAACAGCACACGGTAATTCGGATGCCCGGGCAAGCTAAAAACATGGGCAGCATAAGCAGCCAGTAATTGTTGGCGTCGGAACCACAGTGGAGGGACACCTGCCTCCACTAGTAAGCTGTCCACAGGGCTGGTGCGGAAAGCACCAGTGGCAAGGCGTATCCCGCTGTGGAGAATTGGGTCCAGCACCCGCAACGCAGACGGGGATGCTGAGCCATATGCCAGGCACCCATAATCCAGACGGGACAGGATTAACGCCTGGTAGAGCCGTAACAGGGTAGAGCGGTCGGCGCCCCAGTGGGTGTGGCTCAAACATCGCAGTGCATTGAGATGCCGCCAACACGCCTGTTTGAGCTGCCGGATATGAGGCAGCCAAGTCAACCAGGCATCGAAAACCACCCCCAAAAACCTGTGGGTCGCCACCACCGAAAGAAGTTCGCCGTTAAGGGAAAGCTGCGGCTCTGGGTGGACAGTACGTCGCCGGCAGAAATGCATAACGCAGGTCTTGGCTGCCGAAAACTGAAACCCATGCGCTACAGCCCAAGACTGCGCCTTACGGATAGCGCCCTGTAGCTGACGTTCAACAGCTGCAATGCCAGTAGAGCTGTAGTAATGGCAGAAGTCGTCAGCATACAGGGAAGCGGAGACACAATTTCCCACGGCCGCAGCAAGCCCGTTAATGGCTATTAAAAACAGACAGACACTTAAAACAGAACCCTGTGGCACACCATTCTCCTGGACGTAGGAGGAACTATACGAGGCCGCGACTTGCACGCGGAAGGTACGACACGACAGAAAATTGCGGATAAAAATCGGCAGAGGACCCCGAAGACCCCATCCATGAAGCGTAGAAAGGATGTGATGACGCCATGTCGTATCGTACGCCTTCCGCATGTCGAAAAAGACAGCGACCAGGTGCTGACGGCGGGCAAAGGCAGTACGGATGGCCGACTCCAGGCTCACCAGATTGTCGGTGGCGGAGCGGCCTTTATGGAACCCACCCTGAGACGGAGCCAGAAGGCCCCGAGACTCCAGTACCCAATTCAAGCGCCGGCTCACCATCCGTTCAAGCAACTTGCAAAGAACGTTGATGAGGCTAATGGGACGGTAGCTGTCCACCTCCAGAGGGTTCTTTCCAGGTTTCAAAACTGGGATGACAATGCCTTCCCGCCATTGCGACGGAAACTCCCCCTCGACCCAAAGACGGTTGTAAAGATCGAGAAGGCGCCGCTGGCAGTCCACTGAAAGGTGTTTCAGCATCTGACAGTGGATGCCATCTGGCCCAGGAGCGGTATCAGGGCAAGCAGCTAGGGCACTGCGAAATTCCCACTCACTAAATGGAGCATTGTAAGATTCTGGGTGGTTGGTGCGAAACGAAAGGCTCCGACGTTCCATCCGCTCTTTAATGGAGCGGAAGGCCTGGGGGTAATTCGCAGAAGCGGCACTCATAGCAAAATGCTCTGCTAAGCGATTTGCAATGACGTCTGAGTCAGTACAAACTGCTCCATTCAGTGAGAGAGCAGGGACGCTGACAGGCGGCCGATAGCCGTAGACGCGTCGAATCTTGGCCCAGACCTGCGATGGAGTGACATGGAGTCCAATGGTGGACACATACCGCTCCCAGCACTCCTGCTTGCGTTGACGGATAAGGAGGCGGGCTCGTGCACGCAGCCGTTTGAAGGCGATAAGGTGGTCTATGGATGGATGTCGCTTATGACGCTGTAGTGCCCGCCGACGATCTTTAATCGCGTCAGCGATCTCAGGCGACTACCAAGGCACAGTCCGCCGCCGAGGGGACCCAGAGGAATGGGGAATGGCAGATTCGGCGGCAGTAACGATGCCAGTGGTGACTGATTGAACCACCACATCAATGTCATCATTAGAGAGAGGCTCAATAGCGGCAGTGGAGGAGAACAAGTCCCAGTCAGCCTTATTCATAGCCCATCTGCTAGGGCGCCCAGAAGAGTGGCGCGTTGGTAGTGACAAAAAGATCGGAAAGTGGTCACTACCACACAGGTCGTCATGCACACTCCATTGGACAGACGGTAAGAGGCTATGGCTACAGATTGAAAGGTCAATGGCGGAGTAGGTGCCATGCGCCACACTGAAGTGTGTGAAGGCACCATCATTTAACAGCGAGAGATCAAGCTGCGACAATAAATGCTCAACGATGGCGCCTCGACCTGTTGCCACTGACCCACCCCACAGAGGGTTATGGGCGTTGAAGTCGCCCAATAGCAAGAAAGGTGGCGGCAATTGGGCGACCAGTGCAGCCAGGACATGCTGCGAGACATCACCATCCGGTGGAATGTAAAGACTGCAGACGGTAACAGCCTGTGGCGTCCACACGCGTACAGCGACAGCCTCTAAAGGCGTCTGAAGAGGGACAGACTCGCTGTGCAGAGTGTGAAGGACATATATGCAGACGCCACCAGACACCCTTTCATAAGCTGCTCGGTTCTTATAATAACCCCGATAGCCACGGAGGGAGGGGGTTCGCATTGCTGGAAACCAAGTTTCCTGGAGAGCAATGCAGAAGAAAGGGTGAAGGCTGATAAGTTGGCGGAGCTCAGCTAGATGGTGGAAGAAACCGCTGCAGTTCCACTGGAGGATGGTATTGGCCATGGCTGGGAAAGGCGTGACGGGACTGGGAAGGCAGATTACGCCGCCGGGTCACCTGCTGCCCCCGATTGAGCACCCGCGCTAGTGCTATTCATGGCGTCTGAGGGACCGGCGAGATCCATGTCCTCAGCGGACGCCAGAATCTCCACCTCGTCCTAAGACGCAGAGCTGGAAGGTTGCGGTGGGGTGGCTGCCACCGCGAGTTCCTTGGGCTTAGAGCTCTTCTTCTTTGGTTTCTCACGCTGCTCCTTGGGTTTAACTGGCTGGGAGGGCTTCACTGATTCAGTCTCCGGGACTGAGGAGGATCGTGAAGCCCTTCGACCAGCTTATTGTGGGCACTTACGCCACTGTCGGTCGTCAGCCTTCCCGCTGGTGGAAACCTGGGAAGGGAGGGATCCAAGGGACCCCTTGCGAGCGTGAGAAGCCGAAGAAGTGGGACACTTCTCCAGCTTAGAAGCAGGGACGGACGTCCCTGATGGGGGGGATGGTGTTGCCCCTGAGGTAGGTGGCGCAGGAGCAACCCGGTGGGTAGAGCCCCCCACTGGCAAGGGGGCAGGAGGAGTTGTACCACTCAGCGATCCGGCCGGAAGTCGCGAAACTGATGGGGCGAGCACAGGTGTTGTAGCAGCGGCATAGGAAGATGTCATTCTCACTGGATGTAAGCGCTCGTATTTCCTTTTGGCCTCAGTATACGTCAGTCGGTCCAGGGTCTTATATTCCATGATTTTGCGTTCTTTCTGGAATATTCTGCAGTCTGGCGAGCAAGGTGAATGGTGCTCCCCGCAGTTGACGCAAATGGGAGGCGGGGCACATGGAGTATCGGGATGAGATGGGCGTCCGCAATCTCGACATGTGAGGCTGGAAGTGCAGCGGGAAGACATATGGCCGAACTTCCAGCACTTGAAGCACCGCATCGGGGGAGGGATACAGGGCTTGACGTCACATCGGTAGACCATCACCTTGACCTTTTCCGGTAACATATCACCCTCGAAGGCCAAGATGAAGGCACCGGTAGCAACCTGATTGTCCCTCGGACCCCGATGAACGCGCCGGACGAAATGAACACCTCTACGTTCTAAGTTGGCGCGCAGCTCGTCATCAGACTGCAAAAGGAGGTCCCTATGGAAAATAACACCCTGGACCATATTCAAACTCTTATGTGGTGTAATAGTAACGTTAACCTCCCCCAACTTGTCACAAGCAAGTAACCTGCATGACTGGGCGGAGGATGCCGTTTGTATCAGTACTGACCCAGAGCGCATTTTGGACAAGCCCTCCACCTCCCCAAACTTGTCCTCTAAATGCTCGACGAAGAACTGAGGCTTTGTGGAGAGAAAAGACTCCCCATCAGCTCTCGTGCAAACTAAGAATCGGGGCGAATAACTGTTACCTCCAGCCTGAGACTTACGCTCTTCCCACGGCGTGGCCAGGGAGGGGAACGTTTTTGGGTCGTACTTCTGAGCATTAAATTGAGCCCGAGAACGCTTAGAGACTGCTGGCGGCTGGCCGCCAGCGAGAGATGATGTACCACGCTTCATTGCGGGTCATCCGCCCTGATGCCACCTACTCCGACCAAGGGCCCTCCCCACGGGCGCCACCCAGCCGCAGCAATAGCCACCTGGCAGGACGGCCATTGCCGGGAGTCCTGATGCCCCAAGGAGATGGGCATCTACTCCTTGGCATATGTGGGGAGTTAACGGCGCAGGCATCAGTAGAGCGATCCCCGTGTTGTCAGGGGGCTACAACCAAGAGGGTACATGGCGGCCCCACCACAACGGGCTGGCTACCGTGCTGGATCTTAGGTGCAAAACTGTCCAAGGTCGTTGTCGCAGTTAAAAGAAACACTGCAGAGTGCAGCGTGGTAATCGCCCAAGAGATCGAAAACGAGAGGGACACCATTGCAACGACGAGAAAGCCGGCTAAAGGTCTAATTGCACGACGGATACAGTGCACCATGTAAGGCGCCCTTCCCCAATTGGCTCACTCTTCGGAATAATTTAGAAAGATGGAGGTCAAACCCGAGAGGGGACCATCACATAAGGCCGAAACATTTGAGACTCCTTTTAGTCGCCTCTTACGACAGGCAGGAATACCGCGGGCCTATTCTAACCCCCGAACCCGCAGGGGGTGATGACGCTCAGGACAGAGACCTGAGTCACCCCATTTTCCTGGATAAAGGTGTACAACAAAGCAGAACTCTCACATACCTTGAAAACTATGTTTTAAAAACTACTGAAGGAAATGGGGCAGGCAGCCTCTGAAGCCCCCACATGTAGAGAATACGGAGGATACCACCTCTCCCAGCATGTGTCTTAGGCTTTCTCCAAATCAAAAAACATGGCCACAGTCTAGAATTTCCACAGAAAATCATTCATGATATGGGTTGACAAAGTGATGAGATAGTGAACAACGGCGCACTCAAAATCCATGTCATTCAGTGGTTAGCAAATTGCGAGACTCAAGCCACCTTACCAGCTGGACACAAATCTTATGTTCAATCACCTTGTAAACACAGCTGGTGAGAGAAATGGGGCAATAGCTAGACGGAAGGTGTTTGTCCTTACTAAGCTTAGGCATGGGTATGACAGTTGTTTCATGCCAGTATCAGGAAAACACGCCATCTGCCCAGATGCAATTGTGGTCCTGCAACGTCTGAATGTTAACATCATCTGGCCCTGGGGCGGAAGATCAGGATGAAGCGAGATCATTATCTAGCTCCAACACAGTAAAGGAGGCATTGTACCATTCACGATTCTGAGAGGAGAAGAATATCACCTGAGCCACCGCCACTCGTTTCCAATGGAGAAAGGCAGGGTAATAGAGGGTGGAGCTCAAAATCTCCACAGAATTGCAACCTAAGGTGTTGGAGAGAGCAATGGAGTCCACAACAACATCATCTGCTATGGTGAGGATGGAAACTGGGGAATAGACCTCGGTCACAGAGAGCCATCCGAGGTTGGCCCACACAATGGAAGAGTGGAAATATTATTCTTACTAGTATATGAAATCCACCTATTTTTTGATATCTTTATCTTGAAGAATGCGACGACACTGTGCCCACAACTGTTTATAACAAATATAGTTCACCATCAGAAGATTACAGTTAAAAAGGCAGAGAGCATGTCTCCACGTGTGAATTGCGCCGCAGCACGCCTCACTCCACAAAGGGACCAGACACGGCGCAATAAAGATGACGTGTGAGGAATGGAACGTTCAGTGGCAGTAAGGATAATGTTTGTAAGGTGTTCTAACTGGTCATCACAATTGGGAAAATAATGTTCCTCGAAGATCACCAGGGAGGAGTAAAGCCTCCAGTCAGCTTTCAAAACCTGCCAATTGGGGTCACACTTATGTGGGGCAGTAGTCAGCAATCGGATAGCACACAGAAAATGGCCACTTGAGTATGTGTCAGAGAGAATGGCCAAGTCAAGACAATGTGCAAGCTGGGCGATGCAGAACGAGAGGTCCAAATGGGAATAGGTGTGTGTGGAATCTGAAAGGGACATGGGTGTCCCAGTGTTAAGCAGATGAGACTGAGTTGATAGAAGTCAGCCAAGAGGGACAGATTCTGGAAGAGCCCCAAAGGGGATGGTGTTCATTAAAGCCACCGAGTAGGGAGTTCACCAATAAGCTGGAGGAAGTCTGCCCTGGTGACACCGAATGACAGAGGGCTGTAAATGTTGCAAAAGAAAAGGTGAACCAAGGAAAGAAAATGCGGATGACAACAGCTTGCTACTCGGTGTTCAGTGAGATGGTTTGACTATGGACGACAAACTACCCCATGTGATGGAATGCCATCTTCAGGAGGAGGGGCGAAGGTCAAAGCGGTTGTGAGGACACAGTTTTGTTTCTAGGAGGCAGAAAATGAAGGGAAGCTTTGATTCAAAGAGCAGCTGTATTTCCTCCTTGTTGGATCAAATGCCCTGAACATTCCATTGGTGGAGTCATGGTGGGGAAAGGCGAGGAAGGAAAAGATGAAGGGTTGTCACCTCAGCACTGCCAGCCTTCGAAGATTCATTGCTAGAGAGCTCAGAGGCTGGAAAATTCTGTTCCACGAGACTTACAGAGTGACAGCAGTCTCTGTGGGTCAGTCTGTGGATTCCAGGGCAGAAACAAACTTGGCAGTGTGCATAGGCGAAACGGAGGTCAGTTGGGTGAAGGTATCATGCAGTTTTTTTTTTTTTTTTGTGGTTTTAGGGCGCACAACTTCAATGGTCATTAGCGCCCAGACTACGTTAAGAATGCACCGCGAGGCACAAGTTTAAAACAACAACTAAAAGGGAAAACACGATAAAAGACAGACTGACAGGCACAGGATTAAAAAAACAGCATAATCAAATGTCCTTAGAGAGGTTTGTCAAGTTGATAAAACGAAGAACGCGAGCAGCTGCTCGTGGGTCATCCGCTAAAATGGCATCTAGATTACATGGCAGGCCAAGATCAAGACGCAGTGTGTTAAAATCCGGACAGGACGTTAAAATGTGGCGGACCGTCAGCAATTGCCCACATGGGCAGAATGGCGCCGGCGCAGCCGTCAGCAGATGGCGATGGCTGAACCGGCAGTGTCCAATTCGTAACCAGGCCAAAACGACCTCCTCCGGCCGAGAAGGGCGGGAGGAGGACGTCCAAGCCACGGGAAGAGCTTTCAAGGCCCGAAGCTTGTTGTCCGTAAGAGCAGCCTAATCGGCATGCCACAGCGATAAAATGCGCCGACAAATTACCCTGCTACAATCCGACGAAGGGACACAACAAGAAGCTGTCCGAGGCTGGAGGACCGCAGCCTTAGCCGCGGCATCTGCAGCTTCATACCCAGAGATACCGACATGGCCAGGAACCCACATAAAGCTAACCGGAGAACCGATGTCCACCAGCTGCTGAAGAGAGCGTTGGATCCAGTGCACGAAAGGGTGAACCGGATACGGATCACTGAGGCTCTGGATGGCGCTCAGGGAATCGGAGCAGATGACATAAGCAGAATGTCGGTGGCGGCAGATGTAAAGAACAGCCTGGTAGAGGGCAAAGAGCTCAGCTGTGAAGACCGAACAATGGCCATGGAACCGGTATTTGAAACTTTGTGCCCCGACAATAAAGGAACACCCGACCCCGTCATTGGTCTTTGAGCCATCTGTATAAATGAAGGTCATATTAATGAACTTCGAACGAAGTTCGACAAAACGGGAGTGGTAGACCGAACCGGGGGTAACCTCCTTTGGGAGCGAGCTGAGGTCAAGGTGAACGCGAACCTGAGCCTGGAGCCAAGATGGCGTGTGGCTCTCGCCCACTCAAAAGGTTGCAGGGAGTGAAAAATTAAGGTGTTGAAGGAGGCGACGAAAGCGAACTCCAGGGGGTAGCAGGGCACAGACATACAACCCGTATTGACTGTCGAGAGAGTCGTCAAAAAAGGAACGATAAGACGGGTGGTCGGGCATTGACAGTAGCCGACAGGCATACCGACAAAGCAGTATATCGCGCCGGTAGGTGAGTGGCAATTCGCCAGCGTCAGCATGAAGACTCTCTACGGGACTAGTATAAAACGCTCCGATCGCAAGTCGTAAACCCCGATGTTGTATGGAGTTGAGGCGGCGTAAAATGCATGGCCGTGCAGAGGAGTATACGAAGCTCCCATAATCCAGCTTGGAGCGGACGATCGACCGATATAGACGAAGTAGGACGGTTCGATCCGCTCCCCACGACATACCACTGAGAACACGGAGGACATTTAAAGAACGGGTACAACGGGCAGCCAAATATGACACATGTGAAGACCAGATAAGTTTCCTGTCAAATGTAAGACCTAAAAATTTTGTTGTCTCCACGAATGGGAGAGCAACGGGACCGAGTCGTAAGGATGGTGGGAGAAACTCTTTGTAGCGCCAGAAGTTAATACAGACCGTCTTCTCGGCAGAAAAACGGAAGCCATTTGCGACACTCCAGGAGTAAAGACGGTCAAGAGAACGCTGAAGACAGCGCTCCAGGACACGTGTACGCTGCGCGCTGCAATAGATGGTAAAATCGTCCAAGAAAAGGGAGCCTGATACATCAGCTGGGAGGCAATCCATTATTGGATTGATCGCTATGGCGAAGAGAGCGACGCTCAAAACTGAGCCCTGTGGCACCCCATTCTCCTGGCGAAAGGTGTCTGACAGGACAGAACCCACACGTACCCTGAACTGTCGATCCATTAAAAAGGAACGAATAAAAAGAGGAAGGCAACCGCGAAGGCCCCATGTATGCATGGTGCGGAGAATGCCCGCCCTCCAACAGGTGTCGTAGGCCTTCTCCAAATCAAAGAACACAGCCACGGTCGAGCGCTTCTGCAAGAAGTTATTCATAATGAAGGTCGACAAGGTAACCAGATGGTCAACAGCAGAGCGGCGCCTACGAAATCCACATTGTACATTGGTAAGTAGGCATCGAGACTCCAGCAGCCAAACCAAACGAGAGTCAACCATTCGCTCCATCACTTTACAGACACAGCTGGTAAGCGAGATGGGTCGATAACTGGAAGGCAAGTGCTTGTCCTTCCCCGGCTTAGGAATCGGGACAACAATAGACTCGCGCCAGCATGCGGGAACATGTCCCTCAATCCAGATGCGATTGTAAGTACGAAGAAGAAAACCTTTACCCGCAGGAGAAAGGTTCTTCAGCATCTGAATATGAATAGAATCAGGCCCTGGCGCGGAGGACCGTGACCGAGCAAGTGCGTTTTCGAGTTCCCGCATGGTGAATGGGGCATTATAACTTTCACGATTCGAGGAGCGGAAGGTAGGTGGCCTAGCCTCCTCTGCCTGTTTTCGGGGGAGGAAGGCAGGGTGGTAATGAGCGGAGCTCGAAACCTCTGCGAAAAAGCGGCCGAAGGCATTGGAGACATCCTCAGGGGCCACAAGGACGTCATTCGCGACCATCAAGCCAGAAACTGGTGAGTGGACCTTAGTGCCAGATAGCCGGTGCAGGCTACCCCAGACAACAGAAGGAGTAAAACTGTTGAAGGTGTTGAAGGAGGCGACGAAAGCGAACTCCAGGGGGTAGCAGGGCACAGACATACAACCCGTATTGACGGTCGAGAGAGTCGTCAAAAAAGGAACGATAAAATCATCCACGAAAAAGGGAGCCTGATACATCAGCTGGGAGGCAATCCATTATTGGATTGATCGCTATGGCGAAGAGAGCGACGCTCAAAACTGAGCCCTGTGGCACCCCATTCTCCTTTATAAGTGATACAATTCGCCACTGTAGGGTGGCGTTTAAAGGTGCGTAAAGCACGTCGACGAGCACGTAAAGCGTCTCTACATGCTGCGGTCCACCAGGGGACCGGTACGTGACGTGGAGAAGGAGTAGGGTGAGGGATGGAATATTCAGCAGCAGTGAGAATGACTTCCGTGAGGTGTGCGACCTGACGATCGCAGCTTGTGAAGGTTTGATCCTGAAAGGTCGCCCTGGAAGAGAAGAGCCCCCAGTCTGCTTTGGAGATGTTCCAACTAGATGAGCACGGAGAGGGGGTATGCTGCAGGAGATGGATAACACACGGGAAGTGGTCGCGCGAATATGTATCGGAAAGTGCATACCACTCAAACCGGCGTGCAAGTTGGGTAGTACATATAGAGAGGTCTAAATGGAAATAGCTGTGAGATGTGTCCAAAAGAAAAGTAGGGGCGCCAGTATTGAGGCAGACAAGATTGAGCTGGTTGAAAAGGTCTGCTAACAGTGAGCCCCTCGGGCAGGATGCTGGAGAGCCCCAAAGGGGATGGTGGGCATTGAAGTCTCCAGTTAACAAAAATGGGGCAGGTAGCTGAGCAATAAGCTGCATCATGTCTGCCCTGGTAACGGCAGATGACGATGGAGTGTAAACGGTACAAATGGAAAATGTAAAAGTGGGGAGAGTAATTCGGATGGCAACTGCCTGCAGGCCGATGTGCAATGTGATGGGATCGTAGTAAATATCATCCCGGACCAGCAACATAACCCCTCCATGAGCCGGAATACCTACCACAGGGGGTAGGTCAAAACGCACAGAGGTGTAGTGTGCCAAGGCAATTTGATCGCATGGGCGTAGCTTCGTTTCCTGGAGGGCTACGACGAGCGGACGGTGCAAGCGGAGCAGCAACTTCAAGTCCTCTCGGTTGGAGCGAATGCCGCGAATATTCCAGTGAATAAGTGCCATCGTAAGAAGAAAAGGAAGATGAAAGAAGGGGTCACCTTGAAGGCCGCTGAGGGCCTGGCTTCGAGTGAGCACTGCCGCCACTATCAGTAGGCGGACAGTCATCGTCCATTGGTTCTATAGGTTCATCGGCCATCTTGGTAAGATGGCCGGGAGGGGGAGCTTCCTCCGCCGCTGAACGGCCAGATGTTCGGCTACCAGCGGTGCGGCCTGGCGAAACGGATGACGGCCTGGGGCGGCAACCGCTGGGTGGTGCAGGAGAAGAAATGCGCCGTGGCGGAGAAGGAGAACTGTGCTTCCTATGAGCCTTCTTGGAAGGTCGTTTGGTGGAAGTACTGGTTGATGGCTGGGAGGTCGAGGTACGTAGGAAGTCTGCACGGGACGGTTCCTTCTTGAAGGCCCGTGCATCTGACTTCTGGGTCTTCGTCTTAGCAGAAGCTGATGAAGGGGCTTGTGTCTGTGGGGTGATGGGAGGAGGAGGGGACGTCGACCGCGCGATCTTACCACTGGCCGAACGGACGACCGTGGTGCTGAAGGTCAGATCGCATGTCTGGGTTGCCACCTCCCTGGTAGTCCGAGGAGAGGCGAGGACAGTAGTGTATTTCCCCGCTGGGAGCAGCGTGGGCTTCCTACTAGCAAACAGATTGCGAGCAGCCGAGGTGGACACGCTCTTTGACCCGAATTTCTTGGATACAACGTTCTTCCTTATAGATGGGACAGTCGCGGGAGGACGCTGCATGGTCACCCTGACAGTTCACACAACGAGGAGACGGAGGTGGACAGTCACCCTCATGGGCATCCCTGCCACAAGTGACACATTTAGCCGCATTTGAACAAGACTGGCGAGTGTGATTAAAATGCTGACACTGGTAGCAGCGCGTAGGTGTCGGGACATAGGGGCGAACAGAAATAACCTCGTAGCCTGCTTTGATGCGCGATGGCAGCTGAACACTATCAAAGGCCAAGAAAAGTGTCCGGGTCGGTACAAGGTCATTGTTGACCTTTTTCATGACCCTATGGACAGCCGTCACGCCCTGCTCAGCGAGGAAAGACTGAATCTCCTCGTCAGTCAATCCGTCGAGGGATCTAGTGTAGACCACACCACGAGACGAATTCAAAGTTCGGTGAGCCTCCACCCGGACAGGGAACATGTACAGGAGTGTGGCTCGAAGCAGTTTCTGTGCCTGAAAGGCGCTCTCAGTTTCTAGTAACAAGGTACCATTACGCAACCTGGTACACGACTTGACAGATCCGGCTATGGCATCTACGCCCTTCTGGATAACGAAAGGGTTGACAGAGGAGAAATCCTTGCCGTCCTCAGATCGAGAAACAACTAGGAACTGTGGGGCAGGCGGTAGTACTTTTGTCACTGGTGGCTGGTCATGTTTCCGTTTGTGGGCAGAAGTCGAGAGAGAAGAAGAAAAATCCATTGCGGAGGAATCCCCCATGATTGCCAGCGTCTCCGATGGCGCGCTCCTTCCTTGTGGGGACCCTTATCAGAGGGCACTCCCGCCTTAGGTGAATGTTTACACCTCAGGTCACACCTCCCGAGAAGCAGACGGAGGGACCAATCGGCATGGTCAGAAGGTATCAGCTCAGGCAATCACCCCTCCCCGGGCCTGGCCTTTACCAGGGGGTACGTGCGTGCCTTACTTGTCTACCCAGGGCGGGGAATTACGCGTTACCCCGTCACCAGCTACGCGTGCGAACGCGTGGGTCGGCCTTCAGGCGCGCACAGGGAGGAAGGAAGAAGAGGAAAAGGAAGAGAGAGAGAGGACAGACTGTCTCAAATGCCGAGGCGGAGACCAGAGAAGGCAAGCAGAAGAGGGCAAGCAGAAGAGGGCAAGCAGAAGAGGGCAAGCAGAAGAGGGCAAGCAGAAGAGGGCAAGCAGAAGAGGGCAAGCAGAAGAGGGCAAGCAGAAGAGGGCAAGCAGAAGAGGGCAAGCAGAAGAGGGCAAGCAGAAGAGGGCAAGCAGAAGAGGGCAAGCAGAAGAGGGCAAGCAGAAGAGGGCAAGCAGAAGAGGGCAAGCAGAAGAGGGCAAGCAGAAGAGGGCAAGCAGAAGAGGGCAAGCAGAAGAGGGCAAGCAGAAGAGGGCAAGCAGAAGAGGGCAAGCAGAAGAGGGCAAGCAGAAGAGGGCAAGCAGAAGAGGGCAAGCAGAAGAGGGCAAGCAGAAGAGGGCAAGCAGAAGAGGGCAAGCAGAAGAGGGCAAGCAGAAGAGGGCAAGCAGAAGAGGGCAAGCAGAAGAGGGCAAGCAGAAGAGGGCAAGCAGAAGAGGGCAAGCAGAAGAAGGCAAGCAGAAGAAGGCAAGCAGAAGAAGGCAAGGGAAAGAGTAAGGAAGACAGTGAGACGGAGAAGAACAAAGAAAGGAACCAACCAAAGGAAGGAAGAAACGAGAAGGGAAAAACCAAAATGACCACAAATATAGGTCGTGGAACCGTCCGTCTCCGGACGCAGGCGCTAACTACCCCCTTGAGGGGGATGGACTCCTTTTAGTCGCCTCTTACGACAGGCAGGAATACCTCGGGCCTATTCTAACCATCGGACCCGCAGGTGGGGTATCATGCAGTGACACTGTGGGAGAGGATCTACGAGCCAGGGAAGAAGACAATTTGTCTTTCTTTGGCACATGATGACTCAGATGCTTGTTGGCTGGAGGTACGTAAATAGTTTTCGGCCGAATATTCCTTCTTTCCTTTCCAGCCTGCCGGTTGTGTTGCAGGTGATTTCGTCGCTGGAGGTGAATATTTGGTGGCTTGTTGCACAGCTGGAGGAGATGATGACTGGGATACTACCATGACACTGGACAACTTGACAGCTGCAGTGCTGAATTTGAGGTCACAAGCCAGCTGGCCATGTTCTGGGTGGAGCAAGGCATAGCAAGAATAATATATTAAGTGCCAGATGGTAAAATGCAGGGCTTTTGACTAGCCAACAACTTGCGAGCGATAGGGTAAGGCACTTTTCCGTTCGCCTGGATGCCCTGGACAGCCCCCTCCTCAAGATACATGGGACATTCTTGGGACGAAGCTGCATGGTCGCCATTGAAATTTATGTAGCTGGTAGAAGGTGGCAGGCAACAACCTCGTGAGCATCCCTACCTCAAGAAACATATTTGGCCGTGTTTTGATACGACATTCGAGTGTGTTTGTAACATTGACACTGGTAACAGCGCATCAGGTTTGGAATGTACGGTCGGACCACAGTGACTTCGTAGCCTGCTTTGATCTTTGATGTAAGCACTACTCGTTCAAACACAAGGAAAAGAGTGCAGGTAGGCACTAATGTTGCATCAACCTTATTCACTGTCAGATCATCGAGCAGCCTAGTGTAGATAGCACCATGAGAAGAATTCAGCACTCGATGGGACCCGACACGAACAGGATAGCTGTGGAGCAGTGAAGGTGCAAGCAGCTGTTGGGCTTGAATATCACAATTGGTCTCCAAAAGCAAAGTGCCATTACATAAAGAAGAGTAGGATTTTACATGGCATGCAATTTCATCAACACCTTTCTGTGTAATAAATGGGTTAAATACAGCAAAGGACTGACCATCTTCAGTACATGATACCACGAGAAACTGAGGTGTAACTGGGAAATTCTTTAAATCTTTAGCCTCACTCCGTTTACATTTAATAGATGTAGTCCGAGATGGGAGAAAATCACCCAATTGCCAGTGTGTCTAATGGAGCACTCCTTCCAACTGGGGGCCCCCACCTCAGGGGGGCTCACCCACCTTGGGTGATTGTTCACACCTCAGGTCACATCACCCTCACTTCTGATAGAGGGACCAATTGACAGTTTGGAAGGTCACAGCTCAGGCCATCACCCTTCCCTGGGCCTGGTCTGAACCAGGGGATACGTGCAAACCCTACCTGTTGATACGGGACCGGGAATTGTGTTACCTACTCACCTGCTACACGTCAGTCCTGTGGGTTGGCCTTCAGGAGCACACATGGAAGAATAAGAAAGAGAGGAGTCTCCAATGCTGAAACAGAGACAGGACAGGATATGCAGAACAAAGAAAGAAAAAACAGTGGAAGGACTGTTCTGATGCCAAGCTACTGGAACTTCAGAACTCATTCCCAAAACTATCCCAGCCATGTTTCCCAAGGGACGGGAGACAATAGTAGGAGGACATACATGCAGCACAGAAATGGAAAAGGTTCTGTAAAGGCTGGGGCCACATAGTAGCCAAGAGCAAACTCTTTGAAGAGTGGTGAGTGCCCAGGGAGGAAATTTTTCTATGCTTACCTTTTATTTATTGTGCATGGTCTCCTAAATAAACTCTCTCAATATTGATACACCACTCCCAATGCCATTTCCACTTCCGGAAGCAGTCTTGGTACAACCCTTACCAGGTCACGCAAAGTGCCACCTGCAAATTTTCTTTTATCTCGCCTATCGTTGCAAATCTTCGTCCTTTCACTGGTATTATCAACTTTGTGAATAAAAATAGTCCACAGCGCCCAGGTCTGGAGAGTGGAGAGGATGAGGCAACATAGTGATTTCGTATTTTGTGCAATAGTCATGCACCAACAGGGACAAATGTGCTGGTGCATTACCGTGTTGCAAGAGACATGAATTGCCTTATCTCATTTCAGGCCATTTCCTTCTCACACTTTCTCGCAGGTGTGTGTACACATCCTAATAATACTATCTATAACAGTTTGTCCCTGTAACAAAAATTCATGATGAACTAAGCCTTCAAATTCAAAGAAAACTATCAGCACGGCTTCGACATCTGACCTGACCAGACAAGCTTTCTTTGGTCTTTCAGAACCTTCCCAGACCCACTGTGAAGACTCAATCTTGGTCTCAACATCATAGCCCTAGACCCACATCTCATCACCAGTTATGATTCTCTTATGGAACATCTCGTTCTCATTTGTGCAATCTTAAAGTTCTTCATTCACAGCTTGCAAGGTAAAGGTCTTTCTGGTCCTGACACATGAGCCATGGCACGAACCTGGTGACAACACAACACATTCCATGACACTGTGTCAGGATTTCATAATGCGATCCAACTGAAATGTTAATTCTTCTGCAATCTCCTGAACAGACAGTCTTCAATTGGCGCACACAACTTCATTGATGTTCCTGAAATGAGCACCATCAGTAGACATCAAAGGGCATCCTCAACGACAGTCATAGCTTTAACTTCTGTCTGGCCACTTTTAAACCATGTGAATCATTCTTAACACCAAGTACAGCTTACACACTCATCACTGTAGGCTTCCTGCATCATTTGGTGTGTCTCTCTAAAGATTTTCTCGAGTTTCATGCCAATTTTAATGCAGACGCATTGCTCCTCTAACACTGCCATCATGTAATTCACAAACTGTGCAACACAATGTCCTCGATACAGCAGTGAACAATAACTAACAGACATATAACAATGAAACTTTTGGCAGTTACACATTCAACACAAGCGAGTGTAGGGATGCCAACCGCATTTTGCTCCGACATACCATTGACGCAAAATTACAAATGTTCCAGAATTTTTGGAACAGACCTCGTACACATTAGACAATGAACAAAAACATAAAAAGAAAACAGGGTGAGTATGAAGTGTTTTCCTGATTACAAAACTTTATTTCTAAGGAACTACGCTAAATACAGCTACACAGTTTGTTGGTAATGGTAGCTTACATCAAAGTTTTATGGATGGTGAATTACTTTTGAAAACATTATCCGAAAACTGTCTTGAGCAGCTAAATCGACAGCCGACGCATAATGAAAATATTTTAGATCTGGTAGCCACGAACAGACCTGCCCTCATCGAGGGTGTCAATGTTGAAACACGGATTAGTGATCATGATGTTGTCATTACGACTATGGTTACGAAAGTTAAAAAGTCGGTCAAGAAGGCTAGGAGAGTATTCTTACTAGAAAGAGCAGATAAGCAGTTGTTGCCATCCCACTTATTAAATGAATCGACTTCATTTACTTCCGGTACGATGGATGTGGAAGAATTATTGGCAAATTTTAAACACATTGTAAATCACGCTTTGGAAAAGTACGTGCCGAAAAAGTGGGTTACGGTCGGAAAAGACCCACCGTGGTTTAACAGCACAATTCAGAGAATGCTCAGGAAGCAAAGACAGTTGCACTCATGGTACAAGAAAGATCGGGAGAATGAGGACAGGCAAAAGTTAGAAGAGATTCATGCTGCTGTAAAAAGAGCAATGCGCGAAGCATACAACCACTACCACCGTCGTACCTTAGCAAAAGATCTTGCTGTAAACCCAAGGAAATTCTGGTCTTACGTAAAATCGGTAAGCGGGTCTAAGGCTTCCATCCCATCACTCACTGATCAGTCTGGCCTGGCAACGGAAGACAGCAAAACGAAAGCTGAAATTTTAAATTTAGCATTTGAGAAATCTTTCACGCAGGAGGGTTGTACAAACATACCGCCGTTTGAGCCTCGTACAGATTCCCGTATGAGGACATAGTGATAAGACATCCCTGGGGTTGTGAAGCAGCTGAATGGGTTGAAAATAAATAAATCGCCAGGTCCTGATGGGATTCCAATTCGGTTTTACAGAGAGTACTCCACTGCATTGGCTCCTTACTTAGCTTGCATTTATCGCGAATCTCTTACCCAACGCAAAGTCCCGAGCAACTGGAAAAAAGCGCAGGTGACGCCTGTATGTAAGAAGGGTAGAAGGACAGATCCTCAAAATTACAGACCAATATCCTTAACATAGATTTGTTGCAGGATTCTCTAACATATTCTCAGTTTGAATATAATGAATTTCCTTGAGACAGAGAAGTTGCTGTCCATGCATCAGCACGGCTTTAGAAAGCATCGCTCCTGCAAAACGCAACTCGCCCCCCTCACGGGAGGGGGAGAGAACCTCTATCTAGCATAATTTTTTATCAAATTTTTGCAATCAAGTTAAGTCTTTATGTCCACCTTGTATAATGTGGATCTCTTTCATTCTGAAGTCTGAGTGACCTGCCCTTCCTTTTTAAGCTTCTTTGACCAATCCCCCTCTCTATCAAGTTCCACCAGATAGGGTAGTGTCCCATATTTTCATATGTGCTTATCAACAATACTGATAATTCACATACTTAAGGTAGATACTGGCCTGCATTTCTCTGTATCATAATTTTATATTTTTCTCTAGTGAATTTTCCTTGATACAGAAAGTATAATGTATCAACAAAAATAATCAGTTTTTGAAAATTCAAAGTAACTGCACAGATTAAAAAATCTACTCACCCAGCGATGGCAGGAGAACACACATATAAAAAGTATTAGTACGCAAGCCTCTGGAGCCAGTGGCTCCTCCTCCTCCTCCTGGCAGAATGGTTGAAATAGAAGGAAGAGGAATTTGGAAAAGTCACCAGACCCACAGGTCAGTGGAGACTTAGCAAGCAGGATGAGAAGGCTGATCGGAATCTGGTGGGAGCTTTCAGAGGTAGCGGTCCTGTCCATAATATGTGCTCGCTTGTGTGAGTGCGTATGTTTTCTTGGCCGAAGAAGGCTTTGGCCAAAAGCTGTAATGTGTAACAGTCTTTCCATCGTACTTGTCTACAGCTCAACAGGTTATCTTCATGGTAAGTAGCAATCTATCCTTTTCCTAATATTGTTGACATTCCAACTTGGAGTTTCCATTTTTAGACACACAAGAAAGTTTTCCAGCATATTTCAACAATATTTTCCATCCAGTTGAGGTGTTCATCCCATGTCACATCCATGTTTTTCACTGGTTTTTGATAATGTACTGGAATACCATAGAGAAGAACAGGAGGAAACTGTTCACAGAACACAGAATGTTTTAAATTCTAATGAGATTCTAAAATTAGTAGGGACTTTTTCATATTCATCTAAGTCCCAGGTTTTGCATTCATCTTACTACTGAGAAAGATTATCCTTCATATGGACAGTAGCAGTGTTGACATCTTCAGTTCTGGCACTTAGGTAAAGCTGGATGTACAGCTTAGAAACAATACTTGCAGGACGAAAGAAGTAACAATACATCATTGACTTACGAGGGACCAAGAGCCCAGGGCAACTTCTCATTCCCAAAGACAACATGTTGCTGTCTGTTTCTCGAGTAGATTTCAGACCACTTCAGCATACTATCTGACAATTTTAGCTGTTGCATTTTTCTGAGCAGTATAAAATGCTTTGCTGAAGTCTATTAGTTCCATATGGTGGCCTCGCAATTGTCCATGCCCCCCCCCCCCCCTCCCCCCTTTTTTTCAGTCATCAGTTACCTTAATTCAGTGTTTGTACTATGGTGTTTACAAATGCCAGACTGATTTTGTAATATAAGTAGTCAATAATTTGGTAATACACAATCCCTTGGCTTAGAGTATAGTTGATAAGATACTGACTGGTCGGCAATCACAAAGTTATAGTGTTTTCATTCTTAAGGATAGGTTGGACTGTGGTTTTCCACGACTGGTATATTTTCTATTCACAAGAGAAAAATTAAATATGTCTAATGACAAGTAAGACAGGTATTCAGCTACCTGAAACATTTTTGTTCTTTGTTACGCTGATACTGTTTTTTATCACTTCAGGAGAGATTCTCATTCTCACTTGTGTTTTAATCTGGACGTGCCGTAGTTACACATGTAGTGCAGGGATTCTTTAGGGCAATAGCTCTACCCGGCACTGGCTTTAACTAGTGTTGAGAAAAATTCATTCTATTCGTCAGATGATACCTGAAAAATCAGTTGCTGCTTTTTCTTTTCAAACATTTAAGCTACAGAGATTCTTCCAGAGAATCTCAGGCATCATATAATGTATTCCAGCTTTGGAACATCTGTGAGAAGAACCCCTAATTGATCATCATTTGATGTAAGTCAATTGTCAGCCAAGGAGCAGGAGTGTCCAATGTTGCTGTTGTTTTTTTTATTTTTTTTAAAATACTGTGAACTGTACATATAGGACTGCATTTGTCATACAAAGTTTTGAGCTATCACTAACTTCTCGCAATCAAATGTGAGTGCTCTCATCCTTTGAGGCCACTGGGTTTCTGAGGAGTCAGCTTTCAGTGATTTCTAATCAATATCTTTAATGTTACTACAAATTACACGATGCGATTTGAGCTTTGGGGACTGTGAGGAGTAGACCAGGAATATTACATCATGTGCTGAGAGGTCTGGAGCCAAGGTGTACAAAACATACCACTCCAAATAAGTAATGAGTATCACTGCTTAATCTTACCTACGAGTGATACAACAAAAGCTGTTTATATAGTAAAACTCTTCAGCATGGGATGATAGTCGCAGCAACTTAGCGAGAGGAAATTCCTGCTGACGCAGAAATAAGTATTCCCTGGAGTTGTGCACTGGAGTTGGGCAGAATTCCCAAGAACTCTTATATAAGCAACAGGAAACTTGTGACAGAAGTGAAATGGCCTTTTAGAATTAATTACTAATCTTGTATTTGGAAGAATTAAGCTGTTCAATTTGTATGTATTTAAAGGGGAGGAAAGTACATCTCATTTTATGCTTCAAACAGTATGGAAAGTTATCTCATAAAAGTAGCATAAGAGACTATATTTTTAATTTTAAATGCATTATTACAGCCTTTGTGAAGAAGTCAAAAATATCACCAAGGGATATACATGGTCAAACTATTGTTATATAAACTAATGATGTTCAAAGAGCTCAACTATAAAGGTTTCTCCTATATCTCTTACTTTGGCTATCTTTTTCATTGCAAATTATACCCTGAAGATGTGCATTTCAACTGGCGAATACTCACATTATTGCAGATAATCGATCTTCTAAAGTTTATTGAGAAAGTAGTGACTTTCAACAAGTATGTTCTTGTCTCCCTTTTCAATGAAATATTCATGTCAGCACTGAAGTGAATGTAATTTTGATGAAGAAAGTCACCAAGCTAAGTTTTGGAAGCTTATAGACAAGACCAGTTAAACTTCTGGCTTTGTATACTTATTTCAATGAAGGTGAATTCCACCCATCTTTCTTCATTACGGTTCCATGTGCTCACAACTTTGGGCTTTCTGTCAGATCGCATATAAGCAACACCCCAGCAGCATTTGTCCAATCTGTCAGCCCTTCCAAAGAGATGCGTAATGGCCAGCTATTTTCTTTCTCATACTTTTATATTTTTCTCCAGTGGAATATTAACATATGCAAATTATATACACAGTTTCAGACAAGTTACAGACAGTTTGATTGTGTCAAAATTTTGTTGTTGAAAAAGAAGGCCCAGTTCTTCAAGATTTGCAGATATGGATTACAAATTACAATGTCCACCAAATAGCTATGCCAAGTGCTTCTAGGCAGCCTTCGGGAGGCCATCTGACAAGTTTGCCTCTACCTGAAGTGATGGACACTGACCCACATCGCTCAGGATTGACCACAATGTCGCACACCTCATTTGTGATCTCTGAAGGAGAGAAGATCACAGAGCTAAAGTTTTCTGAGATTCCAGATGTAAGGTAAATAGGAGGAATATTCACTGGGAGAAGATATGGGTAAAATAGTGACACGTATGAAACAATTAACCCTCTGTCACACATTGTACAGCTTAGCATGGCAAGAAAAAGTAGGACAATTTACAGGGCCAATTGCACAAGCAGAGAAAAGTTTATTTCACAACTATAAGGCTGCATAAAAAGCTACAAATCAATTAGAAATCAACTTAAGGACACTGGTTGTAATTTTTCTCATTAGGAGTTAACATAGCTAATAAAGAAGGTGAGAGTAATGTAATCAAGCATCAGCAATAATCACAGTTTTACTATTACAAACAGCTAGATGATTTTAAAGAAAAAGAGAGACATTAGCAGTAAGTAATAGTAAGAAATAACTACAAATAAGACTAATGTAGACAATTGAAAGCTGTATGCTGTGAATCTTGTTTCCTGCAGGGCATCGCCAACCACTGGATAGGATGTTATTACATTCAGCACAGTGGCGGAAGTGGTTATTGCAGTTCCATCAGATAATCACTGTGAGTGATCGGGGGAAGGAGAGGGTGAAAATGGCAAATATTTATATCGCATTTCAATGTATGCTGATAGCACATGGGATTGTACCAATCTTTTATTTCCATTTGTGATATTCAAGAATCTGAAGTCCTTAGTGTTACCCGATCAATCTGTCCCTTTGTTTCCTTCTTTCTTTAACCTTTGTAACTTGTTTTCTTCTTCTTTTCTCAGAGTTTTAATTTCAGTTAACCCTTTATTTGGAAAATATAAAAGATGCAGAGAAATTTTTTTTTTCTGGTTTGTCCTCATTATATAGACTTAGAATAATGATAAATGTTTTAATTGTAATATTTATTCATTACACAAAAAATACAGAATGTTGCTTGAGAGCAACATTGCCAAAGAGTGAGACTGATATACTGAAATTTGGAGGCAATCTACTTTCTGCTTCACTTCAGTTCATTTGTGATAAATGTGTCCATAGGGAACTTATTGTCTTTATACATGAGAATATCAGTCTCCTGATACATACAGCTCACTGCGGAGTAAAAATCAATAGGTCAACCTAGTATGGGCAATACAGAGACTGCTGAGGATGGTAGATTTCTGACGGTAGAGGCAGAGGTAGGAACATCACACGGTTGAAGTCTCCTTGATTGCATGGAGTTTACTAGACAAGGAGTAAGTCTCCCAAGAGTTAGCCCACGACTGAGCAAAAAGGGATTTGATGTAAAGCTGTAAATCCACCCCCAGAGGGGTCACGGAGAACGGGGCATAGGTGGTCAGGTGGTCAGGTGGTCAGGTGGTCAGGTGGTCAGGTGGTCATTCCACATCAAGGGGACCAGGGGTCCCCCACTCAACTGTCTCCAAATCTAATTAAATTTTGTGTGAAGATTCTATGTGGTCTTTGATGTTTGTGTACCAAATTTCAGTCCAGTATCTTCAGTGGTTGAATTTTTAGGGGCTTTTCAAGAGAGGCTACTCATCTTTGCAATAAATACAAAGGTGTAAATGTGCCAAGTTTGCTAGGCTTTGCTTTAATAGATATAGATACATTTTTATGCTGAATCACACCATGGCAAAAATTAAGGATTTACCCACATCTAAGTATAGATACAAGCCTCAAAAGTAGCTAAAAAAATTTGTTGCACTATTCTGAGAGACGAGATGTGACCAACAACTGCTACTTTACATACGAACCAATCACACCACAACTTTAGAGGGTTATTCCTACCTGTGATGTCTATAAATGGATCAAATTTAATTAACATTAGATGCCTAGATGAAAAGATACGCATCTGCAAACTTGGCCAAAATTTTCTAGGTGCACATTTTAGAAAATTTTTGGGGAGCAATATCTCAACTGTGTATTGTTCAATCTTTTTTTCCTGCTACAGCTGGAAAGAGAGTGCTTTAAGCTTCCAAAGCTATATTGTTTAATATCTGGATCTTGCATATTGATGAGTATGAATAGGTTTCCAAAGGTATTATTTTAGCACTTCGAGAAGACTGAAAAGTGAAATACTTTGCTCATTAAGTTTCATAATCAATCTTTTTATTCCAGTATATAAATCAGTTTCAAACATCAATTTAACACATGCCATAAAAACAAGTATAATACACAACAAAGAAAATTTGCAAAACAAAAATACTAATGAGTCAGTTCCATTTTTGGTTTAACAGTTCTACAATTTTGTCAAGGGCAAATTGTGGACAACTTTATTGTCATCCTGATCCTGATGGTGCTTCTTAAATCATGAAAATATGTTGCTCAGAATCCAGCAAGTGTCATTAGCAGTTGGCCAGTGGAAGAAATAAGCAGAACTGTGTGGGTGCATAAAGCTGATGAGGACATCTTTATTGTTCATGTGGAAATTCACTTGTTTCCAAACCACCATAAATTGGCATACATACCTGCAACATGTTGTCCTGGTTGTAAACTTGCAATTGACATTGCTGGAATTTCTTCATCTGCCTCAAAGGCATGAACTGTGAATTCTGTAGCATCATTTAAACCTCTAATTGCTCTGAGCTGATTACAATTAACTGGCTTAAATTGATTTTCTCTTGTTCCAGGTATTGCATGTCCCATGGCAAACCTTGTTTCTTGATCAGGCAGATTTTTTTTCCAGTCTCTTCGTTTGGTGCATAAAAAAACTTAATGACTGGAATACCATCATCAGATAATTTGATGAAATTGTATGGAGTCAATATTTGGTTATTAAGGGTCTCTGTAGACTAGCACAGGCTGCTAGCCTTTTTGCTGTTCCTCCAATGCCATCACAAGCCGATTTACCATGGCTTGTTCCAAAAGAATTCCACTCGGCAGTGATGCCAAAATCCTTTTCATGCAGACATAAATTGATGAAATTTTTGAAATTCTTATACTGAGCAGCTGAAACATCGCTAAAGTAATAAATGTTCTTAATGTTTTTCAAGCTTTGTCTTTAAACAAGATATAAACGTTATTTGAAAGACATGAACAGCAATGGTATCATGACGGAGACAGTTGCTGATCATACAAATGCTAATACTCTTGACATTCTTCGCCACCAAACTAGACAACAAATGGATGCAATGTGGCCTGACTATTCTCCAAATGAAATCTTTGCAGAGTATCCTGAATAACAAATGAATAATTCTCAGCAAAATCCATCAATATAATTAATTCATTTTCGTCAAGATTTCTTTTTAGCTGCTTAAGGTACAAACATTAGCATTTTGGCACAAAGTGGTGGCTTCTTAAATTGTTGATTTTCAAAATCAGTGCCTCCATGAGATCTTTAACAGCTCCTGGCATGTCTACTGTGTGTCAGTATGGACCCATTGCTTGTATTCCGTTGTTTCTTCAAGTCGTAGTCTTTAAAAGCATCTTTAAGAAAAGCCTCTAGTTGCATTTTTCCTGGCCATTCCTCACAATGTTGCTCCATACAATCTTTTGATTCCAAACTACATACAGTTTTTTTCATCAAATTCTTGCAGTAATCTAGGCTGGATGTTGCTGAAGCCAACTTTAGACATTTAAAGGAACTGTACATACACATACTGAATGTTATCCGGAAGACTTTTAGTACACCATTTCGGCCAGAGCTCACACAATTTTGAGAAGCTCAGTTGATTTCCATATTGCTTACAATAAGCAATGAACATTTCTTTCAGGTTACAAGGGAGCAGGTGTTTATGCTTGTGAATCTTTTCCCCATTTATTCTCACTGCAACACAATCCTTTCTGCCAGGACAAAAAAAAGTGAGGACATTTTACTTCAAGACTGAGCTTTTACCCCTTTTTGGTTCACAGATGTTGCCAAAATCCCATCTTCCATCTTAAGTTTCCTAGCCTTCTTCATCGTTTTACTTGAAAAAGCAAATTCTTTAGCCATTTTTTCAATAGACCAGCTATTTGGCCAGGGTCAAACTTTGAAATTTACAGCAACTGCTTGACGTCTGAAGTTTAATCTTAAGTTCTCCAATTAAGATGTCCATATCTTTACATTTTTGGCATTCTTCCATTTGTATTTGAGCAATATCTGCTTGGCTCACACCCGCAGCTGTGGCAATTACCTTTGGCTTTCAGAACTTTGCACTTTATGTATACCATTGAATCCACTGACTCTCCAAGCGATGATAATGAAGTATTAGCAGTAAAGCAAGCATCAACAACATCTATGTTTCCAGTGGATGGTGATTCTTGCTTACCCCGGTGGGATGATTCTTTTTGGACCACTTTATGCCTACATTTGGTACAACTTTTCAGACCACATTTAAAAACATCATTACTCAGTAACTTCAACATATGAGACATTGCAATGGTTATTGATGTTAAATCCTTCGTGATCACACGCTTTTCTTTACCAGCAAGTCTTCTGCAGGAATTGAAACTTTGTCATCAAGAAGCCATTATGGTATGGACAAATTTGGGTATCTCCAGTAAAATCAAGCCCAGACCTACGTCGTAGACGCTCCTCGTCCACTGGAGACATTTCCTTAACTGATTGTAGTTGCCTTTTTTCCATAATAGAATGGTGCTGACTTACGACAATCAACTCCATCTGATCCACCAAAGTAGCAGGATGCAAGGGTCCCTTGGTTAACTTTATACAACAGTTTACTAACCTATAACAAGCAATTCTGAAAGCTCCTGAATATCCTGATTTGAAGCATATCAGATTCAGACTTGTTTTTGTATCAAATATACAAATAAGCATATCAAAACATATTGTTTTAGTGCATACCTTCAGCTACAACAATGAGTATTGATTATTGAAACACTCATTACTCAACACTAAGAATGTACAATGTAAACACCAAAGATTACACCACACAGAAGACTGACACTGTGAAAACAACCAACAATAAAAGCAACAACTGAAAGTGGTGATTCAGCAATCTATCACTGCTGCAAGGATCGAGCCTTAAAAAACTGTTGCTGCTTATTATGCCGATGGAAACTGAGTGACAATGCATATACGTACCACCACACACTGTAGAGTTAAAATGTTCTAAAGCAACATAGTGGTCCATTATGATATTCTAGATTTTGTAATCTTATTAGCATTTTCTAAGGTTTTATTATATTTATATTCTATAATGTAAAATAATGTAAAAATAGTTCCCATTAGCACAGTTACATTCCTTAAACCAAAGGCAAATCTTATACTATTAAAAGACACTACAATTACAATTTTTTTTATTTACTACTTCAAACTGTGTTAATTTTTTGTATTTATTGATAATCCATTTTTCCTACTTTTGACATATATTCTTACTCATCAATATGCAAGCTCCAGAAATTATACAATATAGCTTTGAAAGTTTGAAGCATGCTTTTTTCAGCTGTAGCAAGAAAAAGAGGATTGAACAAGACAGTTGAGATATTGCCCCAAAAAATTTGCGCACAGAAAATTTTGGCCAACTTTGCAGATGTGTATCTTTTCATCTAGGCATCCAATGTTAATTAAATTTAATCGACATATAGATATCATAGATAGGATTAACCCTATGAAGTTTTGATGCGATCGGTTCACATGAAAAGTAGCAGTGGTCAGTCAAACCTAGTCTCTCAGAATAGTGTGACAAATTTTTTACCCAGTTTAAAGGCTTTTATTTATATTTGATGATGATGATGATGATGATGATGATGATGATGATGATTATTATTATTATTTCCCATACTCCAAGGAGCATAGGGGGACGATGCAGGAGACCTGCACTGCTGACTAGGCAAGGTCCTGGCAGAGGTGGTTTGCCATTGCCTTCCTCTGACCGTAATGAGGATGGATGATGATGAAGACGATACGACGACACCCAGTCATCTCGAAGCAGGGAAAATCCCTGAACGTGCTGGGAATCGAACCCAGGGCCCCGTGCGCAGGAAGCGAGAACACTACCACAATACCACGAGCTGCAGACTTATCTTTAGTGTGGCTTTAGGTGTGGCTAAACCCCTAATCTTTGGCATAGTGTGATTCAGCATAAACAGTAGTCTACGTGTACTAGAGCAAATGACCAAATGTCTGGTAGAACTTTTAAAAAAGCCTAGCAAACTTCGCACATTTGCATTTTCGGATGTGATGTGAAAGTGAGTAGCCTCTCTTTAAAAGCCTCTAAAAATTCAACCACTCAGGATACAGGACTGAAATTTGATATTTAAGCAATAAAGACCATATATAACCTACGCCAAATTTCATTAGATTTGGAGAGGGTCAAGTGAGGGGACTTTTTAATATTGGTCCCTTTTAAATGGAATGACCCCAGTGCAACCTGACAAAAAAGGTGGAAACATGACCTGGGAGGTATATAGAGGCCAATCAGTATGACAGATCCCAGTGGGGTAACCTGGTCATGGGGAGGCGGGAAGGAAACAAGAGAATCAACAGGAAGTGGCCACTAACACAGAGGTCCTCATTTGGAAACCAGTGTAAGGAAGGTAGAAGGGGAGGGGAAGAGAACGAAATATCAATGGCAGAGAAAGTGCCATATGCAGCACTAAAATGAGTAGGGGAGGATCATCATTAAGAAAACACAGATCGTGATCCACAAGAAATTGGTCACTGAGGAGCCCCTGACTAGATGAAGCACTGCCCCAGAAAGGGTGATGGGCATTAAAATCCCAAAGAAGGAGGAAGGGAGGCGAGAGATGCTGAAGAGGGCAGTTAGGGCAGCAGTTGTAGGTGGCCTGTCAGCAGGGAGATAAGAGATTGCACAGTCCAATTGATCCCAAATGGCAACCGCTTCCAATGTGGTATGAAGGAGGATCCATGTACTGACAATATCTGCACAGGCCAACATGCGTATGCCACTGGAAGCCCTCAAAGGGCTGACCTGGTTCCGCTAACAGAAAGCGCGACACCCATGAAGGGACGATGAGTGAGCATCAGTAAAGTGAGATTCGTGGAGAACACAAACTAACGAGTAAAAGGCAATAAGGGACTACAAATCAGGGAAGTGATAGCAGTTGCTACTACAGTTCCATTGAATGATCACAGAGTGGGTATCTTAATGGGTGGTGAACAGGTTGGAGCGAATCATGCCACCAGGACACCACCCATCACCAAGGACAATGGGGTGACATCCGTAAATAAGATGTCAGACTCTTGTTGCGAAGGAGGAGATGGCACCTTCTTCTTTCTCTCTTTTGGAGGTTGAGGAGGGCAGGGCATGGAGAGAGAGCAGGCTTCTGCAAGATCCAGACACTTCTTCAGCCAGCGAGAGGGAGTGGGAATCGCAGGGAAGGGTGATAGGAGTGGGGGACAGGACTGGCGTAAGGAAGAGGTAGGAAGGCGAATGGATGTAACACAGGCAAAAGTAGAACACATCGACAATGGATGGAATGTATCATTTTTGACAAGCCTCAGTATAAAACAAACGATCCAGAGACTTATTCTTGTATTTTCTTTTCTTTCTTGGAAGCTGGGAAATCTGGTGAGTGTGCAGAGTGGCAGTCATGACAATTTGCACACACAGGTGGCGGAACACAGGGGCTCCACTCATGGAGTCCGTGTCCATCATACAGCGGGAAGACATATGTCCAAAATGCATGCACCGAAAGCACCTCATGGATGGCAGGATGTACGGCTTCACTTCACATCAGTAACACACAAGCTGGACCTTCTCTAGGACTTTATCTCCCTCAAAGACCAGAATAAAGGTACCAGTATCGGCGTGTGTCTTTACTACCCTTCTGCGCATGGTGAAAAAATTGAACGCGCGTCACTCCAGATTAGCCTGGAGTTCCTCATTAAGTTGAAGGATAAGGTCCCTATGAAAAATCACTCCTTGGACCATATCCAGAGACTAGCACGGGGTAATAGACACTGCGATATTGGCAAGATGATAACGAGCATGAAGAGCCACAGACTGGACGGCATAAGAAGCTCTGATCAACAGGAAACCCGATAGCTTCTTAGTGAGAGACTACTTCGCCAAACTTATCCTCAATATTCTTCACAAAAAACAACGGCTTTGTGGTGGTAAACGTGTCCCCACTCAACTTAGTACAGACCGTGTAGTGGGAAAAGTGTTTCACCCCAAGCCGGCAAGTCTGGCCCACATCCCAGGGTGTAGCCAGGGAAGGGAAGGCTGCAGGGTCATAAGAAGCAGCATTCAATGACCTGTTACCACTTTAACAGATGGCCATTTGAGAATTGAGAGATTTTGTGGTTTGATACACTTCACGTAAACAGCATCTGCCCTAATACCACCCGCTCCGATCAGGGGCTCTCTCCATGGGTGCCATCGAGCCACAGAAAGGGCCATTTGGCAAGGCAGCCATTGCTGGAAGTTTCAATGCTCCTAAATGACAAGCAACCACTCCTAGGTATACAGGTGGAGGCAACAGCTCAGGTCTCAGAAGTGTGAACCCTGTGTTTTAAGAGAACTCAGCCTGATGAGTTCTTAACAGCCTCACCCCACAGACTGACTACGTATGCTGGTGACCTAGTGAGATGGAGGGGGCTACAGTGGGGAGGGGGGGGGCAGAAGAATCCATGCTGCAGATGCTAGAGAGAGAGAGAGAGAGAGAGAGAGAGAGAGAGAGAGAGAGAGAGAGAGTTCTTCCCCAAATAGCGCACACTAAATACAGAAAATTTAGAAGTGGAGTTCAAACACCAAGGTGGGACCAAAAATGTCAAACAGGATGAAAGAGAACAGGCAAGAAGAACAAAACTGTAAGGAATGTGCGAAACCAGGTGGTTAGCCGGCCCAACTTAATTAAGAACACTGAGAGGAGAGGAGGTGGGAGTGGGCAAAGGGTGAGGATGGGGGAGGGAGGAGCACAGGGAAGGAAATGCAGCACGGGAAGAAAGAATGGGCAGCAATAGCTCAAGGCCCCAAGGGTGCCATGCACGAACTCACAAAAGAACCATGACCCACTGGGGGGAAGGGGGTAATATGTGGGGGTGGGTCTAGAGATAGGATGTAGCCTTCCCCCCTCCCCCCCCCCCCCAATCGCCACTTCCAACAGATTTGTTATGGAGGATACCATTCTGCTCGATGAAAGGAGGCAGAAGTCCTCAGTGTAGCTGTAGAAGGATTAGTGGGGGACAATCTTTTTTCCAGAAGTGAAATGCTTGGGAGGCCATCGGGACCTATTATTGAGGATGGAAAATGTGTACACACTAGCTACATTTAGTACATTGAATATCACGCATGTCAAATTTTTTGTTATCAGTACAGGATGTATGGATCTGGATTTTTTTTTTCTGAGACTGGAAGTACATTAATCATTTGGAGGTTGTGTGCTTGTGTTTTGCACTACTACTTAAAGACCTGGCAAGTCAGCAAGTTACAGTTAATGCAAAGTGGTTTCTTTCCATACAGAGCACTCTCTCAAAATGACCAGCCACAATCTCCACAGATTGGTTGTTTATATATCGAGACAACATGTGGTCAAAGTGCAAGCCTTTGAAACATCACAGTTTTATGTTACATTCTCAGACCATTATTTTCATTTTCTTTGGAAAAAGGCATGCCTTTACAGGCCAGAATAAATGCTCCAGTGTTTATCCTATTATCTTTCAGGACTCATTGGACATGGTACATAAAATGAACTTCCTGTTTTTCTCGACTGGTTTCTATCTCATCAACTTGGAGTGCAAGGATGCAGAGAAAAATTATACCTTGCATTGTGTTGAAGTTCTTACATGGTGTGACTGTTACCTAGATAATGACAAGCAGACTTCACATGAACTGGCACTCTTTGATTTTCTTCATCTCATAATTCAAAAGTCACTGTCCAGACACGAGTTTCCGTAAGTAGTACGACTGTTGTCTCCCAGCCCCCCCATCCCCCAACTTAAAAAGTAAAATCACCTCTGAAGAACAGAAGATTTCCAAGGGCTGTTAAGTAGAACACACTCGTTACTTAGTTGTCGGTATGTCATAGTGTAGAATAGTGGTCTTATAATTGTAAAGCCAGTGGTTTCACTCTTGCTAGTAACCTTATTTAAATCCCACCTTTACTAGCAAAAAAGAATGTTCATTAAAAAATAATCACGTACTTAGAGATTTAGAAATAATTATTTTTTAAACATGTTTGACATTTTGCATTTCAGCATCATATTTTAATTTATTTCTAGTACTGGAATTTTCATGCCAGTAGTAATTAAAACCAAAAAGGAATTTTTATTAAAAATTATGATTCACTATGAGTTTATTAACATTTATATTTGTTAATATTTCTATTTATTATAAATATCAAATTTAAATAGAAGTACAAAAATTATACTACTAGCAACATTTGAACCAGCTACTTTATGATCACAAGACATGCACTCTGCCACCTACAGTTATGTTAAAAAGGTTACAAACGACATACTTAAGAACACTTTGAAATCTTCTGACCTTTCAAGATGACTTTCTGACCTTTTTTTTTTGTTATTTTAAGAATTACGCGCTTCAATAGGTATGAAGAAAATCGAAGATGGCCAGCCCATAAGGCCCCCTTGTGTAATGTAAACATACAACTTGCACCCATGAAACAGAAATTAACTATGTTAACTCTAAATTGACTTGTTAACCATTGTTAAAATCTGTCATTAAACTCATCTATGAAAAATGTAATCAGCTAAGTATGTCCACAGTTAGTAAAAACACACACACACAAAATTACACTTAACATACCATCCCTGTCAACTGAAGTTAGAACTACATAATCCAATCCCCATGAAGCAATAGCTGTAGCAGTATGTAATGGTTCATTTGGATCAGGTGGTGGAGGTGTTCTTGATGTTTTCACTGAGCAAAATCTACAGCCTCGTGTGCAGGTATCACCCAACAACTGTAAACAAATACATTTATTCCATATGAGAAATATTTACACTTCCTTAGATTTCAGTTAAAAAAATTTCAGATTATTAACTTATAGTTTCAATACAATGAGCAAATATTAATTTTCAAGCTGGTACCTCCATAAATAAATATGAATTGACAGAGACAGACACACACACACACACACACACACACACACACACACACACACACACACACACACACACACTTCTACTGTTGTTTGGTCATACCAAAGTATGTTCAGTGAACCATGGCAAAAAGTACATTCTCAAGAACTGTAAACATTGAAGTTGGTAGTTTTCTGTCTTGGGCAGTGTTGTTAATGTTCCTCAGTGTTGTAAAAAGGCAAAGTGACCGAGTACTAGAATTTTATATGCAAGAAAGCATCAGTAGTCTTTAAGGCATACAAGAAATACTGGCAAACAATGTGTGAGGTGAACAGCAAAATTAGCATGAATAGTTAAGCCAGTAATAGTACTGTCCATGAAAAGCAAGGGTCTACAATGGAATGTCAGCAGGTGTTAATCTAAAACTGGTATTCAATCCACAGCAAAGTGAAAGGTTCATTTCTTCAAACCTACTTGCGTCTCTCTGAAAGAGTAATTTAACACCCCATCAATTTGGAACTCGAGTTTTCTACAAAACATTACGTGTTTTAGTTAAAATGCTGTATCACAAGGAAGAATGGGGTAGACGAATTGATAAAAACAACCATAAACCATTGCTTGGGAGCCACAGCATCATTTTAAAGCAAATATACAGTAAAATTACCATTATTGTCGCTGTAGCGGTTCCATGTGTACCACCGCCCCAGCATTCCCCTATGTTGGGACATCTTGCTTCTTCACATACTGTATGTAAATTCAGTTGACGTAATTGGTCTTTTATCTTACTGAAATTTTTTCCGGTTGGAATGTTCGTTTTCAACCATGGTGGCAATCTTAATCGTTCAGATTCACCTTTCTCGCGTTTCAATTTTCCATCGTAATTGCTCCAGTCCCTCTCAGGTTCATGCAAAAATTCTTCTAACCCAGGGCCACTGGCAAGTTTCTTCTTAATTTTTTCCGGCAACGTATACTTCGTCCGATGACCCTACAAATTAAAGTCATCCAGTCACACCCGTAAACACATCACAATGGTACATACAAACAGAGTAAATAACAGCAATACTTCGAACGAAGAACGACTCCCAAATAGGCAGTACTTCCGTGACTGAACGAGCCCATTTAACCTCATTGCTTCTCAATTTACATTAAACGAGGTGACACTTTTCAGTAAGCATTAACAGATCAGTTTGCAACATACACTAATTTGTACAGCTCTAGACTCCACTAGCAGACATCACGCTCAACTACGCAACTCCCTCATGGCACTTCAAAGTTCAAAGATAGTCATTCCACATATACGACAATACAGCCGCCTTCCCAAAGGCATCGAACACTTGCAATAGGGCAGACTCGTTGTAGCCCCTGACGTGTAACTACGCCTTCAGAGGCATGAAGTGAGCCGAGTTTAGGCGAGAAATACGAATTTCACTGATTTTTGTTTGGTGTACTACATGAAGTCAACTTGATCCTTAGAACCGACAGGTATACTGTACTACCAGTGAAAGCATTTATTAACACACTGAAATTAAACGCATTTGAAAAAAAAAAAGTTTTCACTCTAGATGTTATATCACGTTCTTGTTCTCTGCTTGAGACGGGTTTATTTATTTATTTATTTTATTGCGAGTTCTGTTGATCCTGATAGCAATGGAGTTGCAAAAATATGGAACGAGTCAGTATTTTTACAATGTTAGCAATATAGCAGCACACAATATGGTTAATTCATGACAAGACTCATGGTAACGACATGGAATACTAACAGAAATAAAAACATATTACATACATTAGAATTAATACTTATGTGTACACATTCAAATTAACAAATCAAAGTAACTCTTCAAGCTTTCCCGGCGAATGTGTTGTAAATAGTCTTCACGGGGTAAGTGCGGGAGAGTCGATTTGCGATTTTCGGCAGAGGAAGTTTGAATATGGTAAATCATTGCGCATGCGCAATTTACGCTGCTGCGCATTCTTCGCGCGCGTGTCCGAGAAACGGGGCGTGAGTCGTACTTAGCCACCAACAAGGTTGAAACACCTGAAGATGTCAGACAGTTGCTCTGAGGAAATACTGTGGAATTTGCACAACATGATCCGGTGGCAAACCCGTGAAGACTATTTACAAAATCAAAGTATTTTGAGCAACAATATAACACTACAGCAACAAATAGTTTACATTTATGCTCACATCGAATGGCTAACTCAGTTGTATAATAGAAACCTGTCGCTATGCACTAAAAAATTTACTAATTGAATAGAATGACTTTGTAGTAGGTATTCCTTCAGTTTCATCTCGAACTTTGTTGTTTCAGATGCAAGACTTTTGATGCCTGTATAATTTGCTCGTTTCTGTACAAGGATATACGTCGACTGGTTGTTATAGAAGTCCTAATTTGACCTTGTGTTGTGATTATGATATTCGCTAGTGGTGTTGAAGAGAGAGTCGTTTTTATTAATGAAACATACAAGGGAGTATATGTTGAGATACATTGTAAATACCTGTAGTTGCCTAAACAGATTCCTTCATGAGCACCTTGGTTGCACACCACTCACGATGCGTACTGCTCTCTTCCGAGCAATAAAATTTTTTTTGCCAAGGGCTGCTTGCCACAAAAGATGATTCTGTAAGACAAAAGTGCATGGAAGTTTCCGAAATAAGCAGCTGTTATGTGTGGTTGATGCAGTTATACGTAAGGCAAATGTTGCAGAATGTAGCCTTTTTTTTAGATCTAGAATATGCTTGGACCAAATTAGTATGCAATTTATGTACACGCCCAGGAATTTAGCTGAGTCAGCTTGCTTTATTTTTTGTCCATTACATTCTATATTTATGTTCCCCAATTCTTTATGTGCCATCTGAAACTGTGCATAATGATTTTTTTTATGTTCAGAGAGAGCCCATTACAGTTAAACCATTTCAGACTGTCATCAAATGCATTGTTCACAGATGTTTCCTGGTTGTTTCCTGTTGCTTTATCAACTAGAAGAGAAGTATTGTCAGTGAATAGGGTGAACTTGCTCACTGACACAGCGCAGTGTGGACGGTCATTTATAAATATAAGGAACAGTAAGCCTTGAGGCACTCCAGTGTTTACAGTGCCCCACTTGGATAAAGCTGGGATCCCATTACTGTCAATACCTATTACCCTTTGTTTCCTATCTGAAAAGTAGGGTTTAATTCATGTCCCCATTGTTCCACTTAACCCATAGTAGCTTGCTTTATTTAGTAGAATTTCATGGTTGACTCAGTCAAAAGCCTTGGATAGGTCACATAGGATTCCAATTGTTAAGAGATTCGAGAATTTGATCGGTGAAACTGAAAATAGCATCATCAATTGATAGGCGTTGCCAGAAACCAAACTGACATTGACTGAGAATGTTATGGCTGTTCAGGTGATTAACAGTTCTCCTGAATACCAGTTTGTCAAGGACCATTGAAAAACTTGTTATCAGGAGTATTGAGCGGTGGATTGTTACATCATTTTTTTTACTTTTCTTGAAGGGTGGTTTCACACAGGTACATTTAATCTAAGTGGAACAATACCTTGTTTCAGGGATTCATTAAAAATGTGACAAGACTGCATTTATATAGCCACGACAGTGCTTAAGTATCTCAGTTGAAATATTATCAATCTCACAAGAGTTTTTTGATTTCACCTCTCTGATTATCTTATTGATCTCACTAATTGTTAGGGGGGGGGGGTTATGTGCATCTGTCAAACTCTGGAATTGTTACCTTTGTGCAGAAGAGCTGTTGCACACACTGAGCCTTCACAGCCAATTATTTCAGCAGCTGTTAAATAATGTTTATTGAAGATATTAGCAACTTCCTCAGTATTATTTACAATATTTTCATCCTGAATTAATTCTGTGTCAGTCATGTACTCTACATTTTTACCATTCTCCCTTTTTATATCTTGCCAGACGGTTTCTGATTTTTTATTTGAGTTATCAATTTCAGATGCTATGTTCATAGTTTTGGATTTTTATTACCCTTTTTAAAATATTACAGTGCAATCTGTAGTCCTGCTTTTTGATGGAATCGTTAAAAAGCCTTAGGGATTCATATAATTTTTTTTTGTTCTACAGGAAATTCTGATCCCTTTAATGATCAATGGTTTCCACTTAGCAGCCTGAGGGTTGTTTCTCAAGATTATTTTTGGGAATATAGCTTCAAACAATGACACAAACGCATTAGAGAACAGATTAAATTTTTCATTAATATTCCTCTCCATAAATACAAGGGTCCAGTCGATCAGCTGTAATTGTAAGGGAAGGTTGAAGATTTCTATGATATCATTATTGACTGGCCTGACAGTTTTAAAGGATTGTTTCAGTTTATCACACAGTTTGATATCATTTGCTGTAAGCAGCTGACCATTAAGAATTTGACTTACAATAGTAATGCCGCTTCTGTATCTGTCCAGGAATAAATTGTCAATTAGGCTCTTACTAGAACCAGTTACTCTAGTGTGAAAGTTAACTACTGAAATTAGGTTAAATGATTCCATCAGGTTCTCTAGTTCTATTCTCCTGTTCTTTGTAGTTAAGAAGTTAATATTAAAATCACCCATTATAATTAAATCCTTGTGTTTTCAATATATTTGGTTCAAAAGTTGTTCCTTATGGTTTAGAAATATATATATTTTCCCTGCATGTAAACTGCAAAAATTATAACTGACTTATTATTTGTAGTAATTTCTGTTCCACATGTTTCAAAATGAGAATCTACACTGTAAGTCCTTATATCTAGGGATTTATATTTTACATTGGTTTTAATGTAGATTGTAGTCTTTCCTTTCTCCTTTATAGTTTTACAATAGCTGGCTGATAATGAGTATCCATCAGTTTGAGGCATTTCAGTTCCACTTGTCACATGGTATTCTGTAAGACATATTACTTTTGCATGGTTTACAGATTCAGCGTCAGTAATTTCAAGATTTAGAAGCTCCAGTTTGCTTCTGAGACCATTGATGTTTTGGTGTAACACACAGAATTTACTGCTACTGGCAATTCTTGGTTCGTTGCTACATATCGATAGCTTAGCATTCCTCATAATCTTTGACTGTTTGGCAAATTATTACACCTTGGATTATCATCAGGAGCTGATTCCAAAATCAAGCTACATGAAGTCACCTCTTCCTTCATATCTCTGACACTCAAGTAGCTTAAAATCATTTTACCATATTAATTATGAGAGCAGCAGAAAAAACAACTTTTAACAAACAGAAAAAACACAAAAAACACAACACTGTGCTACAGAGAGCTGAGCATAAATTAAAGTTCTTCATAAGTAATAGCTTATCCCTCTTGCATAAGACTTCTCACTATATAACACACTTCAGCTTCTCTTTCCAACTATTTAATTTTCCTATATTTATTTTTTTCTCTTGTGCCTAGTCACTGTGTTGCTGTATGCCATGAACAATACAGTCTGTTCTGTGGTTCTTCTATCTTTGAAAGACAAGCATTGTAAAATGATTCAGTTAAATCTGACACACACATCCGAAGCTGTATCTTCCTACTTTGGTCCTTGATTCATCAAATAACAGTTATGGCACTTCTTGATCTGATCTGTTTGAGGTATAAATGAAAACCATATATCATGTCGTCAAGCACAAGGATCGAAATTAATTCAAAACCCTAATCATTGGTTACATCGACGTAAATAACGTTGCTGTGACATCTTTTTAAGCATTTCATTATGAGCTTATCCATAATAGTAATAATGACACTAACAATAATAATAACATTGTTTTCTCAGGAGTGATTGCCTTCGTCTGCCTACATCTTGTGGCTTGTAGAACAACACACAGCAGTTATCACAGTCTAACATATAGAGTCGTGACACCCACTGCTGTGAAAACTGTTACCATCTGACAGTTGGTGCGGTGCTAGCGCCCCAAGTGGCGAGAAAGCAGCCATAAAATTTAAGTTTGTTTTTAATCATTTTCCTTGTTAATTAGTGATACAGTTATTAAATTTTTGCTTTCAAAGTGTTACTAAGTATTCAAGAGACATAAATGGTCATGAAATATATGTAAAAACAGCCAAATCTCCCTCATTCAGTGATTTAAGCTACAACTTAATGATGAAGAAATACTTCCGAATATGTGTATATTGCAGCTTACGCCACTGAAAACAAGAGAATATAAACACATATTTTATGCATGAGAAGAATATATTTCTTTTCTTACCTGTTCTTATTATGACAGGCACTTTCCTCTGATGCATAACAACTTATTAGGGAGCCTAATGTTACACACAGTCTAACACTTTACTTGACTTTCTAATACATAAATATTTTAGTAAATGTAATTACTTTTGTTTCAAAACTGAATGTGTTGAAGTTTCTTATCGTTTGTGGCTCAAACGCAACAACAATTGTGGAACTGGGTTCTCCTGTGTTGGGAAACAGTTTTATTGTTTTTATTCTTTTATTATCACGTCTCGGTGGTTTTTCCTTCGGCTATAGTTGTGGTAACTTATCTGCAAAGTTAAATAATGTAGGTATTGCATTCCATACACGTTATCTATCTTCTACACTCACTGATTTAGTTGGAGGTGTGGCAAAGAAAACTTCACGTTTTTGAGTAGATATATGATGCCTTTCTGTGAAAGATCAGGTCCTCTGCTGTTTATTAGCAGTTTTTTTTCCTTACACAACACGACATTCTCGAGCAAATATTTGTAGGATACAAGAAAATCGTAAATAAACTGTTCTGTAATGTAACAGTTCATACCTCCCAGGGTCGTTAGGAAACCTAAAAAAGACAAACGAGGTGTCTTCTTCTTGTTGTTGCTGCCATTTATGCGCTACAGACGCTCCTGTTTGTAAAAATTATTCTTCGCACCAACATAACAATTAAAATTCGCTTTCGCTTTCACAAGATATCGTCTGACTCAACAGTATACCTTCCTGGCCGCTTGGGGCGCAGCAGTGACAGTGGGTAACAAAAATGAAACCTAGTGTTGCGACTGTTGTGTTAGACTGTGGTAGTTAGCGCTAGTGGTGATCTCTTTAACCCGCACTTATGCACTGGTACCTATGTTTTTATGTGATATTCAAGTGAATCTTATTGGACTCCTACATCATAATACTACCTGAACGTAAATTATGGTAGTTCTCAATGTTACATAAACCTTTTTTGTTACCAAATGTATTCGCTTTAACGTTGGAGCAGATAGAGGTCCTCTTATTTTGTTGTATATTGCTTGGAAATGAATTCTGTTCACAATGTCAGAAGCTATCATTTTTTCTGTTTCTGTCAAGCCTAAATTATTTTTAATATTCTGATGACCCATATAAGTAGTCAAGTATTTGATTTTGTAGCTACCATCTTCAGTCTTGATCACTTGAGTGCCAGGAAAGCAGACATAGTGAACTTCATTACATGTAATGTGACACTAATCTGAAATATAATAAGATCCACACGTTTTATTTGCAAACTAATACCTTCTTCTAATCTATGTGTGTTTCTTTCAAGGCACATAAAATTACGATCCTGGTTAAAATGTTTACGACATAAACTAATGAAATATTTATAAAATATTTGCACCCTTAATTTTGGAGCAATACGCTCAACTTTTTTCGGTGTGCCAGTAATACATTTTTCTTCGAATTCTTGTTATAATCTGAGCCTTTTCCGCACTCTGAACATCGGAATATCAAGCCACTTATCAAGCAACGTAAGCCAGTCTGCTGCCTCACAGAATTTTCAGCTTTTCCCATAAGATATAGGACCTTTGGATCTGTAGTCGCACATCAGTAGCTAGACACAAGTCAGGGTGTTACAGAGATCGTGGCGAGATGGTTCCCCCCCCCCCCCCCAGTCGAGGGCAGAGGCACAGATAATAAAGCATCAAGAAAGGACGTGTGACAGCGTAACATCTCTGATTTTGTAAATGTGGATCGCTGCCCCACGAGGCTGGGGAGTTAATGTGCTCTGCTCTGCACGCTCGTAACGCTTACACCTGTTATGTGTATGTTCTTGCTAATAGATGGTGTGGAAATCGTACCACTACGTTGTGTCACTATTCCACTGTCAAACCGCAGGTACATCACTTCCCACAGTGATAACCCCGAATTTCCGCGTCGCGCAGCGATTTTGCTGGTTACACAAACGAGAATGCTGCCGTTACAAACGGTACAACCTCACCATTTCTGTGGCAATGTCGACAACATCTCTCAACAAGCGGTCGTGACCTCCGCGAACATCCTGTGGGAAAAATCGAAATTACCAGCCAAGGGCCAGCCGCTGTGGTCGAGCGGTTCTAGGCGCTTTAGTACGGAGCCGCGCTGCTCTTACGGTCACAGGTTCGAATCCTGCCTCGGGCATGGATGTGTGTGATGTCCTTAGGTTCGTTAGGTTCAAGTAGTTCTAAGTCTAGGGGACTGAACCAGCCAAGGCTTGGCCAAACTACAGTGCCGAACGATATAGCGACAGTCCGTTCATTGTACGCCATATCTTTGGAACAAACTCGCATCGCCGCCGATGCCAAGCAGCGTATTGTGCCACGACGAGTGTCGAATTTACCGAGTGACTTCACGATAAACATTCCAGATTTGACACCAAGTAAATCTATTCCTGGTATTCCAGGCAAAAGTGCAGCAGAGATTCACAATAAACAATGGTCGCCCAAGTCCATAACAAATGTTAATCTAAGTGCCTTCGACTTATGCACAGGACAAAACATCGTGTGTTAATATGGGTTATGACACTCGCATTAACGACCTAAACCATATAGACACCTCCCACAATGCCGTTATGGTTGAACAACAAGGGTCCACTCCACACCACTCTGTCGTTTTGTTGCGTCATCAGTTTGCAACGGATCAAGGTTTACATCACCTTTCAGTGATACATTCCGTTTTCCAAATCCTCTTCTGACTGTTGCGACTAAATGTGAGTTCCGCAAACTATGACATCACTGATATCCCAACTGTGCTGTGCATCATAATAGACTCGCTTCCATTCCAGCACCATGCTTTGCATTTGCATCACCTGCACCCAACACCAATACCAACATGGGCTATAAGAACGCGTTTTTCACGACCTGATCTCGGCAAGGTCAAATACCGCTGCCTCCCAGTTTGAGAGAAGTCACACCCGTGTCAGCCACGTCGTGATGACTGCACATCCGCATGAACTCCATGAGACACACACAGTACTGCTGGATGCAGTAATGATGGACTATGCCTTCCTTCTTTATGGTGCTAGGACCTCATGGCCACTCTCAGATGCATTTTCTGCTGTCTCAGACATCTTACCCTGGAAAGGTCATACCTACTGCACACCTGTCTTCCAAACAGCCACCCGAGTTCTACTCATATCGCTGCATGAGGCCGACGCCACCCACACCAAGACTTGACCTGCTTCATTACATACCCCCTATGTCGAGCTGCATTTTCTGCCCGTCTCATGCACCAATGCTCCCACGCCTCCCTCTGTACCACGCCCACCTTGCGATGGTGTCTTACAACCAAACATACTATCCAAAACTACTGTTGTTCCATGATGATTTTCCTGCGCTGTGATTTGCCCTCAGCGAACCATCTTGGAGACAGTGTGGATCTTATTAGCGACTTGCTTTTGAACATTAAGGATTCTCAGAAATACGAAACTGCCAAGAACTACTGATACAACGACTAACATGTACGCCTTAGCAGCAGCTACAACTCGTCATCAACAAGACTACTTTGGGCAACAGCAAGCTGCCTTCTCTCTGGTGCTGCCTGAGAACTCTAATTGACCTAACGCTCCTGTCTGAGCACATGCTATTGACGCTTTAACTCCTAAAACTGACAGAAAATATTTAAACAGCGATGTCAGCGCATCACGAGGCACCACCAGGGATTAAGCTTCGACATGCTGATAGAATGCAGACACTATAACAACACTGATTTCTAATCAACAACCAATAGCGCTACAATACATTAGACGCCAGTACGCATGCACCAAAACCGATTTTGCACGGTCGTGGCCGAGCTGTCCCGACGTTCTGCACAACTGCAGACCGCCCGATGATGGCTGGATCGACCCGACCCAGGCCGTGTGTCCCACTACTGTTGTGTACAAACAAAAGCGATGCCAACCAAATGTAGCTTCTGTTTCCACAACAGACACACGACAATGTTACTGCTGGTTTCACACTAGATTTGGGCAGGACGCACAGCGCTGCAGGCAATCCTGCAACTACCCATACTAGTACAGCAACCTGATGGAGATGCGCCTCTCCACATCAGAACAAAACAGCACCTACGCAGGGTTTCAATGGTCAGATGGTCAATATCTATTTGTCCATGACAGGCGCCTGCCCACATACTTCCTCACTGATACTGGGGCTGATATGAGCACACTACCGCCTGCTACCTGTCGCCGCCACAACTGCAACTCCATACAGCCAGTGACACTGTAATCACAGTTGTTGTGACTGCACACATCACTCTCGACCTTGTCATAGGTTCGCAAATACTTGGACTTTCCTAGTAGGAGAGACAGCTGAACCAGTCCTGGAAGCTGACTTCCTCCAACACAACCAACTACTGCCAGATTTAAACCGTGTCCTGCTATTACAATGGGATCGCCAGCAGTCGATCCATGTTGTGGTCAACGATACACTACCTGCCGGCACTGCAACATGCTCAGTCACACTGCCACTGCTCGACCCACTACTCGACCTGAAACAACAATGTGAATATGTTTAAAGGCAACTGAGTACTCATCGTTGCATCATGACAACCAGGTCATCTGCTCACCCATGAACAACTACAGAGACGAATCGTGGACGCCACAACAGCACTAAATGCAGGTCAACAGTATCTCGATGACTTTCGTCCTCTCGACCCGATCATTACCGTGGCGCCATTACTACAGACACTACACAGGTTAGTGAAGCGTCATAACTCTACTTGGGTGCGCTCCTGAGACAATGCCATGTGACATTAACAGTGACAACGAATCACGTCGCGCGTCGCTTCCTGGACTAACTCCACATTCCCCCATTAGACCACATACAATCTGTGCCACGTGGAACAAAGAACTATAATTGGCCCCTGTGCAGCGACTGCCACTACCCAAATGCCCTTACAATCCTTGACAGATACCCATGCCGAACTAGCACGATCTTTCCCACGTCTTGACCGGGCAAAACAGCGTATCTGCAAATTCCAGTGGCAGCTGAAAGCGTACCAAAAACTGTGATAATCACGCAATTCGGTCTCTTTGAGTTCCTCTACATGCCTCGTAGACTAAAAAGCGTTGCACAGGCATAGAAAAGATTTATTGATAGCGTACTTTCAATTTACCTTTTTGTTAGGCATATCTAGATGACGTTATAATATTTTCGAGAAACGAGCAAGAGCACAACCTTCATGTCGTCCATAACAAGCTGGCCTCTCGTGGGCTCTTGATAAACGATGAAAAGTTCCATATTCGACAACCTTTGTTGGACACCAGATCGATGCATCTGGTGTGCGTACTACTCCAGAGAAAACTGATCATATAAACCTCCTCCTCCTAGTTCCCAACAACTACTGAACCATTTGCCACACACCGCTGAGACTTTGCTACCACTCATCCAAATTTTTGCATGGCAAGAATACATCTGCTAAAAGATGCCTCGGTTGGACACTGCAAATACAGGTGGCCTTCGACAAAATAAAAGAATACCTGTTGCACACCACAACCCTCGCTCACTCATCGCCCGATACACACCTAATTATTGTGTCTGATGCTAGCGATCATGTGATCGGGCTGCTTTACAGCAAGAGATTGGTGTAATCACTCAGCTGCCCAGGTTTTTCTTAAGCAAACATACCGACACACGGAAAAAACGGTCCGCTTTTGGCCACGAACTACTTAGCCATATATGAAACGGATCGTCGCTTTCAAGATGATGTTGAAGGAGACCCATTGGCAGACGAATTCCGCATCACGTCGGCGGATTTTGCACCTAGGAGATTCCACCACTTAGATTTCGTAGCACAGTTCACTACCAACATTCTACATATTAAAAGTACATTACATTAAAAGGTACCAATAATATTGTGATGGACTGTCTTTAGTGTATTGCAACTACCTGCACCCACTTGGAAATTGATAGAATCGCCGATGCACGAGCTTCAGATGCCGATCTCCACAGCTTGTTGAACAAACCAGACTCTGGACTCCAATTTCAAAAACGCACGCTGCCTAGCGTGACCAAACAAGTTTGGTGTGATGTGTCGAATAGATGGGTACGACTAGTCGTCCAGAGCCGTACCATAAGACAATTTGAACTTCTCCACAACCTTGCACATCTGGTCGCGTGCCGCACTGTATGCAACAACATGGATGGTTTGTCTGGTCTCATATTAAAAAGGATTGTGCCACGTGGACCACATTGACATTGTAGGGCCACCCTCTGAATCACATGGTTACCGTTACATTCTGTCAATGGCAGATCACATGACATGATGGGTGGAGGCCACGCCCATTTTCGACGTATCAGTAGAGACAGTAGCAAAAACTTTCATCAACAGTTGGAGTGCCAGATTCGGCTGCCCGGCCTCCTTAACGTCGGACTAGGATCGATAGTTTGAATCCCAACTGTTCACTGATTTATGATACCTATGCAGATGCCACCACACAACCGGCTACCACCCACAATCCAGCGGCCTTGTGGAACAGAGACATCGGATGATGAAAGCTGCTCTCATGTGCCTCTCAGAATGGTGGGTGGAAGTCCTGACATGTGTTATCCTGGGCATTCGCAAGGCACATAAAAACGTCATTGATGCGTCGCTCGCCGAAATACGAAATACTATACAGTGAGCCCTTCTCTCTACCCACTGAGTTCATAGCACATGAAATGGCTCCCACGGACCAGGACTTACCAGACTTAAGTGGGTGTGCATAAGTATACAAAACATCTGTGTGCCACCTCACACTCCTTTCACATGACACAACGAATTTTTATTCATACAGACCTGGCTAAGTGTTCTCATGTGACGCAACGTACAGATGCAGTAAGACCTGCCCTACAACCGCCATTTACTGGACCATACCGAATGTTGAAACGCGATACGCACACTTCTGACATCATAATTGCAACGATGTGAGTGAACAGGCTTAAATGGGCGTGGACTATAGCGGACCTGTCAGAACAGACAGTCCCCACCTCCTATGCACCCGTTAGTCAGTTTTCCAAGTCCGTGTGAATCTCCACGATTTCCTGCCTGACGACATATCAGTCACAGTACGCAATACTGGCTTCATGACTACCGCTACCTACATGGACAGAATGTCGAGTGCAAGCTCTGTCACACACAGTTTCGTGCACACCTCTTCTGTATCACCAGAAGTTGACATGGCGGGGCTCACTTCCCATTTTTCAGCAGACAGTACACTCGCCATCACCGCCCCAGCTTACACCACTGCAAGCTTCACAACGCCTCCTGTGGACGCAAGAATACAAGGCAACGCCGCCAACATGTCTCACTCTTGAAAAGCTGCCACCGAGCCAGCAACAATTAAAGATTCTGCCGAGACTGCTTCCTTATCTGCTAACGCTACCCGTTTACCCGTTCGTTAACGGCGAAAACCCGTTCGTTGCACAACCGATGTCATGCTTTGGGCTCGCCCTGCGTTCTCCGGCGCACATTGCTGCCTACGACATGTATTCCAGCACAGCCACCTACATCACATCAAACAGATGACATTCCACCACAGTCTCTCCTCACATGCACCGCACTGCAGGAGGGAGGAGCTCTTGGTGACTTTATGTCTCTGACTCTGTAAATGGGGATTGATGCCCCGTGAGGCTGTATGCTTGTAATGCTTACACCTGTTATGTATATGTGTTTACTAATAAATAGTGTGGAAATCGTGTCTCTCTGTTACCACATCGCCGATTCCCCACTTCCAAAAGACAGTTTAAGAATTAACTACGGAAGGTACAAGAGTTCTCCTACCTCTCATGTTGCAGTCTTATACCTATGACGAGAAGCTAATCCCTAAGTCAACGACCATAAATGCACATTGTTGTCACTGTGTCTGTTCTACAGTATCATTACGTCGAAGTAGCATGATAAAGAAACGACTACTACCAAACAGACATCCACTGCTAAAATGAGTTTTGATTCACACAACTGCCACCCACCCAGCTCAATCATATCAACAATATAGTTCTCCCTGTTACCTCGATACAGTAATGTAGGACCTCAAAGATTGGCGAGTTAGTGCTAAATAAAATAGGCTATTTGATCGAAAGAGACCAATTCTTGACCACTTCTACCAGCTGTGGATTGGAGTCGGACTGTTTGAGCAACAGTTCTTCAAAGTATCTGACAGAACAGTAAGTGCAATGGAAAACATATCTCTCATATATCACACCATTTCAAATTACTTTAATTATCCATCAGGAAACGCTTTAACAAAGCCCTGTATTCTATACCGATAAATGTGCAGCTGATTTTGGCGCAAAATATGGCAGAGATATTGATACAGATGAACTAGTTAATGAAACAGCTACTTTCAAGTTTTTGGTGACAGAGCTGCTGAACAGAATTGATACTGCGTCCCATTTGGATATTTTTAAAGTTTTCCAAGGTGTGGATCTGGAGATGGTTATCCAAATATCAGAATAACTCTGAGGATGTTTATGACAATTCCAATGATAGTACCAGTTTGGGATGGCAGTCTCAGAAAATTGAAGGTGGTAAGAAACCACTTAAAACTGATTTGGGGCGAAAGCTGACTGTAAAATTTAGGTACTTTGCTGACAGATTAAACGCAACTAAAACTAGATTTCAGTGATTTGGTTTGTTCAAAGCAAGGGAATACAAGGAGAGTTCAAAAAACCAACTTTGCTTATAATATTCTCATTGCTCTTTGCACAAATTTTCAAACATTGCCCCCTCAAAATAGTACCCTACACGATAAATACATAGTTCCTAATGTATCTTCAATTTTTGGAAAGCCTCCTGGTACGCACTTTTTGGACAGATCCCTTGTTGCATTGTCCTGAATCTCCTCTACAGTTTTGAAATGACGCGTGTTCAAAGTGAAATGTATTCACAGCTGCGAATATGTACAATCATCAGCTGTATAATGGAATAACAACAGCGAAAATTTGTGCCAGACTGGAACTCGAACCCAGATTTCCCCCTTATCGCGAGTGGTCGCCTTACTATTTGCCTGTCTGAGTACAACTTACAGCTGTTGCCATGAGGCAACATCCAAGTCTGATTTTTCCACAATTCAGGCCTCTTCCTGTGCACAGAATTCTTTAAACGTGCTAAAATTCGCTGGTAAACTTCCTTGTTTACTATCTGACCAGGTGGTATAAACTCCTAATGGATAACAACTTCGCAGTCAAAAAACCCAAACACAACCTGCCATCCAAGCTCACCTTGGTCATTAATCAACCCATCTGTGCTTTTTCTACACAAAGAGACCCTTTTTGATTTCAGCTGTAACATCTATCTAAGCAACCGAAGTCTCTGTAACAGATTTTTCAGGTTGGTAACAAATTTTGACACACACACATTATTCTTCAAGTTCTTTCATTGCCACTTCGTCACTAATCGGATGAAAAGCTTGTGCACATGCTCACATCATCGTCTGTAACTTGGCAACTAACAGTCACACTGAAACGAGGCTCACGCCATCTTGTTGTTAAATGTACCACAAAGGTGTGCTCAGTAGCTGCAGCATGCTTCCGCTTCAGGTTGAGGCGCTATTTAAAGAGTTCAGTCCTTTTTTGAACACCCCACATACAATAAAATTATAATAAAATCACAATTCCTGGAAAGGGATATTTTCCCACTCTTAATTACAGCACTTTTTTAAATATCTTTCATTTAATAATTCATGCACTGTTAATAATTTATGAGGATCAGATAAAATGTTTTGCCATAAACAACAAGATATACATTTTGATTTACTCTCATATTTTTTTAGAAACGATAGACAAATTGTATATTTTACTTTAATGATAGCATTTACTTGTTATGTGTCATATTTCTCATCTATTACATAATATTGTGCAATACTGATTCATTTTTATTTAACTCACTTACAAGGTTAAAAAAAAGATAGATTTGCGAGAAAGGTAGCTTTATTTGGAAGAGGGGTGCACCTTTGGCAGTTCTGCGAAAGGTTCAGCATCACTCCAGTACAATTCTCCTTGAATATGCACCATGTATTCAATATTTACTGTAAACAATAATGTGGTGCGCAACACCCTAGTACAGTTTTATTCACTGGTAAGAAAATTTGTTTCCAAAGTATTTGGAACTTAGCAGCTGTAATACTAAAGGATTGAGGGTTAATTACTTTTCTGTGTCTTTTAGATGCACCTCTGGTCTACATAGCGTCTTTGACTGCTAATTCAAAACGTCATGGTTCCCAGGTTCGAACATCGCCATTGCTTAAATATTGAATAAAAATCAGCAGCAATGGCAGCCGAAGGCTTCCAGCATAAGAAGTCACCTTCATTCTGCCAATGGCTTGTCAAAGTGGGTGGAGGAGTGGACAGAGGTCCAGGGAGCTCTCCTGCCTTTGGGGTGGGAAACCGCCCCTAAAAGGCAGGAGAATCAGCAATGATCAATGGCGTGAGGAGGCAGAAAGTAATGGAAACCACTACATTAAAGATACATGATGTGTATCCAACTGACATGTGGCCTGTAATTCAAAAGTACAGGCTGGTCAGAAAATGTGTGAAATGCTTGTAGTGATGTTACAGGGCAGGTTGTACTGAGACATAAATGTTAAGAAAAAAATTCGATACGTTGCTCCGTTTCCGAGTTATTTAGCATAGAATTTAGCCAATTGGGGCGTCGCGCGTCACATTCAAGCGGCCTACCAGGGGCGGTGTTGCCCAACGAATGCTTTGTCTCGTTAGCTCTACGATCTGATTGGCTAACTTCAGTGCTAAATAATTCGGAAACGGCGCAACGTACCGAATTTTTTCGTAACATTCATATCTCAGTACAACCCGTCCTGCAACATCCCCACAAGCGTTCCAGACATTTTCTGACCACACTGTATTTTGATGATCTCTCTAATAGCAAAACAATACAGATTACCTCCCATTCGGAACTCCAGCAGGGGACTGCCAAGAGGGAGATGACTATGAGAAAAAGACTGAACAACCAACGAAAGGGAAAGGTTCTAAGAGTCAGGGCATGGAATGAATGTCAGGAGTTTGAACATTGTAGAGAAACAAGAAAATCTGAAAAGCGAAATGCTAAAGCTCAATCTAGAAATAATGTGGATCAGTGAAATGAAATGAAAATAAGACAAACATTTATGGTCAAACGAGTACAGGGTAAGATCAATAGGAGCTTAAAATGGTATTATGGGGTTAGGATTCACTATGAATAGGAAAGTAGGGCAGAGTGTGAATTACTGTGAACAGTTCAATGATAGATATGGTTGTTCTCATCGGAATAGACAGCAAACCAATACCGACAAGAGCAGTTCAGGTACACATGCTGATGTTGCAGAGGATGAAGAGACAGAGAAAGTATACGAGGATATTGAAAGGGTAAGTCAGTACTTAAGGAGATGAAAATCTAATAGTCATGGGAGACTGGAATGCAGTCGTAAGGGAAGGAGTAGAAGAAATGGTTATGAGAGAATATCAGCTTCATAGTAGGAGTGAGAGAGGAGAAAGACTTACTGATATATGCAATAAAAATCGGACGGTACTCGGTACAAGAGTCACAAGAGGAGGGAGTATACCTGGAAAAAAACGGATAAACTGAAGGTTCCAGCTGGATTACATCACTGTCAGGGAGAGATTCCGAAATCTGATAATGGATTGTAAAGCATGTCGAGAAGCAGAAATAAACTCTGATCACAGTTCAGTAATGATGTTTAAGAGACTAGCCAGGAAGAATCAATGCACAAAGAATTGGGATACAGCAGTACCAAGGAATGTAGATATGCTTGAACTTCTCTGAGACTACAGCTGTTGTGATAATGAGTAGCTCAGAGGGCAGTTCAGTTGAAGAGGAATGGGCATGTCTAGAAAAGGCAATCACAAAAGTTGGATAGAAAAACGTAATCAAAAGGAAGGTAACTGTGAAGAAACCACAGGTAACAGAAGAAATACTTCAGTTCATCAAGAAAAGAAGGAAGTACAAAAATATTCAGGAATACAAGTCACTTAGGAACGAAATAAATAGGAAGTGCAGAGAAGCTAAGGCGAAATGGCTACATGAAAAATGTGAAAACGTTGAAAATGAAATGATTGTCAGAACGACTGACTCAGTAAATTCAAAACTACCTTCGGTGAAATAAAAAGTAAGGGCAGTAGCATTATCAGTGCAATGGGAATCCCACTGTTAAAAGCAAGAGGAGAGACTGGATAGGTGGAAAGACCTCAGCCAAGCATTGCATGGCAAGTATACATCTGGTAAACGATGCCTCTTTTGGACTCTGCAAACACAGGCAGCCATCGACAGAATAAAAGAACAGCTCTTACATGTCAAGACTCTCGTCCTACCATCGCGCGACGCACAACTAATTATTGAGTCTGATACTAGCGATCACGTCTTCGGGACATCTCTACAACAAGAGATCTGTGGAATCACTCAACTGCTCAAGTTTTCCTTACGCAAACATATCGACACACAGACAAAGTGGTCCACGTTAGCTCATGAACATGTATGCATGTATGCATGTATGTTAGCCATGTATGAAACACTTCGTCATTTTCAAGATGATGTTGAGGCGAGACCCCTTACCACACCTACAGATTATCGCCCATTGACAGATGTATTCCGCACCCAGGAGATTGCGCCACCTAGACTTCGTAGCACAGTTCACAACCGACATGCTACACATCAAAGGTGACGATAATATTGTGGCAGACTATCTTCCTGTATTGCAGCTATCTCTTCCCAGTTGGACTTTGATAGAATGGCAGATGCACGAACGATAGATACCGATCGCCACAACTTGTTTAACAAAACATACTCCGGACTCAAGTTGTTACAACGCACACTATCCAGCGCGGCAAAATAAGTTTGGTATGATGTTTTTAAAGGACATGTCCGACTAGTCGTCCCAGAGCCGTATCGCAGGACAATTTTTGACCTTGTCCACAGCCTTGCACATCCAGCCGTGTGCCCTGCTGTACACCTCATCACGGAACGGTTTGTCTGACCTAACATTTAAAAGGATTGTGTCCCCTGGACCAGGACTTGCATCCCACGTCAGCATGCTAAAACTGGCTACCACGCACAGCCAAACTTTGATAAATTCCCGATTCCAATGGGGCGGTTCCAGCACTTCTACAATGACACAGTAGGGCCTTTCTCTTAATTAAATTAGAATTATATTAATACCTTCAGCTGCTGACAGGCGTTAATATATATCTACGGGGACAGGTGAAAATGTGTGCCCCGACCAGGACACGAACCCGGGATCTCCTGCTTGCATGGCAGACGCTCTATTCATCTGAGCCACCGAGGGCACAGAGGATAGTGTGACTGCAGGGACTATCTCGCGCACGCCTCCTGCATGACCCACATTCTCACGTTGTATGTCCACACACTACATCCATAGTGTCCCACCCCAACACACTCATTACTCTTATTAGACATTCTTACCAAGTTCCGTAAGAGTTCAGGCAATATGTGTGCATCTGCACAGAAGAAGAAGGTCATGGCTGGTATTGCCAGACATGTCCAAAAGAACAGACACCATATCCATATAAGTGTAAAGTTCTGGCAATACTGGTCATGACCTTCTTCTTCTGTGCAGATGGACACATATTCCCCGAACACTTACGGAACTTGAATGTCCTCCACGACTAATGAGTGTGTTGGGGTGGGACACTATGAATGTATTGTGAGGACATACAAGGCGAGAATGTGGGACTTGCGGGAGGCGTGCGCGAGATAGTCCCAGCAGTCTCTGTGCCCTCGGTGCTCAGATGGATAGAGCGTCTGCCATGTAAGCAGGAGGTCCTGGGTTCGAGTCCCACTCGAGGCACACATTTTCACCTGTCCCCCATGATATACACTCCTGGAAATGGAAAAAAGAACACATTGACACCGGTGTGTCAGACCCACCATACTTGCTCCGGACACTGCAAGAGGGCTGTACAAGCAATGATCACACGCACGGCACAGCGGACACACCAGGAACCGCGGTGTTGGCCGTCGAATGGCGCTAGCTGCGCAGCATTTGTGCACCGCCGCCGTCAGTGTCAGCCAGTTTGCCGTGGCATACGGAGCTCCATCGCAGTCTTTAACACTGGTAGCATGCCGCGACAGCGTGGACGTGAACCGTATGTGCAGTTGACGGACTTTGAGCGAGGGCGTATAGTGGGCATGCGGGAGGCCGGGTGGACGTACCGCCGAATTGCTCAACACGTGGGGCGTGAGGTCTCCACAGTACATCGATGTTGTCGCCAGTGGTCGGCGGAAGGTGCACGTGCCCGTCGACCTGGGACCGGACCGCAGCGACGCACGGATGCACGCCAAGACCGTAGGATCCTACGCAGTGCCGTAGGGGACCGCACCGCCACTTCCCAGCAAATTAGGGACACTGTTGCTCATGGGGTATCGGCGAGGACCATTCGCAACCGTCTCCATGAAGCTGGGCTACGGTCCCGCACACCGTTAGGCCGTCTTCCGCTCACGCCCCAACATCGTGCAGCCCGCCTCCAGTGGTGTCGCGACAGGCGTGAATGGAGGGACGAATGGAGACGTGTCGTCTTCAGCGATGAGAGTCGCTTCTGCCTTGGTGCCAATGATGGTCGTATGCGTGTTTGGCGCCGTGCAGGTGAGCGCCACAATCAGGACTGCATACGACCAAGGCACACAGGGCCAACACCCGGCATCATGGTGTGGGGAGCGATCTCCTACACTGGCCGTACACCACTGGTGATCGTCGAGGGGACACTGAATAGTGCACGGTACATCCAAACCGTCATCGAACCCATCGTTCTACCATTCCTAGACCGGCAAGGGAACTTGCTGTTCCAACAGGACAATGCACGTCCGCATGTATCCCGTGCCACCCAACGTGCTCTAGAAGGTGTAAGTCAACTACCCTGGCCAGCAAGATCTCCGGATCTGTCCCCCATTGAGCATGTTTGGGACTGGATGAAGTGTCGTCTCACGCGGTCTGCACGTCCAGCACGAACGCTGGTCCAACTGAGGCGCCAGGTGGAAATGGCATGGCAAGCCGTTCCACAGGACTACATCCAGCATCTCTACGATCGTCTCCATGGGAGAATAGCAGCCTGCATTGCTGCGAAAGGTGGATATACACTGTACTAGTGCCGACATTGTGCATGCTCTGTTGCCTGTGTCTATGTACCTGTGATTCTGTCAGTGTGATCATGTGATGTATCTGACCCCAGGAATGTGTCAATAAAGTTTCCCCTTCCTGGGACAATGAATTCATGGTGTTCTTATTTCAATTTCCAGGAGTGTATATCAACGCCCGTCAGCAGCTGAAGTTATTAATATAATTCTAATTTCGTTCTAGACGTCTGCAGGTCATCAATGGTGTCTATTGTTTTGGACATGTCCATATAAGTATAAAATTCTCTGAACTGGATGATTACTGCTACATTCTGTCAATGATAAATCATATGCCATGATAGATGAAGGCCACGCCCATTTCCAACATGTCAGCAGAGAGTAGCAAAAACTTCCATCAATAGTTCGATTAGCAGATTCGACTGCCTGGCCTCCTTAATGTCAGGTCAGCCTCGGCAGTTTGAATCGCAACTATTCAGTTATTATTATCAGTTCCACACAACCGCCTACCATCCACAATCCAATGGCCCCTTGGAACGGTTGCATCGAATGATGAAAGCTGTTCTCATGTGACACTCAGAATCGTGGGTGGAGGCCCTTCCACAGGTTCTCCTGGGCATTTGCATAGCACATAAACTGGACCTCGATGCATCGCTTGCTGCAATACTAAACAGCAAGCCCCTCTCTCTACCTGCTGAATTCGTAGCACATGAAACGGTCCCTACAGACCAGACCTTACCATATGTAGTCACAGGAGTACACGCATATATACAAAACATCCATGTGTCACTGCCCTCCTGTCACATGATACAATGAATTTTTTATTCATAAAGACCTGGCCACGTGTTCTCATGAGATGCTACGTACAGATGCAGTCAAACCCGCCCTGCGACTACCATTTACAGCACCATATCGAGTGATGAAACATGATACAAACACTTTTGATATTGTAGGTGTTGAAAAACAAGCAACCGTGTCAGTGTAAAGGCTTAAACTAGTATGGACTTTAGTGGACCTGTCACAACAGACACTTCCTGCCCCACTGCCTCCTATGCACCCATTAGTCAATTTCCAAGTGTGTGTGAATCTCCACGATTTTCTGCCTGACGATGGTTTCCCAAGATTACCAGTACCTACATGGACAGATGGTCAGGTGCTAGCACTGTCACACACAGTTTCGTGCAGACCACTCCTGTTCCACCAGAAGTCGACATGGTAGGACTCAACTACCATTTTTCAGCAGACAGTACACTCACCATCACTGCCCCATCTTACACCACCACGGCCTCACAATGCCTCCAGTGGAAGCAACAATACAAGGCAACTCCGCCAATATGTCTCCCTCTTCAAACGCCGCTGCCGAGCCACCAACAATTAGACTCTGCCGAGAATACTTCCTTATCTGCTAACGCTGCTGGTGGCAACATCTTAGTTGCCCCACTATTGGTTCATTTTGGGCATGCCCTGTGTCCCCTACACACCTTGCTGTCTACGATGTGTCTTCCATTGCATCCACAGTCACATAGCTGCCTACATCACTTCGGACAGAGGGCCGCCCCCAGCAGTCTCTCCTCACGTGCTCCACCCTGAGTTGGGGTGGGGGATGGGCTCTTTGGCTGTGTAACATCTGCGACTCTGTAAATGCAGATCGCTGCCCCGCAATGCTGGAGAGTATTTATTGCTGAGTTTTTGTGTGATAGTTTATGTGTTAACTTAACTAGATTTTGTATTAACGCTAATAAGTTGACTCAATTACTTACACAATTCTCTGATTTTTTAGGTTCTTGTGTTCTTTTTTCTCCGAAAAGTTGAAAGCCTAAACACTACTCACATGTTTGACAATTAAAGTTGATCTGGTCTTTTGAACACATCACAGCATGACCGTCACTGTTACTTAGGCCTACACAATCACCGTGAAATGATTTCCACAATCCACACATTATAAATATTTCCGTGCCTTTAATTGCTTTTTTATAGCAAGCCGCTACTGCCCTTACTACCCGTCCTACTGTCGCAGAGTTTTTTTTTCCCTTGGCTCTTGCCTTGGCACTTTTTTCCTCTGCCCTTACAACCGCTACCCTTCAATCGTTTTCGACCACTTCTATCTCCTGATGAACCATGTTAATGAGTAACCTTACCCAGACGCATGGACAACTTCACAGCCCGCATCCTGTGACGCCTGATTCAAAAACTAACATGTTTACGGAGGTGACAGTAGAACTTTTGGTTTGGTCACCACGTTGGTGTGGGCGTAGTGGGGCCCCATCCTTTGTTTAATTGCTTTTTTGCGCTTTAAACATTATTTACTATGGTCACTCACTGCCATCTCGGACACAGTCTAATAAGTACAGAATATGAACTGACAGAAAATCGAAGAAAGTTGGAAGTAATGAGAAGAAGTAGATATGAGAACAGCAAGAAAGTTAACATCATAATTGGGGGTCCTGAAATAGACGAAGTTAAGAATTGTGCTATGTAGGCAGCAAACGAAAGTTACAAAACATTTTTTTAATTGTTAGACAAAGTATAGTCAGAAAAGGCGTTAAGTACTTTAAGCTTATGAGATAGAGACATAGGGCTGTGTTGCTGACATATACTGATCAGCCAGAACATTATGTCCACCAACATAGTAGCTGGTATATCCAACTTTCGCACGGATAACAGCAGCAGTGCGTCATGGCACAGAAGCAATGAGGCCTTGGTAGGTTGCTGGAGGGAGTTGGCACCACAGCTGCACACTTGTAAGTCACCTAATTCATGTAAATTCTGGGGAGGGTGAGGAGTGAACTCTGACACCACATTCAATCACATCCCAAATGTGTTGGATCGGATTGAGATCTGGTGAGTTGAGGGAACTCGCCACTGTGTTCCTCGAACCACTCCATCGATCTTTTGGCCTTGTAACAAGGCGCATTATCTTGTTGAAAAATGCCGCTGTCGTCAGGAAACATGATTGTCATGAGGGGGCATATGTGGTCTGCTGCGATTGGTTGGCCGGTTGGTTTGTGGGAGGGGAGCAAACAGTGAGATCTGTGGTCCCATCGGATTAGGGAAGGATGGGGAAGTAAGTCAGGCATGCTGGGAACCATCCCACTATTTGCCTGAAACGATTTAGGGAAATTACGGAAGACCTAAATCAGGATGGCCGGGCGCGAGTTTGAACCATCATACTCCTGAATGGGAGTCCAGTGTGCTAAGCACTGCACCACCTTGCCTGGTGGTCTGCAACGAGTGTACGATACTCTTTGGCCCTCATGGTGCCCTGCACAAGCTCCCATGGACCCATGGATGACCACGTGAATATTCCCCAGAGCATAATGGAGCTACCACCAGCTTGTCTCCATCCTGCAGTACACATGTCAAGCAGTTCTGTTCCCCCGGAATACGACGGATTTGCACTCTCTCATCAGCAAGATAAAGAAGATATCGGGATTCATCACATCATACAACTCTCCTCCAATGCGCCGACGTCCAGTGCCAATGGTCATGTAACCATCTCAGTCCTAGTTGCCAATGTCATAGTGTTAACATCGGCACATTCATGGGTCGTCAGCTGCAAAGGCCCATTGTTACGAGTGTTCAGTGCACTGTGTGTTCATACACACTTGTACTTTGCCCAGCATTAAAGTCTGATGTTAATTCCACCACAGTTCTCTGCCTGTCCTGTTTTACCAGTCTGCCTAGCCTAAAGCGTCCAACATCGGTATGGATGGTGGCCACCTGACCCCAAGACATCTGGATGTGGTTTCAACTTGGTTTCGCCATGTGTTGAAGACACTCACCACAGCACTTCTCAAACACCTGCAAGTCGTGCAGTTTCTGAAATGCTCATGCCGAGCTTCCCAACCATTCCAATCTGCCCTCAGTCAAACTCAGATAGATTGTATGCCTTCCCCATTCTATACATGTACAGCACACTCACTGATACTGCCTGCACTGTGCAAGTGTCTGACCAGCTGGCATTCCTCGCCAAGTAATGTTGCTATCGCCTGTGTGGGTTTAAATCAGAGTGGGTTTAAATCAATAGTAGGTAGGTGGTCATAATGTTTTGCTGATCAGTGTATATGAACATAATATTAACCCTGCAGAAAAGAGAAGTTAGTATTCTCCATGGAATAGGGCACAGAGACTCATGCAGGGAAATCTTTGTCCTTCATAAATAGCTCATATTCTACTCACTGTATCGTGACAAATTATTTTTTTTACACACATTAAAACAATTCAACTAAGAGCTATATCTATAGTACAAGGAAGAAAGACTGCTGCTATAGATGAACAAACCAAACTGAAAACAACAGACCATAGTCCATGCACTAATGACCAGATATGGTATAACAAACTGCAGAGCTCGGTAAGGTGTCAGAAAGGGAGCTTATTCAAAAAGATTTGTGCTTACACTCTTTGAATGAATATTAATATTAAACTAAACTGATATCTTCGTATATTCTGTTATGTAAAACCTGAAGATCTGTAATAATTATAATTTGGCAACCAGTTCTGTTGTCTTACTAAGTACACTGATATTTGTACCATGTATATATTATTATTTATGCATGTGTACAATGTATCTGCTCTCTGCATGTACAAAAATTGTAAATTCTGTTGTCTTACTAAGTACACTGATATTTGTATTACTTATTTGTATATAAAATGCATACGCTCTCTTTGCACAAAACTTGTAAAGGATTGTTATGACCTTTGCAAAATTCAACAGTTAGTCTTCCATGAAAAAAAAACAAGTAAACGTTCACCAACAGCAAATTTGTCTGTAATCAGTGAATTCTATTAAGTCACAATTGGAAGTGTTGTCAGAGGATCATCATGGAAATGCCAGTTATGTCTCTGGGTGTTTTAAAGTAGACTTAGCAACTGAAAGGTACATACATAAAGTAAATTAATTCAAGTTTTGTAAGAAAAGATTATATTGACCAGAGATGGTCAAATGTAGTATCATTTGTGCAGTAGCGTAGCTGCTCAGTAGCAATTGCTAATTAAAGGTGTTATGGGTAATCTGTTAGAGTAACTTTAGATCGAGGGATGTATGGAGGACTCTCAAGTGTAAAGACCTGTCATACCTGATGTGTGCGGGATATATATTTACTCGCTATCGCCAATTTTTTGTTTATTTGCAAGATACTATGATGTTTGCTAACTGTAAAAGGAATATCAACAGAAGTTGGAAATAATTAAGATAAAGAGGGTTGTTTTGTTACTGATGCAATATGTGTATTCATAAGTGATGATTGAGACAATGTATAGTGCTCAAATCCAATGATTTAGTAAAGCTAATTGTTAATGTATAATCAGTTTATTGAGTGTGTTAATTGTGACCATTATTAATTTACAAAGAGTCAAAATACGAGTTTTAAAGTTAGTGCCATATTGTTACTTACCCCAAGTCAAAACCAGTTCTCAGATACATGTCATTTTTAATTAATTGTTTTTCTCAAAAAGTTACTGTCTCAGTCATATTTGATTTAATTAAAATGCATGCTAAGCAACAGCCTTACACAGTAGATGCCTGCTGACTATACAATTTAAAGTATGGGTACTAACAGAGAGCAGTGTGAAGAGCATTATCATTGCACAGATAAAGGTAAGAAATATTATTATGTCAAGGATAGCATTCACTAAGCACAGAGTACTTTTTTTCAAATTGATAAAGTTTTGTGTTATTACCAGGGCCAATTTCAAATGAAAAGTGTTCCATCAGATTCAATTTTTGTGTTACAATAATTTATGCAGTTTTGGTTTGGTTTAAAGTTATTGACAGTTTACATTCTCACAGCTAAATTAAATTTACATTCTTTCAGTCAGGAAAGTTCAGTACAGGGCAAAGTGCATAAGCAACGAGATAAAATACACATTCACCTGCTATTCCCATTCTTACAGTTGTGTTTCAGACTACTGTCAGTTACATAATTTCAGTCATATTTGAAATGTACATGTTTGACAATAAAGACAAAGAAGTTGAATTCAATAGCAGCTGGACAGCAAATTAAACTAGCAGGAGGCGGAACTGAGCAACTTGTAAAGCCTTGGATTGAGAAAGATCTTCAGGCACAAATTTTTATGGGTTCGAATGTCAGAAGCAACTTGTCAGGTGCTTAAAATATTAGAAATTTATTTATTTATTTATTCATTTGGCATATACAAGGCAATCACTCTTACATTAATTGCTATATACTTGTACATTTATGGTAACAATACTCTTTACAGGTGCCCTTATAATACTATACAACATTACGTATACTCTCGAGCCACTTATATGGCAAGAAATCAGATTTAACAATTGATCGTTTGCAGAGAAATTTCTTCACTTACAAATATGGTACTAGTAAGCCATCTGTTCAAATATGTATGTAGACTCAAGAATACACAGAAGATTTAGCAGTAGACGACAGAGCTGTGAAAGGGAACTGGATTATATCGTGAATTCTTGGAATATTACTACCGATGCTTCACAACTTCTGTACTACATGGAATAACATAGCAGAAGCTGCCCACAGTCTCGATGCATTATTTTAACATTTGCATCTGGAAGTAGACAGATTCATTTGAAATGTGGCAGAACACTCAAACATGTCCCAAAATGCTTTTATCTCAAATCAAAATAAACTCTTCATCAAAACAAGCCAGCAGGAAAAGACTACAGTTCAGTGTTACAAATGCAAAAAACCAGGCATGTGAAGAGAGACTGGAGGAAAAACCCATGTGCAAAATGTATTAATCATGTTGCAGAGAAAATTATTTGTGTAACAACTGCAAACAAAAGGACTAATTTGCCAGGGAATATCCAAATGCAGAATTAGACAGAAATGAGATAAGTGAAAAACCTGAAAGTAAAGAATCAAAAGCTTTCAACAGTAAAGCGATAGATACAGTTGGATTATCTATTTCCAATACAAATGACTCAATTTTTGCAGTCTGACTGAGAAAACATTTAGAACCAAAATTGTGGCACCATGCAGTACATTACATTTAGAAGGGAAGGTCAACAAATTATGTAAAATAAAATCAGTGTACATAACAAATTTTGCCAGGTAATGCTAATGAATTAGAAGCAACTGGAGTAGAAGACGTCGAATTGGAGGCTTTTGATCGAACATAACAGTACGACATAGTTCTGGAGAACATGTTACATGTACCAAATATAAACTTTAATTTATTTTCTGTTACTCAAGTCTTAGATAAAGGCGATGTTCAGACTCCAAATGAGGACATCTCATTTTTCAATACTGCTGACAGTGTGGAAACTGTAGCAATAGGCAGATGTGAGCAACAGCTGTACAAAATGATGCATCATACAAAACCAGGCATGTGAAGAGAGACTGGAGGAAAAACCCATGTGCAAAATGTATTTATCATGTTGCAGAGAAAATTATTTGTGTAAAAACTGCAAACAAAAGGACTAATTTGCCAGGGAATATCCAAATGCAGAATTAGACAGAAATGAGATAAGTGAAAAACCTGAAAGTAAAGAATCAAAAGCTTTCAACAGTAAAGTACAGTACAAATGTATGACGGTAATCTCAGTTAAAATGTGGCTTCAAAAGCTAGCTCATCATAACGTTGATTACGTCCAAGGCATACTAAAAAGGAATGAGATTGATAACTGGATATAATATGTATATGTTGGTTGTTTTTACAGTATACAAGTCTCTTCCAACGAATAGAAAGTTTCTTGAAAATACTCCAGATGTAATTCATGTTGACTTGTGTGAAGTCGGTCTTATGTCACTAGGAGCAGCAACGTCTTTTCTTTGTTTAAAGATGATTTCCTCTCATTTATGAACTGTTTGTTTTCTGAAGACGAAAAATGGTTCAAATGGCTCTGAGCACTATGGGACTCAACTGCTGTGGTCATCAGTCCCCTAGAACTTAGAACTAATTAAACCTAACTAACCTAAGGACATCACACACATCCATGCCCGAGGCAGGATTCGAACCTGCGACCGTAGCAGTCGCACGGTTCCGGACTGCACGCCTAGAACCGCGAGACCACCGCGGCCGGCTCTGAAGACGAAAGATGAAGCTGTTTTCAAATTAGAAATTTTCGTGAAATTACTAGGAAATTAGTTTGGGAAGAAAGTAAAATGTTTAAAGTTAGACTATGGGAAAGAAATCAAGAATTCTCTCTCTAAAGACCGTCTAGATGAACGTGGATTTTTTTTACACAAAGATTAATGCGTACACACTTCAAGAAAATGGACAAATTGAAAGAGAAATGCACACAGCTGTTCAGTCAGCATGCTCCGCAATACATGAATGGAACCTGAATGAGAATATGTGGGTTGAAACGATGAATTATGCAGTCTTTATCCCAAATCAAACTGTAAGAAGCTCAATAAAATGAAAAAGTCACATTGAATTGTGTATGGACGGAAATAGGCCTTATTAAGTGGAGAAATTTTGGATGTGCCTCCTATGTTCTGAAAATAAATCAAAGAAACGAACCTTTCTCGGGTATGATTTGGATTTGCCCTACTACAGAATCTATTTAGATGATGAAAAGGAGAGTGCTACCTCTGATAATGTTACTTTTGACAAAATAACAGAAAATAAAGAAGAAGTAACTGTAGAACGACTTTCTCAAGAAAAATAACCAGATATCTGTGATGTCTCTGAAGATTACGGGGTGTCATCTGAATGTGTGACACAAAATTGAATCCCACCACCGACAAAACCTTAGGTAGCCTGTCAGATTCACAGACAGCAAGACAGATCCTGTACAATGCAATAATGCAAATTTGGCATTATAGGTGAAGTTGAAGACATTTATACTTCAAATACCGTGAAAGACAAAAATTTATATATAGGGCAATGTCTGTTGAATACAAAACTCTAATAAAATTGAAAATTTGGAGTCTTACAGAACTTCCAAAAAATCAAAAACCTTTAACCTGTTTTTGGGTGTTGCATAAAAACGAGTTACGCTACCTTTTAAAAAGGTAGCCTTAACTTACATTTTCTATCTAATGGTTTGCTTTAAGTCACATATGGATTGGAAGAATTTCTATCTACTATCCCATTTTTCAGTTCTGGCTCATAAAAAATTATAAGAAATATAAATTATATTGTAAAATTAGTATAAAATTAAGAGAAAATAAAAAGTTAATCAGAGGTAAATAATTATAGTTAGTAAATTTATTCACAATTACCTAAAATTTTTCCTTTAATAACATTGTGTGTGTTTTAGACTCCTCTGACACTAAGTACAGGGCGCTACATGAAGACTAACTTCTGAATTGACAGAAGCAATCCATTTATTTGAGCTGCTATTAGTTATGTAGGCGAGGGTGTTATTTGTTTTAGCTAAATGGCAGCACTCTCTACGCATTACATTGTACTGACCTTCAGTAATGCGCACTCCCTGTGGTCAGCATATGTAGTAGTGTTTATCTGAAGTAAAGAGTCTTGAACTTTGTGTATAAAGCTGGAATTTGAGTGACAAACGTTATTTAAATTAAGTCATTTTCAACAGTTTATTTTGGGTGCTAATAAATTATTTTTTCCCATTATTTTATTTTCTTTGAAGAGAATAAATGTGAACAACACGGAATGTCGATACTCAAATTAATATTAAACAAAGAATAATTACTGTTTAAAATGAGGTACATGCTCTAATAAGTTAAATGATGAATATCTCAATGCGATCTGTTGACAGATTTTCGCACCAATATATCTAAGACTCTTTCAGAGGCGCAAAATTCAAAGTTTGTGAAATTTGTTTCGTTGTAACTTCTTTATTTTTGCAAATAAATGAATTCTGATTGCACTTTTGGATAGGACCCTCGCCCCTGTAAAAACCTGTACCTGCAATACACGTAAATAATTTGTGTTGTATAACAATTCAATGGTAAAATCTGTGTTGTTTATTTCTCAGCTAATTATCAATTGACTTTAAAAATTCAAAATACTAACATAATGTACATAATAAATGTCTAATCAAAAAAATTAAATGAATAAAATCGGATATCACCTATTATTTAAAAATTTTCAGTAAGTATTGTGTACTGAGAACCCATGTCGAATTTTTCTTACTGTACATGACTATGTAGAGCTGTGTGTCTTGTGGGATCTTATCATTAGATATACCCACAAATTCTATTGTTGCCTTTTGACTTGTAACAGTAATCTGATATGCAACAAAATAAAATAAGCATATCAATTTCTACTGTTGTTGTTGTTGTGATCTTCAGTCCTGCGACTCGTTTGATGCAGCTCTCCATGCTACTCTATCCTGTGCAAGCTCCTTCATCTCCCAGTACCTACTGCAGCCTACATCCTTCTGAATCTGCTTAGTGTATTCATCTCTTGGTCTCCCTCTACGATTTTTACCCTCCACCCTGCCCTTCAATACTAAATTGGTGATCCCTCGACGTCTCAGAAAATGTCCGACCATCCGATCCCTTCTACTACTAAAGTTGTGCCACAAGCTTCTCTTCTCCCCAATTCTATTCAATACCTCCTCATTAGTTATGTGATCTATCCATCTAATCTTCAGCATTCTTCTGTAGCACCACATTTCGAAAGCTTCTCTTCTCTTCTTGTCTAAACTATTTATCGTCACGTTTCACTTCCATAGATGGCTACACTCGATAAAAATACTTTCAGAAACCTCTTCCTGACATTTAAATCTATACTCGATGTTAACAAATTTCTCTTCTTCAGAAATGCTTCTCTTGCCATTGCCGGTCTACATTTTATATCCTCTCTACTTCGACCATCATCAGTTATTTTGCTCCTCAAATAGCAAAACCCCTTTACTACTTTAAGCATCACATTTCCTAATCTAATTCCCTCAGCATCACCTGACTTAATTCGACTACATTCCATTATTCTCGTTTTGCTTTTGTTGAGGTTCATCTTATACCCTCCTTTCAAGACACTGACCATTCCGTTCAACTGCTCATCCAAGTCCTTGGCTGTCTCTGACAGAATTACAATGTCATCGGTGAACCTCAAAGCTTTTATTTCTTCTCCATGGATTTTAATACCTACTCCGAACTTTTCTTTTGTTTCCTTTACTGCTTGCTCAATATACAGATTGAATAGCATCGGGGAGAGGCTACAACCCTGTCTTACTCCCTTCCCAACCACTGCTTCCCTTTCGTATTTCTTCTGTTACCCAAGGAGTTCTAGTAGCGCTCGTCTTTTTACCTACTTGATCCTCTGCTGCCTTCACTACTTCATCCCACAGAGCTACCTATTCTTGGAGCCACAGTAGAAGAAGAATGAGTAGCTTTGAGGAATAAAATAGTGAAGGCAGCATGTGATCAAGTAGGTAAAAAGACGAGGACTAGTAGAAATCCTTGGGTGACAGAAGAGATACTGAATTTAATTGATGAAAGGAGAAAATATAAAAATGCAGTAAGTGAAGCAGGCAAAAATGAATACAAACGTCTCAAAAATGAGATCGACAGGAAGGGCAAAATGGCTAAGCAGGGATGGCTAGAGGACAAATGTAAGGATGTAGAGGCTTATCTCACTAGGGGTAAGATAGATACTGCCTACAGGAAAAGTAAAGAGACCTTTGGAGAAAAGAGGACCACTTGCATGAATATGAAGAGCTCAGATGGCAACCCAGTTCTAAGCAAAGAAGGGAAAGCAGAAAGGTGGAAGGAGTATATAGAGGGTCTATACAGGGGCGACTTTCTTGAGGACAATATTACGGAAATGGAAAAGGAGGTAGATGAAGATGAAATGGGAGATAAGATACTGCGTGAAGAGTTTAACAGAGCACTGAAAGACCTGAGTCGAAACAAGGCCCTGGGAGTAGACAACATTATATTGGAACTACTGACAGCCTTGGTAGAACCAGTCCTGACAAAACTCTACCATCTGGTGAGCAAGATGTATGAGACAGGCGAAATTCCCTCAAACTTCAAGAAGAATATAATAATTCCAATCCCAAAGAAAGCAGGTGTTGACAGATGTGAAAATTACCGAACTATTATTTTAAAAGGTCACAGCTGCAAAATACTAATGCGAATTCTTTACAGACGAATGGAAAAACTGGTAGAAGCCGACCTTGGGGAAGATCAGTTTGGTTTCCATAAAATGCTGGAAAACGCGAGGCAATACTGACCCTACGACATATCTTAGAAGAAAGATTACGGAAAGGCAAACCTACGTTCCTAGCATTTGTAGACTTAGAGAAAGCTTTTGACAATGTTGACTGGAATACTCTCTTTCAAATTCTGAAAGTGGCAGGGGTAAAATACAGGGAGTGAAAGGCCATTTACAATTTGTACAGAAACCAGATGGCAGTTATAAGAGTCGAGGGGCATGAAAGGGAAGCAGTGGTTGGGAAGGGAGTAAGACAGGGTTGTAGCCTCTCCCCGATGATATTCAGTCTGTATATTGAGCAAGCAGTAAAGGAAACAAAAGAAAAGTTCGGAGTAGGGGTTAAAATCCATGGAGAAGAAATAAAAACTTTGAGGTTCGCCGATGACATTGTAATTCTGTCAGAGAGGGCAAAGGACTTGGAAGAGCAGTTGAACAGAATGGACAGTGTCTTGAAAGGAGGGTATAAGATGAACATCAACAAAAGTAAACCAGGATAATGGAATGTAGTCGAATTATGTCGGGAGATGCTGAGGAATTAGATTAGGAAATGAGACACTTAAAGTAGTAAAGGAGTTTTGCTATTTGGGGAGCAAAATAAATGATAATGGTCAAAGTAGAGAGGATATAAAATGTAGACTGCAAAGGCAAGGAAAGCGTTTTTGAAGAAGAGAAATTTGTTAACATCGAGTATTGATTTAAGTGTCAGGAAGTCGTTTCTGAAAGTATTTGTAAGGAGCGTAGCCACAAATGGAAGTGAAACATGGACGACAAATTGTTTGGACAAGAAGAGAATAGAAGCTTTCGAAATGTGGTGTTACAGAAGAATGCTGAAGATTAGATGGGTAGATCACATAACTAATGAGGAGGTATTGAATAGAATTGGGGAGAAGAGGAGTTTGTGGCACAACTTGCCTAGAAGAAGGGATCAGTTGGTAGGACATGTTCTGAGGCATCAAGGGGTCACCAGTTTAGTACTGGAGGCCAGGGTGGAGGGTAAAAATCGTAGAGGGAGACCAAGAGATGAATACACTAAGCAGATTCAGAAGGATGTAGGCTGTAGTAGGTACTGGGAGATGAAGGAGCTTACACAGGATACAGTAGCATGGAGAGCTGCATCAAACCAGTCTCAGGACTGAAGACCACAACAACAACATCACACTGTATTGTGGGTCCGAAATAAATCGGTTGTTAAGGGACTTTAAGGGCGACCCAACTATTTCAAGCAGCTTTGCCTTATGTGGATTGTTTTTTTTTACTGCCTTCCCTCTGTCTGTCTTACATACTTGCGCCTTCTGCTCTGCCAAGTTCTCGCTCAGTCTTTCTTTCGCGTTTTCGTAACACGTTTATAGTCATTCAGGTGTTCTTTTTCTTACACCTGAAATGAATACGTTTGGTAGTTGCTAGTATTATTTTTCGGTAAAAATTTGCTTATAGTGTTGGCGGCATTTGTTTGGTGTGCTCGTGATGAAAACAACTGTTGAATGCTTGGAATTGATGTCAATATTCTTTGTAAAACCTAACCACATAGAGTGTAGGGAACAGTCTTTTGTGTTGTCCATAAAATAAATAATTAATGTGTTAGTTGTCAATATGAGCACACACGAAAATGCTGCCAATATTTTAAGTAAAATGTAACCCATTTTTGTATTCTATGAATCTTGAATTGTTATTGTTATACTGATCCAAGTGCCATGAAAAATAAAATAAAATTTAATCTTACCTGGAGTGGAATCCAACTTCGTCATTATATTTGAAGAGGCATCAGTTTTCTACCTAAGAGTACACTGTCTGATTTTTTAAAGTTCGAATATTGTTGCACTACAGCCAGTTAGCTTCAGAAGGCTCTCGAGTTCAAATTTAGAAAAATTCTGCCTCCTTTTCTTGCACTCTGTGGCCTCCACAGCACAGGCACAATACGCACCTTAAGAAACCAATCTAAAAAGCATGTGCGTAACTACCTCATACCAAGGAGGTTACAATAGTTTAACCTCCTTGCCATAGCCAGACAGCGATTATCATTATCTCTGTGTCTATAATGGGCACTTTCCTTTATAACATCCAGAGTTAAATGCTGTCAAATTCCCAATTAGCTGAATGCCTTTTGATAACTGGCGTTTAACTTTGCTGCAGTGCAGGGACAGCTTAATCACGACTGATTTTTAACTGTGATGATGGGACCCTCAGTTATCTCACTTTTTAATCATGGTTGGTCCAGTCAGCCACATGGTTTCAAACTTACGCCATTTGCACTATGTAGCTCTCCACCCAATTTCCAGCATATGATGGGCAACCTGCTTCTCTTCGTTATAAATGTTACATGGATCATTCACTCTATAAATCGTAATGCTATGGAACAAGTCATTTTGCATCTGTATTGAAAATTAATTAGTAAATACGGCTGCAGGAAGAACTTTTATAAGATTTTGAAGTTTTATTCATCTAATTTTTAATTATTAAATGCAGGGTGCGTCAAAAAAATGTATACACACTTTGAACTGTTATAGACAATTTATTTCCCGTTCTACAAGGTTAAATATCTGTGAGAAAGTAATGTTATGCTTCTTTGACAGGTGGCAGCAGTGGCAAGGAAGTAACTGCAACATGGCGGACGTGCGTTTGAGCTTTGAAGCGCGGAAGCAGATAATTAAGTGGTACTGGAAGTTTGAGAATGTAGCTGCGGTTCGAAGACAGTGGAGAAGTGAGTATGGTACAGAACCATCTTCAAGGTTAACAATTACACATCTACAAGACAAATTCGAAATTCATGGAACAGTGTGTGATATGCATAAAGGTCGATCAGGGCGACGTCGTACAGCTACAAGTGATGATTCCACAACTGCGGTCTTGGAACTGTTTCAGCGTTCGCCTCAAAAATCTTCAAGGCAAGCGGCACGTGAGAGTAATGTGACTGCTAGTAGTGTGCTACATCTTCAAATGGTTCAAATGGCTCTGAGCACAATGGGACTTGACTTCTAAGGTCATCAGTCCCCTAGAACTTAGAACTACTTAAAGCTAACTAACCTAAGGACATCACACACATCCATGCCCGAGGCAGGATTCGAACCTGTGACCGTAGCGGTCACGCGGTTCCAGACTGTAGCGCCTTTAGCCGCTTGGCCACACCGGCCGGCCTACATCTTCAGAAGAAAGGCAAGTTTCATGTGTACATTCCAAGGCTGGTGCAACAGCTAAGTGACGACGATCCAGATCTAAGGTTAGAATTTTGTGAATGGGTTCAGGAGAAGGTGAGACGTGAACCAGGATTTATGGGTAGCATAATTTGGTCGGATGAAGCCCAATTCAGACTCAATGGAACTGTCAAAAGGCACAATTGTGTGTACTGGGCTGAAGATAATCCTCACATTATAGTTGAAAAGGCTGTGGATTTGCCTGGTGTAAATGTGTGGTGTGGTTTGCCTGCAAGGAGACTCATTGGGCCTTTCTGCTTTGAAGGTACTGTTACTGGAGAAACGTACCTAACATTGCTTGCTGACTCCATATTCCCTGCCATTCATGCATTATATGGTAATGATGAGTTTTATTTCCAACAAGATGGCGCCCCGCTGCACTATCATAGGGACGTACGAGCATACCTGGATCGCAATCTGCCAGGCTATCCAGACCTCACGCCGCTGGATTTCTTCTTATGGGGCACAGTAAAAGATGAGGTGTACAAACGTAGACCACGTAACCTGGACATGAGATTCAGGCAGTGTGCGCAGACATCTCATTCGACACTTTGGTACGATGTACGGAATCAGTGATGGCTCGTACTCAGAAATGTATTGATGCTGAAAGCCACCAGTTTGAACTTTAATCACATTTGCAAAGTACATTTATTTTTCCAGTTGGACTTTAAGCTTTCCATTTCCAGATATTTAATATTGTAGAACTGGAAATAAATTTTCTATAACACTTCAATATGTTAATTCCTGCCTCCCATATTTTACATATTACAGTAATAGAAGTTCTTCTACAGAATAGAAGAAATTTTCAAGGAGAAACTTTTTCAGTTTGTTTTCAAATTTTTCATTGCTGTCTGTCAGACATGGTATATCACTGGATAAGTTATCAAAAATTTTAGTTGCAGCATTGTCCGCCACTTTCTGCACTAAAGGCATTCTTAATGTGGAGGGATGAATGTCTTTTTCCTACTGGTATTGCAACTATATACATCATTTTTTCTTTTGAACTGCAGGAAATTATTTACAACAAACGTCATGAGGGAGTAAAGCTACTGAGAAGCAGTGCTCAGAATGACACTCCTTAAACACATGTCTACAAGATGGTCATGGGTGAGCACCCCATATTATTCTTACAGTGCATTATTGAGCAATCAAGATTTTATTTCTCAAAGATGAGTTACCCCAGAACATTATTCCATATGACATTATTACATGAAAATATGCAATATATGACAACGTAATGATTGTTCTCTCATCAATATTTGCAGTGATTCTAAGTGGAAATGTAACTGAACTAAGTCTTTTAAGAGTTCCAAAATGTGTTTTTCCAGTGTAAATTCTCATCGATATGGTAACCTAAGAATTTTGAAGTTTCCACCTTATTTATTATTTCCTGGTCATGTTTTCCACTTGTCATTGGTGTACTACTTTTATGTCTGCAGAACTGAATATGTTGTGTCTCTTTAAAATGGAGGCTGAGACCATTCACAGAAAACCAGTTAATCATAATTCCAAGAACACTGTTACTATTTTTATGTTTCTGTGTGTAACTTGGGTTGATTACGATATTAGTCTCATTTGCGAAAAGAACTAATTCTGTTTGTTGTGTATGAGATAGGAGATCATTTACATGTATGAGGAACAATAGTGGTCATTAAATTGAGCCTTGCAGAACCCCACATGTAATTTCTCCCAAATCAGAATAATAACCCCAGACCATATTGACTGAATTACTAAGTATACTTTTCTGCATTCTTTTGATTAGCTAGGACATTATCCATTGATTGTCTATACTATGAGTTCCATAAACCCTCTGTTTATATTTGAGACTACTGTGATTAACACAGTCAAATGCCTCAGATATATTGCATAACTTACCAACCATCGATATTTTGTTATTTAATGCTTGTGAAATAACACCCTAAATGGATAATGTATCTTTGCTACCTGAATGGCATTACCATTTTTTCGAAGGTATTTGAGGAACATCTAAGCCACCTGACAACCATGTTGAAGTGTGTTCATATTGCAGTCCTGCACCTGAATCAGTGGAAGTGTCTCTGTGGTGCCCAACAAATAAATGTATTGGAGCACCTAGTGAATAGTGATGGAGCCTGTCCTGGTCCAGAGTAAACAAGTGCATTCACAGATTTTGTGACCCCTCTGCACATTGATGATGTGAGAGATTTTCCTTAACTGTGCTCATACTTCCAGCGATGAAACAAATTAATAAATTTACATATTTTGCATGCTTCAGAGGAAAAGGCGCATACCTGGGCACAATCATGGTCCCACAGGCAACAGCATAAATTACCAACAGTTATGGCAATTACTTTTGAAATAATAAACAGTTTACTTACTTTTTTCCAATGTCTCGTGTCGATTTGACTGTTTATCATATAAAAGTGTCATAAATACTTTTGGTTATAAAACTGATTGATAGAGTGCCTGCTCCTCAAAATATTCAATAAAGGGATTGGACATGATGGGAGACAAAGGATTCCTCAATATGACACCTTCAGAGTGTTCATGAAAGTAATTTTTTCTTTATATGGCCAACATTGGACCACTTCAGTCAATATTACAAACTAGCTTCTCCTGTCTTTTTGTTGCCTCAGTACTTTTTCATTCTTTCAGATTGTGCCCTTCTCTCTTCATCTAATATCATCACACTTCCCATTCTCTGTTGGTTAATTCTTATTGGTAGTGTGATTCGTTTCTCGTGAATTATCTTGAGTCCATCTGTCATGCCTTTCAAATCCTCCATCGTATTCTGTTATTTCATCAAGCCCTCCTTGATCTCTGTGATCAAACTAATGCCATTCTTATTATCCCATAACTTCTCAATTATCCTCCTGATAATTCTATTATCAGTGTTCCTCATCATCTGTCCTAGGAAAGAGAACCATTTCTTTTTCATTGTACCAGGTGATCAAAAAGTCAGTATAAATTTGAAAACTGAATAAATCACAGAATAATGTAGATAGAGAGGTGCAAATTGACACACATGCTTGGAATGACATGGGGTTTTATTAGAATCAAAAAAATACAAAAGTTCAAAAAATGTCCGACAGATGGCGTTTCATCTGATCAGAATAGCAATAATTACCATAACAAAGTAAGACAAAGCACAGATGATGTTCTTTACAGGAAATGCTCAATATATCCACCATAATTCCTCAACAATAGCTGTGGTCGAGGAATAATATTGTGAACAGCACTGTAAAGCATCTCCGGAGTTATGGTGAGGCATTGGCGTTGGATGTAGTCTTTCAGCATCCCTAGAGATGTCGGTCGATCACGATACACTTGCGACTTCAGGTAACCCCAAAGCCAATAATCGCACGGACTGAGGTCTGGGGACCTGTGAGCCCAAGCATGACGAAAGTGGCGGCTGAGCACACGATCATCATCAAACGACGCGCGCAAGAGATCTCTCACGCGTCTAGCAATATGGGGTGGAGCGCCATTCTGCACAAACATCGTACATTCCAGCAGGTGTTTATCAGCCAGGCTGAGGATGATGCGATTCTGTAACATATCGGCGTACCTCTCACCCGTCACGGTAGCAGTTACAAAACCAGAATCACGTATTTCCTCGAAGAAAAAAGGCCCGATAACGGTAGATGTGGTAAATCCAACCCATACCGTGACTTTCTCGTCGTGCAATGGAGTTTCCACGACAGTTCTAGGATTTTTGGTAGCCCAAATTCTGCAGTTGTGGGCGTTGACAGACCCTCGGAGCGTGAAATGAGCTTCGTCGTTCCACAACACGTTACTCAACCAATCGTCATCATCCGCCATCTTTTGAAACGCCCACACCGCAAATGCCTTCCGCTTCACTAAATCGCCAGGTAACAGTTCATGATGCCAATACATTTTGTACGGATACTATCGGAGGGTACGCCTCAGTGTCAACCAAACTGTAGTGATTGGAATGCCTGTGCGACATGCGACTGCACGAGCGCTGACTTCCCCGTGCATAGACGAACCCGCTACAATCTCCATTTCTTCCTGAACTGTCTCAGCAGCATTATGCCTTGTGCTCGGTCGGCCACTACGGGGTCTATCGTCTAAACAACCCGTGGCTTCGAACTTCGAAATCATTCTCGCCACAACTGCATTAGTCAACGGACCTTTACCCGTTCGAATCCCCTTCCTGTGGCGATAGGATCGTAACGCTGACTAGCACATTCCCCATTCTGATAATACAGCTTCACTAAAAGGTAAAGTCAACATTCTGCGACTGCTGGCGCATCTGATTCTCTCTCTCATTACAGCTCCTTTTATACACGATTGTCATGCGCAGTCACTGACGTTTTGCTGGTCAGCGCCATCTGTCGGATATTTTGTGAACTTTGTTTTTTTTGGTTCTAATAAAACCCCATGTCATTCCAAGCATATGTGTCAATTTTTACCTCTCTATCTGTATTATTCCGTGGTTTATTAAGTTTTCAAATTTATACTGACTTTTGGATCGCCCAGTACTTGTCACTTGTTCTATTTCTTTATAAACTGATTCATATGAAGCTATTTTCCAAACTTGTGGTGGTTGTTTTAAATATCGTTTCGCTAGCATTTGTTATTTGCGTCTGAGTGACTGTTTTGTAAAGTTTCAGTTTTGCTGCTATTGAGACGCATTTTTTGTTGTATGTGTTCTTGGTAACAAGATTTGTTTTAATCAGTTTGTTTATTCTACACTGCCAGGATGGATTCTCATGCAGTGCAGTTCACCCAAAATTTTATGGAACACTCTAAAATCCATTGAACTTTTAAATTTCACAGGTGCAGCTTATCTTCAACTGTATGGTGCAATTGTCGTTGAAAGTACGGCATTGTACCTATTACAGCTCAAAGCATTCGATGATGGCTCGTGTAATTTCAGGAGAATGGCTGTTTATTTCAAGAGAAACCCACATGTCGCCCTTTGTAGGCCTACTCATTCAAGTCATACAGCACATTCAACAGAGTTTTCCACATTGTGATATTAAACTCTAAGCCCTGCCTTTGATGATTGCTGGAGTGTAGTTGTGAGTTGGATTTCGTGGGACTTTTCACAGAGAGAGAGAGAAAGATATAGCTAGGCTACCTGGAGACAAAATGTGGGTTATTTGTTTGTCCGGCAGTGGCTGATGGAGGCGTGTGTCCCTTATGGCGGCGAGTTAGCCACGTTTTTAACGTGATGCAGTGTTAGTGAAAATTGTTCTTTACACTGTTTCACACAAATTTGAGAGTTATATCATATGACTGCAGAAGTATAAGCGGTTTGCTGATGTTCCAGTCACCAACAGTTTGCAACAGAAAGTAGTGCAGAGTAAACTACTGTTTTAATGCAGAAACTTGTGTGTGTGTTAGCAGATGAGATGAGATTGTCAGATGTTATGAAAGAGTTCATACTAATCTCTAGACTACAAGTTTCTTTCATCATAGTCCACAGAAGTCTATTTGTTGTGTCAACTGACAATTGGTCATTCCTTGTGCTCATGTCTGGCGGCTTTTGCTGCTGCATTTGTGTTTCGAATGACACGTGATTCGAGAGCCATAAACCCTTCATGACAGTGATGAACAGCAACCATGTAGAAGATTGTGAATTCATTGAGTGTGGAAATGGAACATAATAATTATTTTGCTTCCACATTTAGTATTCAGTTGTTAGGTTACATTCCATTTATTTCGAAAGGTTAACTGATGTGGGGCAAGAACATGGGGGAAACAACAACCACATGCCACAGTCAACAACAAGAGAGTCTCTCCAGAGTTTCATGTGTTTTTCGCCATTTCCTGAAAAATATTTATGGCCCATCCTTTTTTTGTTGAAAAGATGCTTATAGAAATCTTATATTGGGATATGCTAAAATTCTGGCTTTTCCATTCATATTTACATAAGCAGCTGTATGTACAGTATTATAATACCTCCAAATGCGGGCCGGCCGAAGTGGCCGTGCGGTTAAAGGCGCTGCAGTCTGGAACCGCAAGACCGCTACGGTCGCAGGTTCGAATCCTGCCTCGGGCATGGATGTTTGTGATGTCCTTAGGTTAGTTAGGTTTAACTAGTTCTAAGTTCTAGGGGACTAATGACCTCAGCAGTTGAGTCCCATAGTGCTCAGAGCCATTTGAACCATTCCAAATGCGGCCACTTTTGCCAATACGGCGTCAGCGGCGGAGGAGGAGGAGGGAGCAAGACACCCTGGGGCGAGCTCCCACAGAGAAGACAATCCAGTCATTCTACAAGCACTCAGCGGGAACCAGGCGGACATCTTCGCCTCACTAAGGAGGGACACGTTGTGAAGGGCCCGACTGATAACGAGAAGCATGCCGAGAACTGATTGACACCTGCAGTTGTTAGGACTGAACGCCAAGATTTTAAGTGCGAAAGAATCTGATTTCTTCTGGCCCGGCGGCAGTCATTTTACCTACCTTAGACAGTAGGGGTGTGCTGACAATTCCAGCACCCCATGGGCACGGGGAGGAATGTACAAAAAGCGCAGGGAATTGGCTCAGGGAGGCGTGTGAAGGAAGATGCAACCTTAAGAAGATGTTTTTCTCGACAGTGAGGACATACTCTATAAATCATGGGCGCCGGCAGATTTTGAGATGGTGCCCAACCATGAGTATGTCCAGATCTCACACAGAGAGAGCAGTTACAAAGAAGTGTTGTGTAGTTCTTCTCCCAACAGCCTCAGAATGCAGGAAAACATCTTAAGGATGTGAAATCGTTAGAAAGATGCCAATTCACGAGGCACACGCCTGTCCATGTCAGACAGGAAATTTCCACCCCACATGGAGAGGTGTGGCGATGAAACGGCGATCTGTCATTGGGCTGCATTGAAAATTTCGTCCGCCAATTAAACGCCAAAAGGAAGAATATTTCGTAGAGGAGTTGAGCTGAGAGATGGATGAGAAGCAAGAAGGGAGCCGTGGAGATACCACAGAAGCAACAGGCCATGGGCGCGTTCCTCCACCCGTCCCTAACATCCGCCTTCTGACACCGTGGAAAGACCGCATCGGTCAAGCAACCAACAACAGGCAGACCTTGGCCCCGCTGCAAAGCCGCAATTGCTGATGAGGTCAGCCGACTCGCGCCGCACAGCTCTGAGGTGATGCGATGAACCGACCGCCTGCCCCTAACAGCAGTATACAACGAACGATATCGAAGAATGTTGAGACGATTCGTTCACTCATCCTTTCCCTTAATAACTGAGTCATGTCCACGTCCAATCAAATCGGCACTGAGATTTATAATTTTGTTTTGGTTTGTGTAAACAGCACGAAAATAAATACATTTGTTTCATGTTTTGACCATATGAGCAATGTTTTACATTCATTCATGAACCCCTTAATTTGATACCCCTTTTGTTTCATTTCATTTAATTATTGATATCAATTAATTGTTGGCTCCTAACATGGGGCAATCTCATCAGTCATCTGCTCATCATTTCACCTCCTATAGCAGAGAGAAGAATTCACAGTTCACTACATTTTTGGCGCACAGTGTGTCTCGATCTGATTGGTAATTTTCATGGTATCTGATGTCACAAAATAATTTCTCAAGATCACAACAATTTTGGCGCCTGGCATGGGGCTACGATTTGACTTCATTCTCATGTTGTTGTTAGTGTGAGAACTTCTAAGTTTCGAGACACGACTCAGGAAGAATTCCCATTCCATTATTAGCAAATGTTAAACTCATTGTGTGAGATGGTGTGTTTGTGCGTTGCAGATGAACATATAAAGTAGATATAGCGTTAGCTAGTGTAGTTAGTTTTGGTTCCCACAGCCTCCTCGTATTTTTTGATGTTGTTGTAGAATGTGTAGTTTGTTGTTGTGAATATTCTGTTCCATTATTTCCATTGTTCTGTTCACTGTTACCAGTGTTGTCATCAGCGGTGTACTGTCTCTGTTCATTCTGTGGAGTGCTTTTAGTTTTTGTTTTAGTTTCTCTATGTAACTGAGGTCTGGGAGACTCATAAAAATGGAAACATTCAAGCCGTTTGAGGAACGTTTGGGGGCATGTGAGGAAACACAAAGCACATTTATGGGGGAAACACGAAGACAGAGTCCACTAGATCGAATTCTCGCGATATTAGAAAACTACACATCGCAGTTAAGTCATAAGGGAGAAGGGTAAAACACAGTTTGAAAGATTAGAAACTGAACTAAAATTTTGTAATCAAAAGCCTGATCGGTAGATCAGTAAAGTTAGGCACGATTTGAAGACCGAAACGGAAAAGGTACGGTTGAAGGTCACCAACAGGCTGGACGAGGTGAGTATATAGTATGAAACAAAGGTTGACAACTTAAAAACACTGGCTAACGCAATGATGACTGATATCTCTTTGCGCATAGATGAGGAAAGTAAATCGTCCAAGGAAACACAAACGTGAATGTCAGTACTCGAGCAAGAAGCAATGTGACAAGGTAAGTATCGGGACAAATTATATTCTGGTGCAAAGTACCGTTATCCTAGATGGTGGCGACGATGTCATCCAATATGATGGTGATGACATCATCCAAGATGGCGGCCATGACGGCAGCTGATGATGCAAGTACCGTTATCCAAGATGGCAGCTTTTGGCGGGAAAGTGCCACGCCCCCTCCCCTCCCCACCCCAGAAAAATGGAGGAAGTTCAAATTCCAACAGGATAATGCATCACATCAGGGTTATCTCTACTAACCTAAGAAAATCGAGGGAAGATAGGTCACTTGGGTTACTTGTGTAGCTCAGATGGTAGAGCACTTGCCTGTGAAAGGCAAGTGTCCCAAGTTCGAGTCTCAGTCTGGCAAACAGTTTGAATCTGCCAGGAAGTTTCAAGAAATAATTATTTTTATATCTGCTATTAACTTTCTGCTGATTCTGCTATAAATTGGAGGTGTAACTCATGTATCTTTATTCCTACAATGGTCAACTCTTTGATAATGGTTATTGCTTCTTTCCTTCTTTGGCGATCCATTTAGCTATTACTTTTTTATGTGGTTGCCAATTAGTTCCATGAATTGAAAATTTTCAAGCATTGGTCTCGCTTAAATTCATAGTCATTATAATAAAAATCATTTCTAATTAAAAAACATATTATAGATCAAGAGGTTCAGAGATTCAGAAGCCCTTGTCTGCATCACCAAATATAATGTATAATTTGTCTGCTGAAGTGACTGCTGCTGGTATGCCTTAACAGATACAAAACTGATCTATTGTTCCTATAAGTAGTTCAAGCAATCTAAATTTAATAAGAACTTCTCTGCTACAATTAAAATTTTGCTTCTTGCCTTGCATCCACTTTACAAGATTATCTAGGAAGATAGAGAGATTTTTCTGTTCTCCTTTGTTTTATCCTTGGCAAAAGGTGGAGGGGGTTCTAGGTGACAAGTAAAAATGACTGGTAGAGGTGGTACATTTTGCTCAGGTGGGGATCTGATCAACTTCAAAAGATATGAAATGAAAAACTATGAACTATATAGATTGGTCTCTGCCACAGCCATGAGGGATGTATAATGTGGCATACTGAAAGATCAGTTTCATAAATCATGGTTTCAAAGTACTAACTTGAATTATCAATAGGAAATGGGATGACAGATAGATGCTTACCTTGGGCAAAGTCATTTTGAGTTCTGGAGAACTGTGGAAACATGCAAAGTAATTCTGATCCTAATACTTATCTTAGAAGATGGGCTGATGATAAAACCCCCATTTACAGTATCTGAATATTTAGAAGAAGCTTTTGACAGTGCTGACTGTTGTTAGGGATAAAAAACAGGTACCATTATGTACAATGTATACAGAAAGCACACAGGATGTCCTAAGAGTTAAAGTATATGAAAGAACAGTAATAGTTGAGAAACGATTGAGACAATGTTACAGCCTATCCCTTGCATTATTCAACCAGTGAAGAAAACTAAGAGAAAAAGTGGAAAAGAAATTAAAGGCGAGGAAGCAGAAAAACCTTTAAAGTGTGCTTTTTTAGGCTAAGATAAGTGTCCAATGATTTGACACTGAATGAAATTAAGTAATGAGTATCTCAGACAGGCAGGTATTAGAGATGTTAAAATATCCCAAGATTCTCATACATGCACAATGAAAAACAATGTTAGTATATTGTATCAGAATATCAGGTGATTAAAAAACAAACCAGATGAGCTTGTTGTTTGTTTACAAGATTTAGAAACTGAGGGTGTAATAGATGTACTATGCCTGCCTGAACATCACATAGTCACAGATATCGAAAAGGTGAATGTAGGTGGGTATAAACTTTGACCACATGTAAGTAGAGTCTCTATGGAGAGAGGAGGAGTTTCAATATATGTTAAAATTCATCATAATCTGAAAAATTTAGAAACTAAAAATTATGTGTAGAGCACTATATAGAAGTATGTGCATGCAAGCTTAAGCTAAATAAGTGTACTTTTATAATTGTACCTGTGCATAGGCCCTCACTAAGAAATTTTCATATATTTTTGAAAAAAAATTGGGTTCTTTGTTGCGCTATCTGTCAGACAGAAGGAAGCAAATTATTGCTTGTGGGAATTTCAGTGTAGATTTTCTGAAAAAGTATAATGAAAGCTTGACCCTGAAGTATTAATTTGTTTTTCAATTTCGTTACTTGGGGAGTACAGGAAAGCAGCACACTGATGGATAACGTTTTTATAAACGAAGATAAATTTGATCAATTTAAATTTTTTCCTGTTAAGAATGGTTCCTCTGATGATAATGCACAGCAAGTTACCGTCTATTACATAACCCCAGACAGTAATGCAAAACAGTTCTCCAAAACAGTGCATTTAATTAACAACTTAACAACTGCAGATTTTACAGAAAGCTTGCAACAGTTGGACTGGGATGAGGTCTACGGGGAACCTTTGTGAGTATATTTGAAAACAGTTTCCCTTTGAAAGCAATGAAACATAATTGTAAGAAAAGATTTAAAAAGCCATGGCTTACTACACTCCTGGAAGTGGAAAAAAGAACACATTGACACCGGTGTGTCAGACCCACCATACTTGCTCCGGACACTGCGAGAGGGCTGTACAAGCAATGATCACACGCACGGCACAGCGGACACACCAGGAACCGCGGTGTTGGCCGTCGAATGGCGCTAGCTGCGCAGCATTTGTGCACCGCCGCCGTCAGTGTCAGCCAGTTTGCCGTGGCATACGGAGCTCCATCGCAGTCTTTAACACTGGTAGCATGCCGCAACAGCGTGGACGTGAACCGTATGTGCAGTTGACGGACTTTGAGCGAGGGCGTATAGTGGGCATGCGGGAGGCCGGGTGGACGTACCGCCGAATTGCTCAACACGTGGGGCGTGAGGTCTCCACAGTACATCGATGTTGTCGCCAGTGGTCGGCGGAAGGTGCACGTGCCCGTCGACCTGGGACCGGACCGCAGCGACGCACGGATGCACGCCAAGACCGTAGGATCCTACGCAGTGCCGTAGGGGACCGCACCGCCACTTCCCAGCAAATTAGGGACACCGTTGCTCCTGGGGTATCGGCGAGGACCATTCGCAACCGTCTCCATGAAGCTGGGCTACGGTCTCGCACACCGTTAGGCCGTCTTCCGCTCACACCCCAACATCGTGCAGCCCGCCTCCAGTGGTGTCGCGACAGGCGTGAATGGAGGGACGAATGGAGACGTGTCGTCTTCAGCGATGAAAGTCGCTTCTGCCTTGGTGCCAATGATGGTCGTATGCGTGTTTGGCGCCGTGCAGGTGAGCGCCACAATCAGGACTGCATACGACCAAGGCACACAGGGCCAACACCCGGCATCATGGTGTGGGGAGCGATCTCCTACACTGGCCGTACACCACTGGTGATCGTCGAGGGGACACTGAATAGTGCACGGTACATCCAAACCGTCATCGAACCCATCGTTCTACCATTCCTAGACCGGCAAGGGAACTTGCTGTTCCAACAGGACAATGCACGTCCGCATGTATCCCGTGCCACCCAACGTGCTCTAGAAGGTGTAAGTCAACTACCCTGGCCAGCAAGATCTCCGGATCTGTCCCCCATTGAGCATGTTTGGGACTGGATGAAGCGTCGTCTCACGCGGTCTGCACGTCCAACACGAACGCTGGTCCAACTGAGGCGCCAGGTGGAAATGGCATGGCAAGCCGTTCCACAGGACTACATCCAGCATCTCTACGATCGTCTCCATGGGAGAATAGCAGCCTGCATTGCTGCGAAAGGTGGATATACACTGTACTAGTGCCGACATTGTGCATGCTCTGTTGCCTGTGTCTATGTGCCTGTGGTTCTGTCAGTGTGATCATGTGATGTATCTGACCCCAGGAATGTGTCAATAAAGTTTCCCCTTCCTGGGACAATGAATTCACGGTGTTCTTATTTCAATTTCCAGGAGTGTAAATGGATAAAGCTTTCTTGTGAACAGAAAAGGGAAATGTATCTTATAGCTAGACAGAGTAATGATCCAGAAACAGTCAAACATTATAAAAATTACTGCACTTTGTTAAGAAAATTTATTAAGAAGTGCAGAAGTACGTGCATTATATCTGAATTAGCACCTCTAGTAACAAAATTAAAGAAATTTGGACTGATGTTAAAAGGGAAACAGGGCAACTGAGACCACAGGAAGATTGTATTACTATCAAACTCAGTGAAAAGTTTGTTACCAAAAGTCAGAAGTAGAAAATATTTTAACAATTATTTTTTAACTGTTATAGAGAAAATAGGATCGAGCTATTCATTAGAAAATGCAAGTATATATATGGAAGAGGCAATATCTACGGAATTTGATAAAATTGAAATTCAACCCACATCTCCAACTCAAAGTAGGAAAATAATAAATTCAATCAAATATACATGCTCACTTTGAATTGATGGCATTTCCAAAATAGTACTAAAAGCTTGCTCCAACAGATATTTTGGATTCTCAGTCACATAGGTAGTAGCTCACTGAATCAGGACATTATTCCTGGTAGACTGAAATATGCTATTGTTAAACCATTGCATAAAAAGGTCTGATGCTAACAGTGCCAAATCTCACTTCTAACAGCTTTATTCACAATTTTTGAAAAATTAACATATTCAAGAGTAGCTTCACATGTCTGTAAAAATGAAATACTAACAAAATGTTAATTTGATTTTCAGAAAGGCTTGTCAACAGAAAACGCTATATAGGGTTTCACTGAATTAGAGGTTCTGAATAACCAAACATCCCCTACTGGGATATTTTGTGATCTCTCAAAGGCTTTTGACTGCATGAATCATGAAATTCTTTTAGACAAGCTTAAGTTTCAGGTATCAGAGGGGCAGTGCAGAAATAATTTATATTTAATTTAAGTAATTATAATTAAGGATAAGGTACTTATGAATGGTGGAAAAATCGCAATGTTTTTATGACTATTAAATTCTATAGTCTTTCCCGAGGACATGCAGCTTTACTGTATGATTAAATGATGATGACGTCCTCTTGGGTAAAATATTCCGGAGGTAAAATAGTCCCCCATTCGGATCTCCAGGCGGGGACTACTCAAGAGGACGTCGTTATCAGGAGAAAGAAAACTGGCATTCTACGGATCGGAGTGTGGAATGTCAGATCCCTTAATCGGGCAGGTAGGTTAGATAAATTTAAAAAGGGAACTGGATAGGTTAAAGTTAGATATAGTGGGAATTACTGAAGTTCGGTGGCAGGAGGAACAAGACTTTTGGTCAGGTGATTACAGGGTTATGAATACAAAATCAAATAGGGATAATGCAGGAGTAGGTTTAATAATGAATAAAAAAATAGGAGTGTGGGTTAGCTACTACAAACAGCATAGTGAACGCATTATTGTGGCCAAGATAGACACAAAGCCCATGCCTACTACAGTAGTACAAGTTTATATGCCAACTAGCTCTGCAGATGATGAAGAAATTGATGAAATGTATGACGAGATAAAAGAAATTATTCAGGTAGTGAAGGGAGACGAAAATTTAATAGTCATGGGTGACTGGAATTCGTCAGTAGGAAAAGGGAGAGAAGGAAACATAGTAGGTGAGTATGAATTGGGGGGAAGAAATGAAAGAGGAAGCCGCCTTGTACAATTTTGCACAGAGCATAACTTAATCATAGCTAACACTTGGTTCAAGAATCATAAAAGAAGGTTGTATACCTGGAAGAATCCTGGAGATACTAATAGGTATCAGATAGATTATATAATGGTAAGACAGAGATTTAGGAACCAGGTTTTAAATTGTAAGACATTTCCAGGGGCAGATGAGGATTCTGACCACAATCTATTGGTTATGAACTGCAGATTGAAACTGAAGAAACTGCAAAAAGGTGGGAATTTAAGGAGATGGGACCTGGATAAACTGAAAGAACCAGAGGTTGTAGAGAGTTTCAGGGAGAGCATAAGGGAACAATTGACAGGAATGGGGGAAAGAAATACAGTAGAAGAAGAATGGGTAGCTCTGAGGGATGAAGTAGTGAAGGCAGCAGAGGATCAAGTAGGTAAAAAGACGAGGGCTAATAGAAATCCTTGGGTAACAGAAGAAATATTGAATTTAATTCATGGAAGGAGAAAATATAAAAATGCAGTAAATGAAGCAGGCAAAAGGGAATACAAACGTCTCAAAAATGAGATCGACAAAAAGTGCAAAATGGCTAAGCAGGGATGGCTAGAGGACAAATGTAAGGATGTAGAGGCTTGTCTCACTAGGGGTAAGATAGATACTGCCTACAGGAAAATTAAAGAGACCTTTGGAGAGAAGAAAACCACTTGTATGAATATCAAGAGCTCAGATGGCAACCCAGTTCTAAGCAAAGAAGGGAAGGCATAAAGGTGGAAGGAGTATATAGAGGGTTTATACAAGAGCGATGTACTTGAGGACAATATTATGGAAATGGAAGAGGATGTAGATGAAGATGAAATGGGAGATAAGATACTGCGTGAAGAGTTTGACAGAGCACTGAAAGACCTGAGTCGAAACAAGGCCCCGGGAGTAGACAACATTCCATTAGAACTACTGATGGCCTTGGGAGAGCCAGTCATGACAAAACTCTACCATCTGGTGAGCAAGATGTATGAGACAGGCGAAATACCCACAGACTTCAAGAAGAATATAATAATTCCAATACCAAAGAAAGCAGGTGTTGACAGATGTGAAAATTACCGAACTATCAGTTTAATAAGTCACAGCTGCAAAATACTAACGCGAATTCTTTACAGACGAATGGAAAAACTGGTAGAAGCCGACCTCAGGGAAGATCAGTTTGGATTCCTTAGAAATGTTGGAACACGTGAGGCAATACTAACCTTACGACTTATCTTAGAAGAAAGATTAATAAAAGGCAAACCTACGTTTCTAGCATTTGTAGACTTAGAGAAAGCTTTTGACAACGTTAACTGGAATACCCTCTTTCAAATTCTGAAGGTGGCAGGGGTAAAATACAGGGAGCGAAAGGCTATTTACAATTTGTACAGAAACCAGATGGCAGTTATAAGAGACGAGGGGCATGGAAGGGAAGCAGTGGTTGGGAAAGGAGTGAGACAGGGTTGTAGCCTCTCCCCGATGTTATTCAATCTGTATATTGAGCAAGCAGTAAAGGAAACAAAAGAAAAATTCGGAGTAGGTATTAAAATTCATGGAGAAGAAGTAAAAACTTTGAGGTTCGCCGATGACATTGTAATTCTGTCAGAGAGGGCAAAGGACTTGGAAGAGCAGTTGAACAGAATGGACAGTGTCTTGAAAGGAGGATATAAGATGAACATCAACAAAAGCAAAACGAGGAAAATGGATTGTAGTCAAATTAAGTCGGGTATTGCTGAGGGGATTAGATTAGGAAATGAGACACTTAAAGTAGTCAAGGAGTTTTGCTATTTAGGGAGTAAAATAACTGATGATGGTCGAAGTAGAGAGGATATAAAATGTAGACTGGCAATGGCAAGGAAATCGTTTCTGAAGAAGAGAAATTTGTTAACATAGAGTATAGATTTAAGTGTCAGGAAGTCATTTCTGAAAGTATTTGTATGGAGTGTAGCCATTTATGGAAGGGAAACATGGACGATAACCAGTTTGGACAAGAAGAGAATAGAAGCTTTCGAAATGTGGTGCTACAGAAGAATGCTGAAGATAAGGTGGGTAGATCACGTAACTAATGAGGAGGTATTGAATAGGATTGGGGAAAAGAGAAGTTTGTGGCACAACTTGACTAGAAGAAGGGATCGGTTGGTAGGACATGTTTTGAGGCATCAAGGGATCACAAATTTAGCATTGGAGGGCAGTGTGGAGGGTAAAAATCGTAGAGGGAGACCAAGAGATGAATACACTAAGCAGATTCAGAAGGATGTAGGTTGCAGTAGGTACAGGGAGATGAAGAAGATTGCACAGGATAGAGTAGCATGGAGGGCTGCATCAAACCAGTCTCAGGACTGAAGACCACAACAACAACAACAACAGTCTTTCCTGATTATATTGATATATACATTATAGGGTTTCACATGAAAAATGACCTATATATACCAAATTCTAAAGTTATGGTCATGTATGCCGCCACGACCCCTTTATTTCTGTTACAGAAAGCAGTATTATTTCGAAAAGAACTCTGAAATTGCTCTTTCCAGCGATTATATGTATGATACATTGTATATGTTGGTAACAGTGCAGGTTTCTAGTTTCTGTAAATGATTATCTTTTGTTTCACTGAAGCAGTTTGTTCACGTCTTACAGAATGTTAGTTGCGCAAGTGCTACATATATTTGTGGAAGTACATATCCTTTAATGTGCAATAAATACGAACTATGCCACGCATCAAGAAATTCAGTAAAAGGAAATTCCGTGGTAACCAGTTCACAAACAAGGGAAGCCACACTGTTGAAAGTAACCTACGTATCAGTTCTTCAGGGAAGAAACTCATACATTGCAAGCTCCCTGGTGATTCAAATTTTTGTGTTAACAAGGACGTTGTTTGTAGTGGATTTGTTGTTGTTGATGTGGGCATCTTATCTTCTTTGATAAAGGAATTGGCAAAATGTAAACAATGTGATGGTGTATGCTGTCTAGAAATAACTGAACAACAAAGTAGCAGGAAGGGTTTAGCGTCAAAATTAGTTGTTCTGTGTAGATCCTGCAATAAATCTACCTCGAAAATGACTTCGAACATTGTGCATAATTAATATGATGTGAATTTGAAGTCAGTATATGCAATGTGTGCAATAGGAAAAGAAAAAAAAAGGCTGCTCGGACGTTTTGTGGTTTGATGGACCTTCCTCCTCCTCCCAGTAGGTTCAGCAAGTACATAAAAATACTTTTAGGTACCTTGAATGCCATCAATGAAACACACAGTAGAAGAAACTGTAAATATTAGTGGAACCAGGGACACTGCTGTTGCACTTGATGGGACATGGCAATGTCGAGGACATTGTTCCTTCAGTGGTGTTGTAAATGCTACTTCCCTGGAGAATGGAAAAGTTGCTGATGTTGAGTGCTTATCTAAATACTGCCACACCTGCCAAGCTAACACTGAAGGACATATTGAACATCAGTGTTCTAAGAATTATGATGGTTAAAGTGGAGGTATGGAGTATGATGGAGCTCTAAAAATATTTCAGAGGTTGGTGCCCGTTTATAACAGTAGATAAACGAACTATCTAGGCGATGGGGACTCTAAAGCTTTGAATAAAATTAATGAGTTCAATGTTTATGGTGATACCTAGGTAACAAAACTGGAGTGTTGTGGACATGTGCAAAAGAGGATGGATGCTAGACTGAGGAAGCTACGAAGAGAAATGAAAGGAAAGTTGCTATCTGATGGAAAATCTCTGTCTGGCCGAGGCAGATTGACAGAAACTGAAATAGTCCTTCCTCAGAGTTATTATGGACTGGAAATTAGACGAACTACCCCTCTCAACGATATTGCAGCAATTAGAAAAGCAGTATAGGTGACCTACTTTCATAAGTTGTCCACAGATGACTACCCTGTTCATGGACTTTGCCCTAAAGGAGCAGACTCTTGGTGTGGTTACCAAAAACCAAAAGAAAGTGGTCAAATATACCATCATAAGTATTCTCTTCCTGAGCCTGTTATGAATGAAACAAAACCAATTTTTAGAAACCTGAGTGACCTTGTTTTGCTTAGTAAATATGTTCATAAGGGCACTCAGAATACCACTGAAAGTTTCAACCATTGCAAATGGGAAAGATTACCCAAGAATGTTTTTGTAGGACTAAATACATTAAACGTTGGTGTACTAGATGCAGTGATATGTTTCAATGATGGAGTGATAGGAAGGTTGAAATTCCTGCGTAATTTAGGCATAAAATGTGGCTCTAATATGGAAGATCAATTGCTTGCATGTGACAGACAAAGGGTGCTTGAAGCTGAAAGATTCGCTCTTCAAGTTATCAAAGAAGCAAGAAGTGCTAAAAGGAATGCCGAGAGGAAGCTTGAAAATGAAGAAATGCTGCAGGACCAAGACTGCTTCAGGAATGTTCTGAGGCACAGTTTAATTGGACTCATATCTTCATTTGCAATATCCAGTAAATTGTAGTTTTCAGAATTCAGTTACAAATATTTCCTACAGCTTATAAAGCATTGCTCTAATTTTTTCTCTAACTTGCAATAGTCCATACTTATGCAGTAGACCTAATCTCTATTGCAGAATTAACTAAATTATAGAAAAAATAACATTTTATTAGGAAAAAGGTTATAAAAATTAAAATGTAAGATGTGATATTTTTTATCATTGTAATGTACATAATAGGTGGATTTAAATAGGTCTAATACCTCAGCCATCATGTCATGCATATCTGGTAAAAATTTGGTCTCCTTCAAATGTATGACATTGGATTAAATCATACCTAAATTTCAGGAAGCATTTTGGAAAAAAATTACATCAGTATCTTTGCAATTTTTAATAACCCTAAGCAGGTTCCAAAACATTCAAAATACTTCTAATTTGTTTAGAAAGTGTGCTGCATTACATGATATCAACAAAAAATCTGTAAAACATATACATTATAAACAGTGCCTGAAAGAAATAGGTGCTGATTTTTATATAATATTGAGTCAGAAAAGTACACTGTATCCTTAACTGGAAGAATGCAGAAGGTTGAAATTAACAGTATAGATAGTCTGCACCAATCAGCAGAGTCCTGACACCAGGGAGGTATCAAGAACTGTGTCCCAAAGGGTTCAGTCTTGGGTCCCTTATTGCTCTTAATATACAATAATGACTTCGTACTCTACATTCACGAAGAAACAAAGCTGGTTCTTTTCGCTAATGATACAAGTATAGTAATCACACCAAACAAACAACAATTAGCTGAGGAAATTGTAAGTAACGACTTTCAGAAAATTATTAAGTGGTTCTGTGCAAATGGACTCCAAATTTTGAGAAAACATAGTATATACGGATCTGTACAGTAAATGGCTAAAACAACTGATAAATATAGAGTTTAAACAGAAGTCTGTTGCTAAGACAGAATATTCAAAATTTCTGGGTGTGTGAACTGATGAGAAATTGAGTTGGACGAAACACATTGAAGACCTGCTGAAATGGTTAGGTTCAGCTACTTATCCTATTAGGGTTGTTACAAGAGAAAGAGTATTCATCACATAAAAGCATGTAATCAGGATGATAGCTGGTGCCCACCCAAGACCACCTTGCAGACATTTATTTAAGGAACTTGGGATACTCACATTCCTTCACAATGCATATATTCACTTATAAAATTTGTTATTATTAACCCATCCCAATTCAAAAATAATAGCAAAGTGCATAGATGCAACACTAGAAGAAAGGATGATCTTCACTATTCTGTGTTAATTCTGACTTTGGTGCAGAAAAGGGGGAATCATGCTGCCATAAAAATCTTTGGTCATTTGCCAAATAGCATTAAAAGTCAGACAGATACCCAACCACCATTTAAAAACAAATTAAAGGAATTTATGAATGACAACTCCTTCTGCTAAATAGATAAATTTTTAGATATGATTTAGTAAAAAAATGAGAATAAAAAAATAAACTGACATGTTCTACATCATTAAGAATTGTCGTATTCATGATCTATGGAACAAATATTAATATAATCTAATGTAATGTAACATTGCAGATCTGTATGGAAATGACTAGGGGTTTGGGTGATCAGTTGTAAAGACTGGATAGTGTATTGAAAGGAGGTTATAGAATTAGCACCAACAAAAATACAAATGAAAGTAGGTAATAGAGTGTAATCAAATTAAATCAGGTGATGCTAAGGGGAGTAGATAAAGAAATGAGACACTTAAAGTAGCAGACGTGTTTACTATTTGGGCAGCAATATAACCAACGATGATGGATGTAAATTTTCTTAATATAAAAGAAAAATTAATAATAACATGATTAGATTTTCTGAAAATGAAAAATATGTACAATTTGTATATAAACTGAGAAGTCTGTTTTTAAAGTACCATATTTGTCTGTAATATGGCGTTATGTGGAAGTTAAAATGGATGATAAACGGTAGAGATGAGGATAATGATGTGTTATTGAAGAATACTGAGGAATGAGAGTGATGCTTTGGGCAGCTGATGAAGATGTACTGAATAGAATTAAGGAGAAAAGAGGTTTTTGGCACAACTTCATTATAAGCGCTTGTATGTGTTGTTAAGTGTGTCATGTATTGTTCTTCAGGAATTCTTTATAACTAAAATTTTATTTCTAATGTTGGTAGCACTGGTACTATTTGTAGTTATATCTTTCTTGCTAACTAAAAATATACAATTTTTATAGAGTAAAGTGACTGCGTGAAACCTATTTTATATTTTTGGCAATTGAAGATTTAGTGATCTGAGGTTTTGTATTTAAATTATCACATAATATGGCATCACGTGCTGTATGTTATATTCTACTGATAGTAGACATTGTCTGAAATCAAGTATTACTCATGAGAAGCAGTGATTAAAAGTTCCATTTTGTTGTAAGTTAATTAATAGAAACTGCCATTAAATGAGTGCCGAGTTCATGATTTAAGTGGACATAGTTAACTCTTTACGTTATATCATACATCTGGAGCTCTGACCTGTAGGGCTAACTTGTATGTCCCATAAATAACGAAACTGCATGTAGTGCTGTGTGTGTTACATGATTTACTTCTGTGTTAATTCTGACTTTGGTGCAGAAAAGGGGGAATCATGCTGCCATAAAAATCTTTGGTCATTTGTCAAATAGCATTAAAAGTCAGACAGATACCCAACCACCATTTAAAAACAAATTAAAGGAATTTATGAATGACAACTCCTTCTGCTAAATAGATAAATTTTTAGATATGAATTTTAATTTTTGCTGCAGTGTGGAATAAATGTTGATGTTGCTGCAGGGTAGTCAAACAGAGAATGGTACATGTACAAGATTGTATGGTGGAATTACAGTGGGCGACTGTAGAGAGGAATGGAATGGATAACTCAACGAAGATCTCCCAAGAAACTGTAGGCTCTGCAAAAAGTACAGGAGTGTCGCTGAGCAGGAGACAAATATTTGTGAACTAGATTTCACAAAATTTGAACTAGGTAGGTCGAAGGGAGGGGAGTGGGACATCGTGGAAACTGATTAAAAGTGACAAGTAATGGGTGAAATGCGAACAGCTCTTTAACTTCTTCATCTACATTTGAGCCTACAGTACCTCATAAGTTTGATTTGTTACCTGAATTAGGAGGATAATAGCTTCATCCAGCAGTAGGTCACAGAAAGGTGTAACACGCTTCTAGCAAAGAAACTAACTGGAAGTCAGTTCCAGGAGAGAGTAGTAAGAAAATGGTCTTGCTACTAGGTAAAAGTCTGGGTTGAAGGCCAGATGGTTAAAGACAAATTAGGAACAGGACACCAAGTTACAAGTACTGTAAAGACAAGTGACAAAGGACATAAGGAATTTGTGCAAAAATTTTGACATAATAGATCAAGTTATCATAGTAGGTGGTATAGTGAACAGCCTTGGTAAAGACAGAAATTACAGCATGTTCATATTCAACAAATCCGCCACAGCTGTAAAATATTTTTATTTAAATATTGCAGAACAGTTGTTGCTGTCCAACAAATAATGATTTATGAAGAAATTACAGCATTAGTGGTGACCTGAATGAAAAAAGGAGTAGCAAAACGCATACATTTGACAGTTTTTTGTAGGTACTACAGCGCCATAACAAGCCCTGGGTTAGCACCACTGTGAACCTTGTGATCATTGAGGCGAGCATGCTGCTGCTGACTGAAATGAAATCCCATATGAGTGCAGTCTCTGTTACTATAATAGGGAGGTGGGAACATACTTGACATGCAATATACTTCAGTGAGAAGGAAAAAGAAAAGTCGGCTGAGCTTGTTGCAGAAAATGCATGGGTGCATTATTGCACAAAGAAAGATATCTGTGGTTACTGGTTATAAAGAGGTACCTTTCTTTATTTGGATTCAGGTACACTGTTATGAAAGAAGTTAAAATAACACAAGAGCCCCACAAAATTTTCAAGAAGGCACAGAAAAATGAATTTAGCTTATTTCATAAGAATAAGAGGCTTGAATGACAAAATAAACAGCTTCTTGCCTGTTTGGAAAATTTAGAGAGCTCTGTAAAGACAGACATCCTTTGCCTGTCTGAGCACTACATAATCACCAGGGTTGGAAAAGAATTGCTTATGAATTAATTCTGAAAGATAATTCACTTTTAATTGTAATTGGAAAACTTTGACCTGTTTGTGAGAGATATAAACTCCTTACTTATCTGTCAGACTGCAGCAAGCAGTTAGTAGTTTGATGTGAATTCAGTGTAGATTTTCTAAAGGATACTGACAGAAAAAAGGTATGGAAACCTTATTTGCATCCTACAATTCGATCTCAGTAATTAGCTTTCCAACATGGGTGGATGAAACACCAGGATTCTAATGTAAGAACATAACTGTTTAACCACCAGCAAATGCTCTGTTTGATTATAATGCACATTAAGTTTGTATAAAAAGACAGTTCCTTACAGTACAGATAGTCTTCAGTGGAAATCAGAATAATTAAGGACTCCAGAAGAAATGTATTTATGAACAGCTTATGAGTGATGACCTAGTATGAAATTGATAATGCACCAAATTCCGACATAAAATTTAATCTATTCCATAATAAATTCATATTATTACTTCAAAATAGCTTTCTGTATAAGCTCATCATAAAGTCCAGTAAACAGACATGTAAAAAAGCATGGTTCACTGGTGGGATTGAAGTTCCTTCTGAAAGGAAAACGGAAATATATCTGTTGGCAAGAATAATTAAAGACCCTCTGGTAGTTGCAAACTACAAAAACTACTCAAATTACTAAGAAAAATTATTACAAACCAACGAACATGCACATAATATTAGAAATCAGTAAACCTTGCATCAGATTTAAAGCTATATGATATGTAGTGAAATGAGAGACAGGAAAACAGGCCACTGAGCAGGATAACATCAGTACTAAATGAAATGGAAGGGCTATAAATGATCAGTCACAGTTGGTAGATATATTTAATAATCATTTCTCAAATGTATTTGAATACAGATGGATGAACAGTTATAGTGAAAAATCAGAAGAGTATGTTTAACATGCAACTTACATAAAATTCAGTCTTGTAGATGTCTCATCCTCTCCTCCTCCGAAATCGAGATTTTATAATGTTTTCAACATAATATTTAAGATTTGTTGTCATATAATAAGCCCTGTCATATCTGAAAATTGTAATGCATCACTAACTCAAGGCGTGTTTCCAGAAATATTGAAATAAGCCTTTGTTAAACTACTCTATAAAAAAGTGATAGGGGAGATGTTAACAACTATCAATCAGTTTCACTGCTGACATCATTTTCCAAAATTATTTGTTCAATAGTATCTCGTCTGAGCAACAATAATACTCTCACTAAATCACAGTTTGGATTTCAGAAGAGTTGCTCAACTGAGAATGCTATTTACGCATTCACTCACCAAATTTTAGAAGCATTAAATAACAAAACAGCAACAGTTAGTCTTTTCCATGACCTATCTAAGGCATTTAACTGTCTGAATCACAATATTATCCTAGAATAAACAGATGTTTTGTGGAATTCGTAATGTAGCCAAACAATGGACAATGTCACAGCTAGCCAAAAGACTGCAGAAAGTTATACTTTATAATGCAACCAAAATAATCGGAAAAGATTCATTTAGCCAGGGAGGAATCATATATGGGGTTTAACATGTCCTGTTCCAGGGAGACATCCAGAAAACAAGGCAAACAATCACAATCACACAAATTTATTGATAAACAAGAAGTTCCACTACTTTCCTATGAGCCTGAATACAACAAAAGTCTCCCAAAAACAAAATAAATGAAAATTATTCACCAATGAAATTAGTTTAAAGTTCCAAGTTCACAAAGAAAATAACTAAATTCTGCAATGCTTGAAATAGTCAATCACTTTAGTGAGATAATAAAGCAATATTAAAAACTTTATCTTGAACAGAAAAAAACTGTTTCTTGGTCATTTTTAGTAAATAAGTCTGCTTTCAACTTCAGTTTATAGAAAGAACAAATATTTGACGAAACCTTATATACATACTTCACTTGCTGAAGCATCAAGAGTCCAACAGTAACGAAAATCTTATACGTCCGACAAGGATAGAAGACTTTAATTCTGACACTGTCTTGTTGGTCAGTAGAAACGGTACAAATGATACTAAGTCCCAGCTGGCATGTCACCAAACACTTGCAGTCCCAGGGCCTTGAAGGTGGTGTGCTGCTCAGGACAGCAACTGAGGCCTTGGCAGAGCGTAGGTAAAGAGTTTCCAGTTGCTGATTCTGACAAAAGGCATATGGAATATCTTCATTGGTTGCCCAGTCACCCTCTGGTTTGGTGGAGTATCAGTAGACTTGATCTACTTTGCTTCCACTATACTGAAATAGAGCATACACAGATCAGTGAATTTTTCCCTTTTCCTCTTGTCTGCACAGCAGCGCTACTCAGGATTTACGCTGTGTTGCTGCCTGCAGTGCAGATATTTGTGATGGCCTGTGGATGGAGAGAAATCGCTGCTCTGGGCGCGGACGGCGACGGGAGCGCTTTAGATTGTGTAGCAGGTGGCAGAGCAGCGGTCAGCACTGCCTCTGTGACTTTCTGCAGTGTTTTGACCAGGTGGAAAACATTTTCGATAACAGCAGGGAGGGAGGCGATCACAGCAACCAGGTCGTCAAAGTTCACAGCGGCTGCTGCGGATTGCAGATGTGCAGTTGGGGACCAGGTGGCAGCCACTCCTGCTGCCTCCTGCTGCTTACTCTGTGGCGGCGGGACTTCTCCCTGAGGGAATCGAGATACTGCTCTTCTGGAGTGCCCTCTCAGACATGATTTTGGTGCAGGCCACGATGGGTGGAGGCTGCGGTTACAGCGTGAGTGGCTGGCATCTGCCTGGAGTTGTCCGACCTCCCCACCTACTGTGTCTATTCACGGACAGTGGATGCAGCGACTGGCAGACTGCTTGGGCAACTGGCGGTGTTGTTGAGCCACAGAGGCCTTAATCACCTCACCAGCTGTTCTTTGAGGAAATCGAGCTCCGCTGCCTTCAGGAACCGTTTGAATACTATCTTCAATAACTTCTCCGGAACGACTGTGTGCATGTTCCCATGCATTGATCTGTTGGACGCCTCTCCTGTTTCCCTGGTGTAGTCTTCTGTGTTGGAGCCTTATAAACACATGAGGTTGCTTGCTGGAGCACTGCTTGATGAGCTGCAGAAATCCTTTGTAGCCTTTCACGACCTCAAAGGCGATGGGGAGCTCTCGTCGCTGCCACCGACCAGCTGTCGTTTCCGAACGTGAATTGAATCCTTCCTATGTGCTAAGATGTGTCAGCGGTCCAGGCAAGTCCTGTTACGCTGTCATTTGCAATGGTGCATCTTATGCCATCGGTGGTGGAGACAGAAAGTTGCCTTTTCCTCTTTTGCGACTTTTTGACGCCAGCTGGCGCTCTGGACCCAGACTGCTTGCACTGCTCGCCATCAAAGCGAAACCATATGCTGTCTTTTTCCGAGCACTTCATCTCTTGTGCTGGGAGTGTGGTGGACAGTGTGTTGTGCACCATCATCAAACTCGTTTACCATAAATGAAAAGCACCAGTTCTCCAATATTACTTTTATTGTTAACCGGTTTTTGGCTTACAAGGCCATCTTCAGACCTTTACTGAATATTATCACCAAAGAAGTTACAATGTTTGCAAACAACATTGGAAGAGAAGTACCACGTCTAAACTGAAGTAGAAACATACTGTAAGTACCATCTTGTGATCCGAAGATGTATATCAGGTCGTAGTACTCAGTTGGTCAGACAGGGTCATTGGCTGAGCAGGATCTTCCAGACAGTGGTCTGCCACACCCACATCGTCAGTTGTAATACGTGCATGGTGTGGGAGGGGGGGGGCGGATTAGGCCTGCATGGGTCATGCGAATGGCTATCTGCCACACCCATCACTCTGCTCAGCAATCCACAGAATCCCTAACACCTCTGCGCTATGTGATTGCACACCCATTTTCGGTCCATGACATGGCGGGATGCTTGAGGTATGGTTAATCAACGACCTTTATTGTTTAAGACAGATTTGCTTAATCAGTGGGAATAGTGAAATAAACATCGTTTTATTTTGTTATTCAGTTTTCTTTCGTTGTTTCTCAGACACTTTAAATCAAAGGCCAGTATTCACATTCATCCCTGCAAATGGCAGCCTTCACTTCGGAAACAATTTCCTCACTTCTCCGCTACGACAGGGTAGGGGCTTGGCTCAGTCATATTAATGCAGTGGCTTCCATGCTTTTGTATCCTCTCACTATTTATTTTACTATTTTGCTTTATATTCATGGAAAATTGCAAGTGGTCAATGACGACTGGATAATTTTTTTACATTGAGAGTTCTTTCACAAGCAAATCCAGGTGCTTCTATGTAAATATTTTCGCTAACAAATAAGTGTAAGTGTCTTGAAATGTTGTTCGACTCCTCAGCATTTACCACACAAAATTAGTGAAAAACATCTGTTGTTAGTTCCTAAATTCCGATGACTTTTTGTATCACAGATGTTATCTCATAAGATGACTTTCTATCATGGGGCACTGGGTTAAGTGTACTGACTTGATGTAATGTCTAGCATGAATACACCCTGGCATCATAGTGAAGTGACGTGAAGTGATGTTTAGCGTGTATCGATCTTAATTAAGAGTGGATAGGCTGATGGGAAAACCTTGGGGCATCAAAAAAGGGTTATTTTTGGTAATGGAGTCCGATTTAGGGAGTAAAAATTGTAGAGGGAAAAAATACTTCAATAATGAAAGTGTGTTAAATGAATGCAGGTTAGCTCCATCAGTACTTGCTCCTAGGAGCTATGCATTCTACACTAACAATTGCATTTTTAGGGGAAGCCACCGAAATGATCAGTGTCTTGCGATGGAAATTAATGAAGTATATATTCCTAAAAAATAAAGAAATAAATATATAAAAGCTTTGTGTAATGACCAACCACCTATACAGAAACTTGATGGGTTGTATCAAGAAGATTTGAATAAACAGAGAATAAGCAGTACCTTAAAAATAGAACTAAGTTCAAGCTTCTTAGATTTAGAGTGCATTCTACTTAAACTCTGAAGACCACCAACGTAATTCAGATCGCCGTTATAACGAAATATCAATAGGTGATATCTTCTACTTTCCAACAAAAGCAAATATCGGACGAGAACAATTAGTACAAACTTGCATGGCATTTTCCCAGAATATTTCCATATTTATACGAATGGCTCCAAAACCCCAGATAATGGCAGAGAGGGTTGGGCTCTTCTATGCCCAAAGACAGGTTACAAAAAATTGATTTTGCCTTCCACTGAAACTTCCAATTGCTTGGCAGAAGCGGTAGCTACACTGTCAACTTTAAAGTTTTCACAGAACCTCCCAACTGGAAACATTTTGATTTTAATGGATTCAAGAAGAGTACTCCAAGATATGCGAACACATACCATTCTGAAGAAAACTAATCCTCTAGTAATGGATATCACAAAAACCACCAAAGAAAACGAATATCTCGGAAAGAGGATAAAATTAATGGAAATGAAGGAAGATGCTAACATGAAATATAATGAAACGATTAGCGACTTGCCAAAAGATTCCGCTCAAAATGGCACGTTTAAAAACATCTTGTTATCGTCATCATTCTTGAAGGCTACATTATATAGAAGAATAAGATGTCAATCGAAATAAAAGTGTCCGTTACCAATATGCATCAAAGGGAAATGTTATGGTCAAATAGAGCCAAACATTCCCTCGAAGCCCAGATTCCACACAATTAAGGTGCATAAAAAATTTATAAGTTCCATAATACGCATGATATTTAATCATAAATGATACCCTAACCATCTTTATTGAATACATGCTCAAGATTACCCTTATTGTGAATGTGATGGAATAATAGTCACTATATCAATCACACATGTTTTGGATATTAATTGTATGCAAACCAGCAAATCGAATTTATACAACAGCTAACCTGATGTTATCAACGATTACCAACTACTATACAGTACCAACTACCCTTCATAGCAGTTTTAAAACTAATTATGAGATTCTTTGATAAGTGCAACATTATTCTGAAAAACTCCAAAACGCTGGGAGGTGGCTATATGGCCTGCAGGTCAAAAGTCGCGATAAATAAGTAAACAAATAAATAAATGAAATATTGATTATACAGAGGTAATGAGTGCTGCACAGGATAAATTATCCGTGTAGACTACAACAACCCACTAGAAGCTCATTCATATGATTTCGATTCACATCTATAAAAAGGGATTCCACGAGAACTTCGACAACCGCATATGGATAGTCAAATCTCACCGCCACTGTAGTTTGAATCTTCAGGCCACTGGCATTGGCGCCACTTTAAAAGCATATGGCAACTTGGCTTATGTTAGAAAAAAAAACTAATCCAAAGATAATATATCAATAAATTAAGCGGTGTGCTTGTGTGTTGTTTATGTACGTGTGGCATGACTTTAAGATGAGTTATGAATCATGGGTTTACATATTCAGCAGTGATATGAAAAGACCTGATTTTTTATGAACTGTGAGTGGGGTGTAGCGCCATAAAGAGAAAAAAAAATGGTATAACGCTGTGTGAACAATTATACGAATTCTATATTGTGTGTGAAACATTCATTTTTTGTTTCCGTTTATGTTTTTATTTCAGTCGGCGCTGTTTAATTTTCAAAGCCTTTTGACAGTCGTTTTACTGTTAATATGTACATGTGCTTATATTCGTGGAATATTCCCAAGTTTGCTTGACAGGAATAAAGTCGGGTAAGTAGCTACTTCGATATGGTTGGAATAGTTACATGCTATGTGTAAAAAAGAGAGGGAAATGTTAAGTTATATGTTTCGTGTATTGTACTGTATCAGAATAAGTTTGTCCAAACTATAGGTGAAGCATGTAAGTAATCAATTTGTGGTTATATGGCAACAAAAACTCCCTTGGGCCGATCTCAATCTATGCAACACACAAATATTTTCAAATCTTGTATTTGCAAAATATAGGGCCCACACTCCTGTTTGCGCTGAAAGAACAAAAATTATAAAAGTTTCCATTGTTGTGAGACGATGGCAGTTTTCTATTAGTCTGCTATGTTTCTGTTTAAAAAATAACTCCTAGGTTACACATTAAAATTACTAACTTTTATTTTTGTTGGACTATAAAGATTCAGTACATGTCAGTGCAGACCCACTAGGATTTCTAGATGGATACGTAACATTAGGTTGACACACATATGTCCTTAGAAAAAATTAAGATATCTATGCTTGATGTGGTGTCATACTTTCTTGTTGTTTCATCTATTTCCATTACTTCGTGGTTGTCTCTATAGATGATTTTCCAAAATTCCATAGTTCATTAGACAGCAAAGCTGCATGAAAATATGTGGAAAGGCCCTGCCTCAAGTCTGCTGTCATTTGGTTTCAACTGTTAAGTGTTCTCTCAAGCACAGTTGCCTACATGTATAGAAAAGGATGTGTAAATTTTGTAATTTATGTGTTGTATTGGTATATGTAGGTCATTTCTTTCAGTCTATTGTACTACAAGCTGCTCTCACAGCTTGCTTCCAATTTCTCTTTGAATGAATATTGTGAGCAGGTGTGTTGAAGTTCACATTACACTCATTCTGCTTTGTTCAGTGATGTTCCCATCACACCATTTTTTTTTTTTTGGTCTTAGATTTTAGGGGTTGACAGAAGCGTCCGATCCCACGCGTCGGCTTTGACCCGTCACGTAAGGGTGTTGTCGTGTGTGACGTCATGACGGCGTGGAGTTTGGTTTGAGTGTGGCAGTCTCCAGTTCTGTTTTATCTTATTTTATTTACTTTTCTGATCTGTTCGTTCTATCTCGTGAGATTTTTTTTTTTAATTTTAAAAACACTTACTACTTATTTTAATTATCTGTTTCCTCCAATTTCTGTTTTAGTTTATTATATTTATCTTTCTGATCTGTTCGTTCTATCCCGTGAGATTTTTTTTTTTTTTTTTTTTTTTTTTAAAGACAAAAAACACTAATCAGCTACTGAAGCATCTTTATCTTCTATGGGTTGCAGGGGTTACGACCCCTGGGGAGGTGGGTGGGTATTCATGCATGACTGTCTTCACTTACACGTTGTAGCTACGCAAGGCGTCTAAATTTGTTTATATTTAGTTTGCCCCCCACCCAAAACACCCCATTTCCCGCACTTGTCCCGTTAGTGTCATTAGGCTTCTTGTGGAAAGTGTGTGTATTTGTTTTTGTTTCCACCATATTTGTGACGTCATGGGTCAAAGCAGACGGGCGGGATCGGACACTTCCGTATTTCCAATTTTGGTGATAGACTGATATCTAACATAGTATGAGGTCTAGATGGCACTACAGAAGCGTCCGATTCCACCCATCTGCTTTGACCCATGACATCATCAGTATTATGGAAACAGATACTTCCAGAGTATACAAAATGCAGACGACGACGTTGCTACACACACCAATAAACATGAAAATAAATAAAAATGATACAATAATGTCTCACTCCAAAAATAAAATGAAAGTAACGGGACAACTGCAGAGAATTGGAGGTTTAGGGTGGGGACAAGCTAAATATATGACAATAAAAAAACACCCCACCACCCCAAAAGAAGTAACATCCAAAAAAATTAAATTACAGGATTCCGCTACACCAACAAAACCACAGGAACCAGACATTTCCCTTAACCCATTTAGCTCAACTGCAGCTACCAATATGAGGAAACCAACACCTACAACACAAATACCCCATATTCATTACATCAGTGAAAACACAACTGACCTACCATAAATATACAACACACAAAACATCACATTACTATATAGTAAAATTAAAAAAAATTACGTGTTAACAAAAGCTGGCTATACCATCTAGGTACACACACATACCACGCCACAAATGTGACACCCAGCATATTCAGCAGTAAGACTGAACATCTGCAGAAACTGTATGACAGACATCACTCCTCTCAGAACATAATGATGCACTTGTGAACATACGCCTACCTACCATCATACCTAACAAAAAAAAGCAATAAAAAATTAAACTTCTTCTCACACATAAAACACAAAACTAATGAGATCAAAAATGCCAAACACATAAACAGAACAGAACTTTGATCACTCACTGAAAACACTTCCACAGTCCACGTGATGATACCAAGTACCTATGCTCAAAACCACGTTAGCACGGTGATAGCCAAAATTCAAATGAACCCAATACCACAAGTTAAATTCAGCACATCCACCACCAGAGGACACCATCAGATACAACAACACGAAATCTACAAACACAATCAACTGGAAGAACACTGCGCCATAATGGCGTCACTCACCACATCTAAGCAGACAGGTGGAATTGGACACTTCCATTGACCCATCTAGATTATATTTTAAGGTAAAAGTTTGGTTGAGGGTTGGTGAAGCTAGGGAATTTGTCAAGAAAGCAAGCAGTCAAAACTCTACAGTCCTGTGGGCTCTTAATACTTAAAATACATGTGATTTTATAATTGGCTAGTAGTGACACTGGCCGAAATTGACACACTGTATTCTTCAAAGCTTCCATCAGATATTTGACACGAATTTGTGGTGATGTGTTATTGACGCTTCAGTTGAAGATGCCAAAGTTATTTTGTATTTATTTGACGTATTCTTGTCTAGTACTAGTCCTCAGTTATTGAACAAAACAGCCTTTTTTCTACCTTTTTTAGTAGGTTTCAAGTGTTATGTTATACTACACAGCTTCAGGTAAAATGACTTTACACACAAACATATTTTTATGGTGTAATGAGTATTTCATAAGATATCTGATGCATTTGTTAATGGGACAGTGTAAAAAAAATAGGGAAAAAATGCTTATTTTTGGAAACAAACAAAAATGAGGATAAGCAGTCACTGACCTGCAGGTAACTGAGACATGGCATATGGCTAAACATTACTTACAGCACATTCTATTGGGCCCCCCCCTCCTCCCCCAATGTACAAATTTAAATCTATACCCTGCATATCACCATGAGGTGCATGGTGCGGGGTGCATCCCATTGGACCAGTTATTAGGGTTTCTTCCCATTCCATTCACGTATGCAAGATACTATTAGAATAAAAAATATATTAAATATATTTCGTATGATAACAGATTTTTTTGTTTTGGCTGCTTCCTGCATGAGCAGAGCTATAGCGAACTCTAACTTCTGTGTCTAGCGTCTTTCTAGAGCCAACTGACACTAGCACACTCTAGCGCAAAACTAGAATTAGATAGAGGCAAATAGTTCTTCTTTATGCTGTTAGACTGTGCACGCTGCCTCTTTGCAGCTGACAACTGACAGTCACTTTACTCAGAAACTCGCATTTCAGACGACAATCGGCCATTGTTAATTTTTTGCCAGTGCTTTTACAGACTGTATTGTTTACATATTCAATATTCTGTATTAAAACAGTAGTGTTTGTAAAGCGTTGTTTTTCACAGAAGCTACAGTTCGCTTAGTTAAAAATGGACCGTTGTTTAAAAAGTGGTTCGTTAAAACGAGAAAGGCCTGCAGATCAAGAGGAAGGTGATGCATTTGATGTTCAAGCAAGCAAGTCGGTGACTCTCGAACTCAGTGTTAAGCTTACTGGAAAAATTAGAAAATATAACTCTGGTAACGAAATCGGTTTTAAGTTCACTGGACCTGAGCAGCAGCCTAAACCTCAATGTGTAATTTGCTATGAAAGCCTTTCGAATGAATGTATGAAACCAGCAAAACTCCGGCACCATCTTGAAACAAAGCACCCAGAGTACAAAAGTAAGTCATTAGATTTTTTCAAAAATAAATTAGGAGAGTTGAAAACATCTCGTAAAACAATTACCAAACACTGTGGTGCAAATGTAAATGAAAATTCAACCCTTGTTTCTTACGAGGTGGCTTAGCTTGTTGCTAAATGTGGGAAAAACCACACAGTTGCTGAGGAACTTATACTACCATCAGCAATAATACTTTGCAAGAGAATGTTAGGTGATGCAGCTGCTAAGGTAATAGGAACTGTCCTGCTCTCAAATAATATTGTTCAAAGATGAATTACTGATATGGCAGTTAACATTGAGAAACATTGCTGGCTAGACTTTGCATGAGTGACATGTATGCTCTACAACTGGATAAAGTACAGACGTATCAAAAAAAGCTATAATGTTGGTTTTCGCACGATTCTTACGGGAGGACCAAGTGTTCGAAGATTTTCTTTTTTCATGCGAACTACTGCATACAACAGCAGATGATATTTTTACTGCATTAAGTAATAATCTCAATGAACATGATGTCACCTGGAAAAAATGTGTAGGCTTGTCAACGGATGGAGCAAAGTCAATGGCTGGCAAAAAAACAGGACTTCTAGCTCGTATCAAAGCAGTACCCCCGGAGGTGAAATGGACTCACTGTTGCATCCATTGTGAAGCCTTAGTAGCCAAAAGATTGCCTGAACCTTTGCAAAAGATACTTAACGAAGTAGTTCAAATCATCAACTACATCAAAACTAGACATCTGCAATCCACATTATTTTCTTTGTTGTGGAAAGAGATCAGCAGTGAGCATGAGCAACTTCTTATTCATACGGAAGTAAGATGGCTTTCTCGAAGTAGGATCTTGTCAAGATGTTTTGAATTTAGAGACAAGGTTCGTGTCTTCCTTCTTGACACAAAGTATGCGGGTTTTCTCGCTAACTTCTCTTGGCTTTGCTCAGTTGCGTACTTAGCAGATGTGTTTGAACACTTGAATGTGTTAAACTTGAGTTTACAAGGAAAACATGTAGACATGTTCAAAGTTGAGTACAAGATTAGTGCTATGGTCAAAAAGTGTCAGATCTGGGCGTCAAAGATAGAAAACGAGTCACTAACTAACTTTTCTACTTTAAAATAATTCTTGGAGTCAGCAGAGGAGAGTTTGCCTGACCAGATCAAGACCAATGTAGCTGAGCATCTATGCAGCCTAGCCACCACTTTTAGAGAGTATTTCCCTGAACCTGACCCTGACGACAGATGGATTCGAAATCCCTTCAGCTGTGAAGAAATAGACAAAATCCGAGGCCTCACTGAAGAAGAGCAAACTTGTGGATCTGTCCAGCTGTGGTACGATGATAAACATTTTCATCGGTGATAAAATTACAGGCTTATTATGGGCATCAGCACACTAGGACTACAAGAAACTTGGAAATAAGGCAATGAAAAAGATCCTTCCATTTGTAACCACATATCGGTGTGAGCAAGCATTTTCTTCCATTGTTTCATGAAAAATAAATATAGGAATTGGCTCGACATGCGGTCGGATTTCAGAGTGAAAGTTTCAAGTTTGGAACCTAATATTTCAGAAATAATGGACTCAAAGGTCAAATTGAACTCATCTTATTAAGAACTGAAAATTAAAACTAACTGTATTACTGATAGAGTACTCTGTTGTAACTGTATTTTTTCAAATAAAAAATACCTTGTATGAAATTAGTGTTTTCTTATTTTTCACACATGTTTACTCAATGCAATCTCAAGTATAGTACACTTGAAAGGCCAATACACTCAGTTTTAATTTTTTCCTGTCATTTTCAGTTCATACTCAACTTTTATTTTTTTGAGGAGTTTGTTATACTAAACACCCAGATTTGAAGATTTAGTTTGAGCAATGATCAAAAATTTAACAATAACAATGATGGCTAAATTGAAAAAGTTTTAAGCTCAATATTTTTTCAATAGGCCTAATGAATATGTCAGTGTTATTTCTAAGTACCAAAAATAGAAAACGTATGAAAAGACTCTTAATTTGGCTTTTTTAGGTACTTGATACTGTGATATGACAAGGTACCTGTAGGATACTACTTTTTTTTTCATTTAGTGAATATTCCTGAACATTTAAAGCAAGCTGCCAGTCTTTGTACCACTTTTAGATCATATCAAAATCTTACTGAACATTTACGCAGCTTCTTTCAGAAAGTACTTGATTATAGGTAACTGCAGCATCTGCAAATGTGTAATATTAATAAAATGTGTAATATTAATATTATTTGCAAGGTCATCAATATACAACACGAACAGCAAGGGTCCCAACACACTTCCCTGGGGCACATCTGAAGTTATTTATAGATCTGATGACAACTCTCCATCCAAGATAATATGCCATGTCCTTCCTAGCAAAAAGTCCTCAATCCATTCAAAAATTTCACCTCATATGATTCGTACTCCTGTCAATACTTTTAGGTATGGTACTGAGCCAAATGCTTTTTGGAAATCAAGAAAATTGAGCGAGGTGGTGCAGTGGTTAGCACACTGGAGTCACATTTGGGAGAGCGATGGTTCAAATCCACGTACGGCCGTCCTGATTGAGGTTTTCCAAGATTTCTCTAAATCGCTTCAGGCAAATGCCGGGATGGTTCCATTGAAAGGGCATGGCCAATTTCCTTCTCTAATCTGATGGGACCGATGACCTCGCCATTTGGTCCCTTCCCCCAGATCAACCAACCAACCAAATCAAGAAATACAGCATCTACCTGATTGCCTTGATCCAAAGCTTTCAGTATATTGTGTGAAAAGTGCGAGTTGGGCCCCACATGATTGATATTTTCAGAATCCATGCTAGTTGGTATTGAGGAGATCATTCTGTTCAAGATACCTCATCATATTTGAGCTCAAAATATTTTCTACGATTCTACAGCAAATCAATGTCAGGGATATTGGACTGTAGTTTTGTGGAGAACTTCTACTACACTTCTTGTAGATGGGTGTGACCTCTGCTCTTTTCCAAGAACTGGGCACAGTTTTTTGTTGGAGGGGTGTACTGTAGATTGTAGTTAGAAGAGGGGCTAACTAAGCCACAAATTCATTATAGAATCTGACAGGGATTCCGTCGGGCCCTGGAGCTTTTCTCAGTTTCAATGATTTCAGCTGTTTCTCATCATCACTTATACTAATACTTATTTCATTCATCTCTTCAGTGGTACAAGGATTAAAGTGAGGCTATTCTGAGTTTTCTTTTGTGAAAAAAACATTTGAAAATGGAGTTCAGCATTTCAGATTTTGGTTTGCTACCAATAGTTTCAGTTCCTGTCTCATTCACAAGGGACTGGACACACAATTTGGTGCCACTAACAGCTTTTACCTACAACTAGAATTTATTTGGGTTATGTGAAAGATCAGTTGATAATATTCTGCTACAGTAGTCACTGCAGGCTTCGCACATTGCTCTCTTGACAGTCAAATGAGTTTCATTCAGCATCTCTCTGTCTACAGTCCCATGCTTTGTTTTACACCTTTTATGCAGTAGTCTGTTTCTTTAGAAGTTTCCTTACTGTGACTATGTCATGGACGCCCCCTCCCATTATGAACTGTTCTACTGGGTAAATTTCTAACCAGTGTGTGGTGAACCATTTTTTTAAACTTGAGCCATAGTTCCTCTACATGCTCTTGCCCTGTGCTGAAAGTTTCAAGTTTGTCATTGAGATAATAACACTACTGACTTTTTATCTACTTTACTGAACATATCTATCTTTCTGATCGTTTTAGTCGTCCTTTGTACTTTGTAAATTGTCGTTGCCACAAACACGTCACGGTCACTGATACTAGTTTCAATGTGGACATCCTCAAAGAGGTCAGGTGTATTTGTCGCCATTAGATCAAATATATTTCCGTTTTGAATGGTGTTGCTAATTATGTGTTCTAGGTAGTTTTCAGAGAAGGTATTTAGTAAAGTTTCACTGGATGGCTTACCACATCCACCACTAACAAAATGGTAATTTTCCAAATTAATTGTTGGATGATTAAAGTCTCTCTCGACAGCCAAAGGTGTTTCATTCAGCATCTCTGCTGATAACGGTATGATTGGGTTACTTACGTACAAGGGAACTGAGGTTACATCATGAGATGAGTCTAACGGGCAATACAAGGATCCACTTACCATTTTATGCCTTTTTACTGAGTCTTGCCCAAACAATCTCACATGCAGCTTCAATTTCTAACTCAGTGGATTTGAATTTTTTGTCTACAACAGAAATACACTACCTCCATTTCCCAATTGCCTATCCTTTCGATATACACTTAAATGTTCCCAAAAAATCTCACTTTTACCAGTTTCAGGCTTCAACCATCTTTCTGTACATAGTATTGTGTGAGCTTCACTGCATTTCATGAGCACTTCAAACTCACTCACTTTGTCGTGAATGCTTCGGCAGTTTACCATTAGGATTTTAATACTCTCACCTGTGGAGGGCATTTCTTTCAATCTTACACTGATACTTCTTGGTTATCTACAGCTGTCATTATCTGGACTGGGTGGAGAGTTGCTTACTCAAAAAGCCCTTGTGTGCACCCCACACAGTCATCTACCTGAATAGCAGCCACTGATGGGTAGTGCACACCTGATTGATTTAGGGGGACTACAGTTCTCAACCCTGTGGTGCAAGTCCGGGAAGTCGCAGCCTACCTTGTCACAGAACCTTCAAAGTCTCTCTGTCTTTCCACTCAACTCAGAACCAAAGTTCCACAATCAGTTATGGGGATGCTACAAACTGTGAACTTGCTTGAAATTCCATACACAAGGGTGGTCTTCTCAACCTTCTCTGCCAGTCCAAGTGACCTGAGTGTGACCTCAGAGCCCAGATGACAGACATCATTTGTTCCAATGAGGGCCACAACCTGCAGTTCGTTGCAACCTGTTCCATCAATGACTGCTGGAATAGCCTCTTCAACATATTGAATGAGGGCCCCCCGGACATATGCACTTGAGTGCACTTGGTGTCCTTTCCTGTCTCTTGTTCAATTTCCCTAAGGGGTACCATAATTTGCTGTATGTTTGAACTGCCGAGGGTTAATAGGCCCGTACCCTTTCGTGTTTGCTTCCTCTTAACACTATACAAAACAGGTTTCCCCAAAATGGATGAAGTGAGTCCCACTGGCTGAGTTTCAGTGAGAGACAGCACATCAGACTTGTTGGCTGGCACTCCATCTTCAGGCCATGTCATCTGCAGCTGAGAATGCGGATAGGAGGGGTCTGTGGTCAGTACACCGCTCTCCCAGTTGTTATGATCGTTTTCTGTGACCAGAGCCACTACTATTTGGTCGAGTAGCTCCTCAATTGGCATCACGAGGCTAAGTGTACCCCGAAAAATGCCAGCTGCACAAGATGGCCCAGATGGTCACCCATCCAAGTGCCGGCCATGCCCGACAGTGCTTAACTTAGCTGATCTGATGGGTACCGGTGTATCCACTGTGGCAATGCCATTGCCTCTTGTTGGCTGGGGCATCAGTAAAGCACCGTGAGTCCTCCTTGCTCCTCATTCATCCTGTGCAGGTCACATAGATCTACCATTGACACACTACTTGCAATCAAGTGGAGAGATCCTGTACTTTCTGCAGAAGAGACAGGATCCACAGGAGAGGATAGTACTTGAGGTACTTCTGGTACTGTTATCACGGGTATGTGACTCTGTGGAGCCCTTCCAACACACCGACTCACAGCAGCTGCCAATCATTTGAAAGTAGTCTGGGTGATTTCCACCTGCTTACAAACGTCAGTCAACTCATCCCGTGTCTGAGAACAGCATTCACAGTGGACTGCATTTTGGCTGGTACATTGTATTACAAGATATTGAACAAATAACTTTAAGTTAAGCCCGTTGATTTATCTTTTAAGCTCTTCAGCTAAAAAGTTGTGATTTCTGTTAAGGCAACACAAAAACTATGGTAAAAATTACTAGTTTTCTAAAATGTTTTGAGCTCAGTTATAGTTGTTATCAAATGTGAAAACAGAGTTAATTTATGATAAATGCAGATAATATATGGGGCTACTCGTTTTATAAGGGAAAAATAGATGTAACATGATAGGTTAGTTAGTTAGAATAGCTGCTGCAGTAACTAAATTGCAAATGGCAATTTACTACAAACTGGCTGTAGATTATGCAAAGGACAATGGTATCTTCCATAAATTCTTAAAAGCACACATTTATTTGTGTTGATATATAATAAAATTCAGGAGTGAGGTATTCTTTGGCAGAACTGTAACCCACAAACAGTGATTTGCTACAAAATAAATTGTGTGTGACTTTTCTCATGGTCATGATGATTTGCAAAAAAATTGGCATTGTTTTGTCAAGTGAAAGTGTGTGGTTATACCCGTGCGAGTCTGTAGTATACTCTTGACACTGTTGAAGAATACCAGGACATTTGGTGATGGTTTTCTTACTGTGTGGTGGCAATTACTTTCAATCACTCCCTTCTCTCATAATCTTCAACAACATATTGCACAATGTACACTTTCATCAGTCATATGGACAATTTAGTTACACTTATAGCAACCAACAAGCAAGCTGCCCATGATGCATGAAATAGGAAGATGGTCACCAGACTGTGAATAAAAGAGTAAATAAATATATAAATAAATTGTAGTAACTGTGGCAAATTAATTTTTTTTCTTGCATGAATGAACTACGGAAAGAACATGCATAATTTCTTGTGGCAGCCTGCTTAAAATTTATTGTGGAGAGTAAAACACGCTTTCCCTCTACTTCTTCATGGAGCAGTCTTACAGCCTGTTCTGTCTTTAGTGAAGCCATTTGTTCCTCAGTTGAGCTACATCTCTGTGTCCTATTCTTTTTTAATGGATAACCTGTTTAACTAATTTGCTGCCTCCCACTCCACCCATTCTGCTGGTATGTTGTTTCCATTTTATTGTGCATCCTTGCTCTATTTTTTCCTTTCTTTTATGCGGTATGTATTAAGTTCTTCTGTTATAATATTGTTTTGTATTTGATACCGTTCCTGAACAGTATAGAAGGCCATGTTGTGATTCTTATCTGTATTGAACACTCGTGGTTACCTATTGAAAAGAAGTGCATGTTGTCAACCACAAACCTCATTAGATTATTAATGTATTGTGTAATCAGTGCAGTAATCCCATTAAACAGTGGACGACATTCTGTTCATGTATCAGTGTTGCATATGACCCCAGATAGCATTCTTATCTCTTTCCCATATCAAAATGTTCAAAAATGTAATATTGAGGAAAAGTGAAATACACTAGTGAAGTGAAGTGTATGAGAAGTGGTGGCAATGGATAACATTGAGATTATTTAATTCATCATCTTCACCTCTCTCTCTCTCTCTCTCTCTCTCTCTCTCTCTCTCTCTCTCTCCCCCTCTCTCATATGCTCTACCCTCTGAACTCCTGTCATCATGCTGTGCAGCCATTGAACCATCTGTCGAAAGACCTACCTCAGTCTGTCCCACTACCCCCCGTTGCATCACACATCCTTCACTACCCCTGCACCACTTCCATCAGCCCAGGCAACTGCTTTCAATAATAGATAATTAGTGATCAATCTCCCAGTGGCTGTGGGAGTGTATGACTGGGTTACTGTGTGGTTGTTGTTAGAATGGGTGCACCTTTATTAGAGAAAGAGCAAGAGCTTGAAAGCTAGTGCGAGTACTGTTTTCTGTTACTTGTTTCTATGCTCGACACATCAGTCCACTAAAGGTGAGTAGTTGTCTTTATTTTATATATTGTTATAGTGTGTCATTCATGAATTTACATGCCTGGAGCTTTTGTGTTGTACGTGATGGGGCAAATAAAAGGGACCCAGAGAACACAGTTACAGAGCACAAAGATACACAGCTGGGGAAAGTAATAACCTAACTATAGTAGATGTTGAAATGACTCATCTCTCTGACACTTTCGGGCCCTGGTCAGCAAGTTCCTGAACACTGATCGAAGCTGGAATGCTGGAGTCTCATCTGAAATGTTCTACTGCAGTTATTGAAGACTATGAGGGCTGCTGCAATATGCCCTAGACTTGAGCACTCCCCACGAAAAGTAACTGCACAGTGACAGATCAGATGACCTGGGTGGCCAGCTAGGGCCATGACCAGACTGATCTTGAATGAGATTTTCACTCTGCAATGGAGTGTGCACTGATATGAAACTTCCTGGC